>NC_080595.1:96072234-96386698 GCF_027887145.1 Ammospiza caudacuta | reverse complement strand
GTTAGTACCTTCAGGAATCCCCATTCTTCTTTGGATTTTTTTCAATAAACTGGGCTATTCCAGAATCTGGATTGTGCAAGCTCTTCTTGAACTTGAGTAGAACTAGTGCATTTGTAAATTCTACTAGTTGTGAATTTGTGATTGGGTGGGAGTAGGCACTGTTATTAACAAGCCTTTTTAACAAACACACAAAATAATCCCTTCGTGTTGCTCCTCTCAGTTGTCTTCCTGGTGCAGCAGCCACTGATGACCACGGTGGCTTCAAAGATGATTTTGCCCTGTGTTGTCCTTGCCTTCTGATGCCATGCTGGCCATCCCACCTGGGCTCCAAAACTCCCTGGCAGCTATGGCTGGGCAGGGAGCAAACAAGAGCCACGGCTGCTGTGACTCCTTGTGTTCACTGGGGTGACAATGAAGGTTGTGCCCATCCCAGATGCTCTGCTGGCTTTTGGCACTGCAGAAATGAACTTGTTGTACATGCAGAACGCTGTGCTATTGTGCTGTGTCGGCAGTGAGAATTGCCTGCTGGAAATCACCTCCCCCACAGCTGCTCATCATCCTTACGAAGCGTCTCCAGGGAATCAAGGTCCTCTGGCCGTGGCACAGCCGTAAGAGAGATCCTGCTATGGAGAAGCCCCATGTCACTTCCAGGCCATTCATTACTACACACCCAGGGGTGTCACATAGGTTCCAAGAGTGACCCCAAAAGCACACATGTCAGCAGCAAGGCAAGCAGTTCTATCTCTGAGCAGAAGACTTCCAGGAACAAAGCATTCATTGGTCATGTTACCCATTTTGCGATTAGGAAGGCTTTGAGGCCTCCTACATGTTTTGTGAAGGGAAGAGCCAGGGTGTCCATTGTGAGCCATGGGTCTGCTGTATTTGCATGTCAGGTCTTTGCTTGCCAGGGGCCATTAGGATTCCCAGAGGTGCGGTAGAGATGGAGGGTGGGGCAGGCCTGGCCTGGATGCACACTGGCATGTGTGACATCACAGCCGCAGTGTGACAATGGGGGCAGCTGCCAAGAGGAGCAGCAGGTAACGCTGCCCCAGCGCAGCCTCGGCGAGCGGCGAGCGTGCACGCAGACAGGAGGCTGTGCTGAACGCGGAGAGAGGCCCACGGCAGTAACGCGAGTATTCGGGGAGCGGGCATCCAGAGGCCAGTCCCTGGTGGCAGGGCCTTTGTCCAGACCCTTTGCGCCGGTGCTGGGGCAGCGGCACAGGCCTGGCAGGCTGCCAGCCTCTGGGCCCCCTCTGTCCTGCTTTGAGATCCCTGGGGCTCCTGTCCCCACTTGCCCTATCAGTAGCTCCCTCCCATCCCCACTGAACCCCTGCTCAGTGCCCCAGGCCATGTTTGCCCTTACATTCCTTCTCTTGCTTGTGCAAGGCCTCATCCAGTACCCGCAGCAGGCCGGAGATGGGCTGGATGAGGCCACCCTGGAGCGCATGCAGCAGCGTGCTGAGTATCTGGAGCGGCAGATGACTCAGCTGATTCAGGAGCTGGAGCCGATGAAGCCGGAGCAGAGTGGTGGGGCCTGGGGAGCCCTGCCTGGGTGGCAGTTCTGGGCTCTGAGCGGAATCCTCATGCTTCTCTTGGTGCTGTGGTTTGCACATGGGAAAAGTCAATGTGATCCAGACAACCGTGGCCACAAGGAGAGGTCCAGCAGCAACTTGGTGGAGGAGGAAGAAAGACGGAACGTTGTTGGAAATGTGGAAGAGGGCAATGTCGATGACAAGCAGGAGATGGCAAACGGAGAAGAAGATAATGGTATCAATGTGCAAAGGATGATGCTAAGCCTTTTAGAGGAGCGCATACAGGAGTTGCCTGTTCTGGATCTGGACAAAGGATTCTCCATGATCGCGGACCTGGTGGACAAACTCATCCGCGTCTTTGGAGAAGGCTTGTCCAACAGTTTCTACCCGGTGCCACAACCAGCCATGGGAGTGGGCAGCGCCTTTGAAGGCTGCAGTCCCCATGCACAAGATGTTGCGCACCGTTTGCTTGTTCCCCTGAGTCCCCCTCCAGGACATGCCTTCCACCTGGAGCTGGACACTGCAGGAGTGGTCCAGAGGAACTTCTGTGTCCGTGTGGAGCGGGTGTGCACCTGCAGGAGGGAGAGGCTGGAGGAGGACATGCTGTGTTTCCTCCACCACCCCGAGGAGGAGCTGAGAAGGAAACAGGACCCCAGCCTCCTGCACACCCTGTGCACCGGCTGCTATCTAGATGTGGAGAAAACTGTCCACTGGTTCTATGGATTTGTGAGAGTCGCCTGGCTGCTGTTGCCTGAATCGTGCCACTGGCGTTTAAGGTTGCAGCCCTCCAGCCGCTCCTGCAAATTTCAGCTGAGCAGAGACAAGGAAAGCTTCACGGTTGAGATGTTCTTTGCCGTGCGGCAAGGAGACTCAGATGTCTTTGTGAGCAGCCAGCCTACAGAAGTAGGCATCCCAAGCACAACGTGGCTGGAGACTTACGCCGTGGCAGAGGCAAAATTCTTCAGGCACATTTCCAGACAGGTCTCCCAGCCTGCAGCTCCTCACGGGCTTCCTGATGGGTGTAGGTTTCTCCAGCTGTGTCCTGAAGACAGTGGTGTTACACCTCCTGAGCACCGTACCCGTGACAGGGTGGGGCAGGAGTGATTTTGGGCAGCGAGTGATGGCTATCCTGAAGTCCCTCCGCTGCTCACTGGAGATAAAACAGCTTCACCACTTTGTCATCGGCAATGAGAGCTTTCCTATGGAGATCAGCTTGCCCTCCGGCTTCCAGGTGGCTGTAGCACCCAACCTCCTTGAGCACATGGCCAGAAGCCCAGATACCCAAAGAAAGGCCGTGCAGGACTACAATTGCCTGCAGCACCGGTTTGAACACCTGCTGATTCACAGCCAGTGAAAGAGAACTTGGTGCACAGAGCTGTGCCTGTGGGGCCTCTTGACAGACCCTGTATATATTAACCTCCCGTAGTTAGTGCATTTAGTTAGTGCAGTATATATTAGTACTCTGTAATTAATGCTCTTACTATATTTATTAATCTCCCATAATTAGCGCATTTATTATATATATATATATATATATGAGGACCCAGTAGTTAGTGAATGTACCATAGGTGTTCGGACACTCTAGTTACTGCTTTTTCTATAGATATATGTTAATAGCCTGTAGTTAGTACCTTCAGGAATCCCCATTCTTCTTTGGATTTTTTTTCAATAAACTGGGCTATTCCAGAATCTGGATTGTGCAAGCTCTTCTTGAACTTGAGTAGAACTAGTGCATTTGTAAATTCTACTAGTTGTGAATTTGTGATTGGGTGGGAGTAGGCACTGTTATTAACAAGCCTTTTTAACAAACACACAAAATAATCCCTTCGTGTTGCTCCTCTCAGTTGTCTTCCTGGTGCAGCAGCCACTGATGACCACGGTGGCTTCAAAGATGATTTTGCCCTGTGTTGTCCTTGCCTTCTGATGCCATGCTGGCCATCCCACCTGGGCTCCAAAACTCCCTGGCAGCTATGGCTGGGCAGGGAGCAAACAAGAGCCACGGCTGCTGTGACTCCTTGTGTTCACTGGGGTGACAATGAAGGTTGTGCCCATCCCAGATGCTCTGCTGGCTTTTGGCACTGCAGAAATGAACTTGTTGTACATGCAGAACGCTGTGCTATTGTGCTGTGTCGGCAGTGAGAATTGCCTGCTGGAAATCACCTCCCCCACAGCTGCTCATCATCCTTACGAAGCGTCTCCAGGGAATCAAGGTCCTCTGGCCGTGGCACAGCCGTAAGAGAGATCCTGCTATGGAGAAGCCCCATGTCACTTCCAGGCCATTCATTACTACACACCCAGGGGTGTCACATAGGTTCCAAGAGTGACCCCAAAAGCACACATGTCAGCAGCAAGGCAAGCAGTTCTATCTCTGAGCAGAAGACTTCCAGGAACAAAGCATTCATTGGTCATGTTACCCATTTTGCGATTAGGAAGGCTTTGAGGCCTCCTACATGTTTTGTGAAGGGAAGAGCCAGGGTGTCCATTGTGAGCCATGGGTCTGCTGTATTTGCATGTCAGGTCTTTGCTTGCCAGGGGCCATTAGGATTCCCAGAGGTGCGGTAGAGATGGAGGGTGGGGCAGGCCTGGCCTGGATGCACACTGGCATGTGTGACATCACAGCCGCAGTGTGACAATGGGGGCAGCTGCCAAGAGGAGCAGCAGGTAACGCTGCCCCAGCGCAGCCTCGGCGAGCGGCGAGCGTGCACGCAGACAGGAGGCTGTGCTGAACGCGGAGAGAGGCCCACGGCAGTAACGCGAGTATTCGGGGAGCGGGCATCCAGAGGCCAGTCCCTGGTGGCAGGGCCTTTGTCCAGACCCTTTGCGCCGGTGCTGGGGCAGCGGCACAGGCCTGGCAGGCTGCCAGCCTCTGGGCCCCCTCTGTCCTGCTTTGAGATCCCTGGGGCTCCTGTCCCCACTTGCCCTATCAGTAGCTCCCTCCCATCCCCACTGAACCCCTGCTCAGTGCCCCAGGCCATGTTTGCCCTTACATTCCTTCTCTTGCTTGTGCAAGGCCTCATCCAGTACCCGCAGCAGGCCGGAGATGGGCTGGATGAGGCCACCCTGGAGCGCATGCAGCAGCGTGCTGAGTATCTGGAGCGGCAGATGACTCAGCTGATTCAGGAGCTGGAGCCGATGAAGCCGGAGCAGAGTGGTGGGGCCTGGGGAGCCCTGCCTGGGTGGCAGTTCTGGGCTCTGAGCGGAATCCTCATGCTTCTCTTGGTGCTGTGGTTTGCACATGGGAAAAGTCAATGTGATCCAGACAACCGTGGCCACAAGGAGAGGTCCAGCAGCAACTTGGTGGAGGAGGAAGAAAGACGGAACGTTGTTGGAAATGTGGAAGAGGGCAATGTCGATGACAAGCAGGAGATGGCAAACGGAGAAGAAGATAATGGTATCAATGTGCAAAGGATGATGCTAAGCCTTTTAGAGGAGCGCATACAGGAGTTGCCTGTTCTGGATCTGGACAAAGGATTCTCCATGATCGCGGACCTGGTGGACAAACTCATCCGCGTCTTTGGAGAAGGCTTGTCCAACAGTTTCTACCCGGTGCCACAACCAGCCATGGGAGTGGGCAGCGCCTTTGAAGGCTGCAGTCCCCATGCACAAGATGTTGCGCACCGTTTGCTTGTTCCCCTGAGTCCCCCTCCAGGACATGCCTTCCACCTGGAGCTGGACACTGCAGGAGTGGTCCAGAGGAACTTCTGTGTCCGTGTGGAGCGGGTGTGCACCTGCAGGAGGGAGAGGCTGGAGGAGGACATGCTGTGTTTCCTCCACCACCCCGAGGAGGAGCTGAGAAGGAAACAGGACCCCAGCCTCCTGCACACCCTGTGCACCGGCTGCTATCTAGATGTGGAGAAAACTGTCCACTGGTTCTATGGATTTGTGAGAGTCGCCTGGCTGCTGTTGCCTGAATCGTGCCACTGGCGTTTAAGGTTGCAGCCCTCCAGCCGCTCCTGCAAATTTCAGCTGAGCAGAGACAAGGAAAGCTTCACGGTTGAGATGTTCTTTGCCGTGCGGCAAGGAGACTCAGATGTCTTTGTGAGCAGCCAGCCTACAGAAGTAGGCATCCCAAGCACAACGTGGCTGGAGACTTACGCCGTGGCAGAGGCAAAATTCTTCAGGCACATTTCCAGACAGGTCTCCCAGCCTGCAGCTCCTCACGGGCTTCCTGATGGGTGTAGGTTTCTCCAGCTGTGTCCTGAAGACAGTGGTGTTACACCTCCTGAGCACCGTACCCGTGACAGGGTGGGGCAGGAGTGATTTTGGGCAGCGAGTGATGGCTATCCTGAAGTCCCTCCGCTGCTCACTGGAGATAAAACAGCTTCACCACTTTGTCATCGGCAATGAGAGCTTTCCTATGGAGATCAGCTTGCCCTCCGGCTTCCAGGTGGCTGTAGCACCCAACCTCCTTGAGCACATGGCCAGAAGCCCAGATACCCAAAGAAAGGCCGTGCAGGACTACAATTGCCTGCAGCACCGGTTTGAACACCTGCTGATTCACAGCCAGTGAAAGAGAACTTGGTGCACAGAGCTGTGCCTGTGGGGCCTCTTGACAGACCCTGTATATATTAACCTCCCGTAGTTAGTGCATTTAGTTAGTGCAGTATATATTAGTACTCTGTAATTAATGCTCTTACTATATTTATTAATCTCCCATAATTAGCGCATTTATTATATATACATATATATATATATGAGGACCCAGTAGTTAGTGAATGTACCATAGGTGTTCGGACACTCTAGTTACTGCTTTTTCTATAGATATATGTTAATAGCCTGTAGTTAGTACCTTCAGGAATCCCCATTCTTCTTTGGATTTTTTTCAATAAACTGGGCTATTCCAGAATCTGGATTGTGCAAGCTCTTCTTGAACTTGAGTAGAACTAGTGCATTTGTAAATTCTACTAGTTGTGAATTTGTGATTGGGTGGGAGTAGGCACTGTTATTAACAAGCCTTTTTAACAAACACACAAAATAATCCCTTCGTGTTGCTCCTCTCAGTTGTCTTCCTGGTGCAGCAGCCACTGATGACCACGGTGGCTTCAAAGATGATTTTGCCCTGTGTTGTCCTTGCCTTCTGATGCCATGCTGGCCATCCCACCTGGGCTCCAAAACTCCCTGGCAGCTATGGCTGGGCAGGGAGCAAACAAGAGCCACGGCTGCTGTGACTCCTTGTGTTCACTGGGGTGACAATGAAGGTTGTGCCCATCCCAGATGCTCTGCTGGCTTTTGGCACTGCAGAAATGAACTTGTTGTACATGCAGAACGCTGTGCTATTGTGCTGTGTCGGCAGTGAGAATTGCCTGCTGGAAATCACCTCCCCCACAGCTGCTCATCATCCTTACGAAGCGTCTCCAGGGAATCAAGGTCCTCTGGCCGTGGCACAGCCGTAAGAGAGATCCTGCTATGGAGAAGCCCCATGTCACTTCCAGGCCATTCATTACTACACACCCAGGGGTGTCACATAGGTTCCAAGAGTGACCCCAAAAGCACACATGTCAGCAGCAAGGCAAGCAGTTCTATCTCTGAGCAGAAGACTTCCAGGAACAAAGCATTCATTGGTCATGTTACCCATTTTGCGATTAGGAAGGCTTTGAGGCCTCCTACATGTTTTGTGAAGGGAAGAGCCAGGGTGTCCATTGTGACCCATGGGTCTGCTGTATTTGCATGTCAGGTCTTTGCTTGCCAGGGGCCATTAGGATTCCCAGAGGTGCGGTAGAGATGGAGGGTGGGGCAGGCCTGGCCTGGATGCACACTGGCATGTGTGACATCACAGCCGCAGTGTGACAATGGGGGCAGCTGCCAAGAGGAGCAGCAGGTAACGCTGCCCCAGCGCAGCCTCGGCGAGCGGCGAGCGTGCACGCAGACAGGAGGCTGTGCTGAACGCGGAGAGAGGCCCACGGCAGTAACGCGAGTATTCGGGGAGCGGGCATCCAGAGGCCAGTCCCTGGTGGCAGGGCCTTTGTCCAGACCCTTTGCGCCGGTGCTGGGGCAGCGGCACAGGCCTGGCAGGCTGCCAGCCTCTGGGCCCCCTCTGTCCTGCTTTGAGATCCCTGGGGCTCCTGTCCCCACTTGCCCTATCAGTAGCTCCCTCCCATCCCCACTGAACCCCTGCTCAGTGCCCCAGGCCATGTTTGCCCTTACATTCCTTCTCTTGCTTGTGCAAGGCCTCATCCAGTACCCGCAGCAGGCCGGAGATGGGCTGGATGAGGCCACCCTGGAGCGCATGCAGCAGCGTGCTGAGTATCTGGAGCGGCAGATGACTCAGCTGATTCAGGAGCTGGAGCCGATGAAGCCGGAGCAGAGTGGTGGGGCCTGGGGAGCCCTGCCTGGGTGGCAGTTCTGGGCTCTGAGCGGAATCCTCATGCTTCTCTTGGTGCTGTGGTTTGCACATGGGAAAAGTCAATGTGATCCAGACAACCGTGGCCACAAGGAGAGGTCCAGCAGCAACTTGGTGGAGGAGGAAGAAAGACGGAACGTTGTTGGAAATGTGGAAGAGGGCAATGTCGATGACAAGCAGGAGATGGCAAACGGAGAAGAAGATAATGGTATCAATGTGCAAAGGATGATGCTAAGCCTTTTAGAGGAGCGCATACAGGAGTTGCCTGTTCTGGATCTGGACAAAGGATTCTCCATGATCGCGGACCTGGTGGACAAACTCATCCGCGTCTTTGGAGAAGGCTTGTCCAACAGTTTCTACCTGGTGCCACAACCAGCCATGGGAGTGGGCAGCGCCTTTGAAGGCTGCAGTCCCCATGCACAAGATGTTGCGCACCGTTTGCTTGTTCCCCTGAGTCCCCCTCCAGGACATGCCTTCCACCTGGAGCTGGACACTGCAGGAGTGGTCCAGAGGAACTTCTGTGTCCGTGTGGAGCGGGTGTGCACCTGCAGGAGGGAGAGGCTGGAGGAGGACATGCTGTGTTTCCTCCACCACCCCGAGGAGGAGCTGAGAAGGAAACAGACCCCAGCCTCCTGCACACCCTGTGCACCGGCTGCTATCTAGATGTGGAGAAAACTGTCCACTGGTTCTATGGATTTGTGAGAGTCGCCTGGCTGCTGTTGCCTGAATCGTGCCACTGGCGTTTAAGGTTGCAGCCCTCCAGCCGCTCCTGCAAATTTCAGCTGAGCAGAGACAAGGAAAGCTTCACGGTTGAGATGTTCTTTGCCGTGCGGCAAGGAGACTCAGATGTCTTTGTGAGCAGCCAGCCTACAGAAGTAGGCATCCCAAGCACAACGTGGCTGGAGACTTACGCCGTGGCAGAGGCAAAATTCTTCAGGCACATTTCCAGACAGGTCTCCCAGCCTGCAGCTCCTCACGGGCTTCCTGATGGGTGTAGGTTTCTCCAGCTGTGTCCTGAAGACAGTGGTGTTACACCTCCTGAGCACCGTACCCGTGACAGGGTGGGGCAGGAGTGATTTTGGGCAGCGAGTGATGGCTATCCTGAAGTCCCTCCGCTGCTCACTGGAGATAAAACAGCTTCACCTCTTTGTCATCGGCAATGAGAGCTTTCCTATGGAGATCAGCTTGCCCTCCGGCTTCCAGGTGGCTGTAGCAGCCAATCTCCTTGAGCAGTCTGGATGTCCACAGGAAGACCACGCCAGCATAGAACAACTGTTGATCCACAGGTTTTTAAGGGTATCTTGTGCCACAGAGATGTGCACGTTGGGCCCTGTGACAGACTCTCTATATATTAACCTTTTATATTTAGTGTATTTTTGATATATAGCAGTATGCTTTAATTAGTGCTCTTACTATATTTAATAATACCCTGTAAGTAATTCATTTATTATATATATGAGGACTCAGTAGATAGTGAATTTTTGGTATGTATTCGGACCCTCTAGTTAATGCTTTTTGTATATATCTTAATGCCGTCCAGTTAGTGTGTTCTGGTTGTCCCCCACTTAGTTTTGAGTTTCTTCAATAAATTGGGCTATTCCAGTACATGGATTTGCAAGGTTTTATTGAACTTGACCAGACCTAGAGCATTTGTGAATTCTACTAGCCTTGGAGTAGGCACTCGTATTAGGATACCTTTTTTTACAAGCACACAAAATTCTGTCCATGTTGCTTCTCTCATTTGTCTTCCTGGTTTAGCAGCCACTGAAGACCACAGTGGCTTCAAAGATGATTTTACCCTGTGTTGTCCTTGCCCTCTCAGTCCATGTTGGCCATCCCACCTGGGCTCCGAAACTCCCTCTCAGCTGTGGCTGGGCAGGGAGCAAGCAAATGCCCCCGCTGTTATGAGTCCTTGAATTTACTGGGGAGACAATGAAGGTCGTGGCCATCCCAGATGCTCTGCTGGGCTTTGGCACTGCAGGAATTAACTTGTTGGACATGCAGAACACTGCTGGCAGTGGGAGTTGCCTGCTGGAAATCACCCCCTCTCTCCACTGCCATAGAGGTTTCCTATGAGATGACTGAGATCTCTGTATTATGGCATGAATATGGACCTATTCACGGTTGTGGTGAAGGCTTTTTCCTTAATATGTTTTGGAATATTGTCTTGAGTACAACCATACATTGATTATAAGCATATCATTCCCATTACTCTCAGCTGTCTGCAGTCACATAATCAAAATATTTCAAAGTGTAATGCAAATAAATATTAGTATGTTTTGACTTTGTACATATTCATGATCTCCTTGTACTTTTTGATACATGTTTCAAAATAAGGTGTTATTTTGTTGAAGACCCACTGTTTTTCTTACTTCATACTTATCTATCTTTAGAAATCAGAAGCCCAGGATCTATTTCTGAACTTCCCTGCCACATCCTGGGCTCTGATGTGACCCCAGACCTCTCCACTCCTTCTTTTTACAAGTGCTCCCGAGTCATCGGCTGAGAAGTGACAGCTCACCTTTTGACAGCTTAGCATTATAACTGTTTGAAAGAATGTCCTTTGGTGTCACTTCTCATGCTATGACTTCTTTCAACCCCCTCAAGAGGATTTTCTTGAGCATTCTCTGACTGTGGTCGTATTGGAGCTGTTTCAGCACTCCTGACACACCTTTTGTGTCGCTGATAGGCACCAGAGAAAGGGCTTCCATGAACTCAGCTGAACTTGAGGATGTATAAAAGAAGCACGTTGGGCATTGCTCACGGTGATTTGTTTTTAACAATACAAATTTCCAAGGCTGTGAAATATTGAAATATTAAAGAGCAGATAGAGTGCAATGAAAGAAACATTTATGTATACTTCACAGCACTAGTTGATTTCAGAGGTTTTACAAATTTATCAGAATTCTTTGTGTTAGTAAACCTGCTTGGGTTTTGAGCTCATGGCTGCCTTGTGGAGAGATACTAAGTAAATACATAAAGTGATTGCTTGTGAATCACAGAAATACAATTTACAATGTGATGAGTGAACAGTTCCACATAATAAAATAAGGTACTCTGTTACTATAATGCAAAGCTTTAACTGCTTATGTTGTGAATATAGGTGTGTTTTAGCAGAGACACAAATTAAAACAAGGTAATTATTGCCAGTGGTCTAGCAACAAGTGTTTTATGAGCAATTTAAATTATAAAAAAGCCCAGTAAAGCCTGAGAAGGTGGAGAAGATGCTGAGCAAACAAATATTGAATGTTTGATTAGGAAAAAGATATTATTTGAAGGAGATATTTCAGTTAACGACATCTTTCTCCAGAAGATGTGCTACTGGGAGGAAAATTTCACACGTACTATTCAGGATCTGGCAATTTTGTGTTAGGTGCTGCATTTGTTCTTTGAAGGTTTTAGTAAATTTTTCCAGAAAACCACTTTTTGGAGGAAAAACATGACATCTGTGGACTTGTTTCTGCTGATTTTTCATAATCTGCAGTTTCATATTCCCAATATGTACATTCGTTTCTGACAAAAAAAGAAAAAAAAACAGAGAACAAATAATTTTGAAAAACTCTTTAATCATAAGCAATGTATATCTGAATATCTATGTCCTTTGGCTTTAAAATTAATTTTTATTGCTAGGATAGAAAATGAATTTTTTTCTGGGTCTATACAGTTTTGTGATATACTTCATGTTGTATAGCAATGAGGTCAAATGCATCTTTGATACCAGCAAAAAGAATGGATGTTATATCAAAATAAATGGCTGAGTGTTCAATGTGAACTGCTTTGAAAACAGTTTTATTGCTCCAGTTACACAGAAAAATTGTCCCCTCTAAAAAAAAATCTTTATTCAGAACATAGACACACCTTGATTAGTAGTGTTAAACCCAGAAAGAGATCTGAACAACTCACACCATTTCTAGACAAC
Organism: Ammospiza caudacuta; assembly: GCF_027887145.1. Classification (NCBI taxonomy): domain Eukaryota; kingdom Metazoa; phylum Chordata; class Aves; order Passeriformes; family Passerellidae; genus Ammospiza; species Ammospiza caudacuta. The sequence goes on along the minus strand of NC_080595.1, from coordinate 96,374,907 downwards.
TAATCATGTAATCAAATTTTCTTTTTTTTTTTTTTTAATCCAAAATGGAATGCTTCCCATGAGGAAGATGTGCCAGCATCTCAGCCCACAGTCTTGTGTATCATGTACTCTGGGCAAGAAGGAGGTAGGGATTGGAACCCATTCATAGGAGAGAATTGAAACTTGGGAGATTGGATTTTTGGATGTGCCCTAAGTCAGATTTGTTTGTGTAGGCAGACTGAAATTATCCATGAGAGATGATCAGAGCTGCTCATCACTGTGAAGGTTTAGATGCCTCTGAGTCAAACATGCGCCTTGGGCACTTGGGGCACCACTGAGTAGGACAGCAGCTTGGTGACAGCATTTTGGACTTCATATCCTTGATTTGTTAAAATCCTGTGTAGGATGCATTTGAGCCTTTACAAATTGTAGTGCATAAACTCTTGCAATGTATTTATCAACTTACAGGAATTCTCCTTATTAGTACTAAATAACACTGGCTTCAGTCATCCTTGTGGGCCCCTTCCAACTCAGGATAGTCTATGATTCTGTGAACATCCTGTTTCTCTTAGGATTTGAAGTTCCTCCCTTCCCAAATGGTAGAATATTATACTATTCATGTTGTGCCTTCATACTGTTCCATATTGTGCTTCAAGGATGCTTAGATTGATGAAGACTGCTTTCTGGATGTTTTTATCCCTTCTGTTTTATAACCAAAACTGTCAATCCTCTTCTAACACCTAGTAACTGATGAGATCAGTCACTGTGTAGCTGTCAGAAAAGCAAGGACAGTGACCAAACTAACGTGGACTGCAGAGGAGGGATGTTTCATACAGTCAAAGAAAAATCCTGGGTCTGCTCAGAGAGATTGAAGGACTGCCCTAGGGATGTTTACAAAAATGCTAGGTTTGAGGGCCTAGTCCTCTGACAACTCATGCCATCAATAAAAAAAGGAGATATGTCCATCCAAACAAAGAGGGTGAAATAGGCTTTACTCTAACTTGCCTAATCTTTTTCTGATCACCATGTGATTAAAGTAACAAAAAAAAAACCCAATAAGAAGTGTTGATCATTGGAGATTTAGTCCAGTTCCCTGGATATTGCCTGGAGATAACAGTTTGGAGAGAAAAGTGGCATCATATCTTTCTGTGCCACAAGTAAAACCTGTCAGTTGAACTAAGGTAGGTGTTTGTGGTGCTCACACTTGGAGAAAGGTGTTGAATAACTACAAAGGCTTCACAAACACATCTCAAGAATCACCAGGGGTCCATAAAACTCAGGGACCCCTGAGTTATAGGGAGAGATGTTGTCATTATATTGCAAGAGTTCTATTGTTATTACATGGCAAAGGTTCCGTATTGCAAGAGCTTTGTACCTCCTTGATGCTTCTCATAGGCAGCTCCCCGAGGCACTGACTCTTCCTTCTTCTTGCAGTAGCTGACTGACTGCAGTTCCCCTCAGCCAATCAATCCACTCTTTTATAACACTTTTCTTATTACCAGCTACAGCTGTGGCCTGTTAAAGTCAGGCCTGCTCCTAATCTTCAATAATTAACCCAGCTGCAACTCTTTAGGGGATAAGATTACTTCCTATTCCATCTTTATTTACTTATGTTCTATCCCCCTACAGAGAGACACCCAAAAAAAGATTCAATACTAATAAAGGTTGAGAGATTGTTTGATGGTGAGCTGTATTGTTCCTCTTGGTAGAGGACTTTTAGTCCAGAGTAGAAAGGCACAATAAACCTTAGTAGTAAGAAGGTGGAACTAGTTCCAAGGAAGAAAATGCACATTTTTTAGTAGTGGAAGGAAGTGCTTCTACTCAGATGAATTGAATGGGAGAGATGTAGGAGTTTTAAGTTATTTTATGTTTGAGTCCAGTTTTAATGCCCCTTAAACATAAAATATGCCTGCTCATATGAGAGCCTAAAGGAGGGGGTGAGTGCCTGTATCTCAGGTCTTCTGTTTTTCTGAGTCAAACTCATCTTTACTTGTGACTGTAGCTGCCCTTCCAGGGAAGTGGGAATTTGATATAATAAATTACCTTAACAATGTCTGCCAGAGCTGGTGGGTTGTGTCCTCAATGCTCTGAAAGTACAACTTGTGTGACCTACTTGACACTGACTACCTGTCCCTTGGTGAATAATTGTGGCTAAGCAGGCTGGAGGGGTTCTCAGGGCAGGATGCTGAAATTAACTTACCTCACGGTTTTAAGTGGATCCCACCTTGAAGGTCACATCCAACGTGGAACAGCATCGACGTTGACGAGGAAAGCTGGGAAGCTGTGCCAGGGAGATAATTAGGTACAGACTGGTTGAACTGTAGGTAAGGTTGTGCTGGGATACATCATGTGCGAGGTGTGAACATTAACACAAGCCAGTGGTGCACTCTTGCAACCAGTGCCACCTGGGCCTGTGAGGGGGAGTGCTGTCAGCTGATGAGGGAAGGGACCCTCCCCTCTGCTCAGCACTGGTGGCACATTTTGGGAGTGCTGGGACCAGTTCTGGGCACCCCAGTGGAATTGAGGCATGGATACACTGGAGTGGGTCGAGTGAAGGACCACAAAGGGATTGAGGCATCTGATGTATGAGAGGCTGTAAATACCTGATGAGGGGAGTAAAGGCAAAGGAATCAGGTGCTCCTCAGCAATGCCCAATGGCAGGACAAGAAGCAATGGAGACACTTTGAAATACGGGAAGTTCCATTTAAGCATAAGAAAAGACTTGTTACTTGTGCAGGTGATGAAAGACAAGAAGTTTGCCCAGGGAGGTTGAGGAATCTCCATCCTTGGAGATGATCTAAAATGTGACTGGACACAGTCCTGAACAACCTGCCCTAGCTGACCCTGCCTGAGCTGGTGGGTATTGGCTCAGACAATCTGGGACATCAGACATTTTGTGATTCTGCAGTGCCAGAATACATATTGTGGAGAAAGAATGCTGGAGCTGATGACACTGGTCCTACTAAGAGAGCGTGTTATTTAAATTCTCATGTATGTGTATCTCATGTCTGTATGTTTTGATCAGGACTTTTATTGTAGCATCAACAGTCAACTGCTGTTGATTAACCCCTTTTCTTCTTATGAGCTTCTTTTGGCATGCCCTATTCCATTTTAGGACTCAGTCCCAGATCTAGATATTTGGTCCTGGTTTTGGTTTTCAGGTTCATGAGCTTGCATTTGTGATAACATCTGAATCAACAAAACTGGAATTGTTTTTATCTCAACACTTGATCAGTCAGTCTGTACAACAGAGCTGTTACTTTTATTGTTTTTCACATTAGCAGCAATTTGGGTGTCATATTGCAAATTTTATGTACAGTGACGCAGCTCTCCTCAAGGGCATTGATAAATGTAGGGAAAAAAATTCATACCTAAAAGATTCTTCCATAAGTTTGAAAAATATGCAATCTCTTGACATGAAAACGCTTCAGCTATAGTGTATTTTTATGACCTAGTTTTTAACCGGTTTTAAAAATTAACATGTAATATGCTACATTGATTTTGTTTATAGTTGGTTTTTAATGCAAGATTATGTCAAATATTTGGCAAAGACACTATTTCAGCCACAATCTTCATTATCAGTCTAATGCTTAATCTCATTAAAACAGTATGAAATTTTTTTGGCAGTCTGAGGTCCTGGGAAATTGTGTGGACTGACGTTAATAAACCCGTAATCCGTTAATTCCTTCATTAGTATCCCATATCAGCATTTCTCTTCGTTTGCTTGATGACACTTGCTAGCTAAAGCCGCCTGTAGTTACCCAAGCGATTATATTTATTGCCTGAAAAAGGTGCTTCAACATTAACTTTTTCTATACAAGGTCTGAAATTCAAATTACCGCGGTGCCATTGCCAAGAGGCCCTGACAGCAGGAGCACGGGATTGCCGAGCAAGCCATTTTGCCTTCGGTTTCTCAACCCTTCTCCCCTTCCCTAGAGGCACGGAAGGTTTTTGCCGCTGGCCCTGGCTGCCGTCCCGGAGCAGCGGTGCCCGCTCCCGGCGGGGCGGCGGCCGCAATAGCGCGGCCGTGCTCTAGATGGGGCTTCAGCACCGGCGGAGGCAGCGAATGAAAGCGGCCCTGAAAGGCCATGAGGGGCTAGAAACAGCGTCGTCCCGCCTTTAAATTTGTCCTTCTTCCTTTCATGCAATTGTCTTTTTTCACAAGGGTTTGCTAGTAACCAGAGGCATCCCTCAAGGATGGAAGCTGGAGCCAGTATTGGTTAATGTCTTTATTTCTGAGCTGACCGAGGGATGGAGTTTGTTGGGGCTTTGGGTGTTTATTCCCGTTCCTGAGGTTTGGCTCTTGGGCTGGGAGTTGGTTCCGTGCCTGTGCAGACAAGAGCGATCTCCAAAGAGCTGTGGAGGGGGTGTAGCCGGGGCCAGCCTTGCCATCGGCGGCTGCTTTCACCTGCGTGTCTGGTGCCAAGGGCACTGCCCTGCCGATGGGACCTCGGCTCACGCACAGGGGGCACCGTGGCTGTGGAGCAGCCCGGTGACCGCAGGTCTGGGCTGACCCATTGTCACCCCAGCCCGGCCCTGCTGGCTCTGCAGGCCCTGCGCCTCAGCCAGTGGGACTCTGCAGTCCCCACTGTCACCCCTGGGGACTGAGGAACGCCATGAGAGGCAAGTACGGGCCAGGATGCAGCTCCCTAGAAAAAACCCTGGGATCCTAGTGATGAACATAACTCAGCAATGTGCCTTGGGATCTCCAGTACAAGAAAAACATTTAAAAACCTGGACTGAATCCTATAAATGACCACCAAGCCAGTGAGGAGCTGGAACACAGGATATTCAAGGGGAGGCTGAGGCTGCTGGCTTTGCTCAGCCTGCAAAGAGATGCTTCAGGGAGAACTTAGTGCTGTCTGCTGTTACCTGCTGGGACAGAGTGGGGGAGATTTATCCACACTCTTCCCGAGGTGGAAGGATAAGAGGCAGCTGAATGCACATTGCAACATGGGGAATTCTGACCAGATGCTAGGAGAAAAATATTCACCATGAGGGTGGTCAAACACTGAAGAAGGATGCCCAGAAAAGCTTTGGCATCTTCAGCTTTGGGGATGTTAAGACTTTAACTGGATGCAGCCCCAGGCAACCCAACATCGTTGCCCCTTCTTTGAGCAGCTTGTTTTACTGATGGCCTCCAGAAGTGCCTTCAAACTGTGTTAGTCTGTAATTCAGTGTTTCTGAAATTGTGTTGCTGTTTCCAACAGTGTGCCCTGGCCTATGCTGCCTCCTAAAGCATGCACAGGGATCATTGTGGAGAATGCTAGCTGAACCATGAACACCATGGCACTGGCTGTGGTCACATTTTCACAGGGAAGGAGACAGAGTTACAGTTCTGAAATAGTTTGAGTATATAAACACAGTTTCCTAAAATATAAATTCAGAAAATTAAAATATCTTTTTATTTTCATGCAAGTGCTGTTAGCTCATTCATTCCGTTAATCTGATTTATGACAATAGTTACCAATGTGAAATCCTGATCCTTCTCAGGCTGTGTTCTGGATAGGGATCATCAGTGGCTTATACACACCAGTACAACTAAATACAGACATCTTTTCATTATTTCCTTTTTACTTTTGTAGATTGAAACCTCTTTTTGAAACTGAAATTTAAGAACTGAACTAAAGAGTTCTTAAGGTCTGACTGATTTCCTGTAATAACACATTTAGCTAATTACTAATTCCTTATTCCTGTTTAGGATCCATTCATACCAAGATTTATGAAACATGGTGACTTTAAGGATTGTTCAGTTTTTCACATACAGAGGACAGAATTTACTTTATACATATTTTTAAGCAGGTTTTCAGGAGAAACTGAGAAAGCTGAGAATAATTCCTGCACCTTCCAAATTCACAGTGTTGTTCCTTGGGAGAGAATGTAAGCCAAAGGAAGTGAAAATGCCCTGCCATCAGCCTTTCTATGTTTAATCTATTAGCCACTCAGCTGTATAATGCATTATCTGTCACACAGTGATAAGGAGCTTAACTCTCTGAGATCATATTAAATATGTTCAGTTTAGCCTAATTCTGCAGTGCTCCATGAGGAGACACCCTGATGTCCACCTGGAGTGCAGCCCTTCTGAAACCAGTGCAGCTCTGCACAGGGGTAGGACCCTCCTCCATGGCTAATGGCTTAAAGGAGAATATTCTGACAGTCATTAATCTTTTCTAAAACCCTTTCTTCAAGTCCTGTTCATGTACTTTGAAGAATGAAATATTCAAGCGAGCCCATGCCCTAGAAAACAAAAATATCCCTGTCGCAGATCATCCAGAAATTTATAGGTTAGAACTGCCTTGATCTCATTTAACAGGCTGCTGGAAAAGTATGTTTTAGAAAGAACTCCTACCCTGCATTTTCTGTACTTTAAAAGTACATCTATTTAATATTTTGTTAATCGTTCATTGGAAGTTGGACATCACATCTACTCCCTATATTGTCTTTAATTACATGTAAATTTCATGGTTTTTTCCTTGAAAAAAAACTCCTGAGGCCTGCTGAAAGTCCTGACACTAATACTTAGATAAGGTAGCAATCTTTGCCTTTTTTTGCCACCTCTCTGAGGCTGATGGGATAAAGACTGTGTAATGACAGATCCTCTCAGCCCTTTCTCCACAGTGACTCCAAGTGTTCCTGGCATGGATGCATGCACTCCTTGGCTGTTCAGGGAGCTCCATCTGCAGCTCAGTGATCACAAGCTGTATTTTAACCAATAGATATAAATAGGTTTGATGGAGAGGATGAATGTGATAGTCATCCCTAGACAGTCACTGCCGATAAAACCGCAGAATTATTAAAAAAAAAACTCCAAAATGTTTGCTTTTTTGGAGGGGCAGAAGGGGCACAAACTGAGCTGGAAAGCAGCAGTTAAGGCAGATGTAGAACTTCAAAATAGTATTAAGTGATATTAATGTTGACTAAATAGAATAAATACAGCACTGGCTAAAATGCAGGTCTACCAATATTGGTGTGTGACCCTGAACTAAGAACTGGTGAATACTCCTTGTGGTAGAAAAAGTAGAATGAGTACAAGTTTCTGCTTTTTACTCTTGACATTTCTGTTCATTCTTTGCATATTTTAAAACACAATCAGAGCCCTTCGTTCATCAACTTAAAAAAAGGCTGTTGCTCATGTTTTTTCTCCTTATAAATTCTAAAATTACTATTTTAAGGGTATTGCATGTACTCCTTTTGGTGGAAAATTACATTCGACATTGGAGTTAAAGGTCATATGACCTCACACAAGTTGGGTGCCAGTGCTGAGAAAACTGAATAGAGTGGTACAATTTCCACAGGATTTAAAATTAACCTCATTGGATGATTGGCTTACATTTCTAATCCGATATATCAGGCTAAATATAGACTTTGAAGACAATTTCATTCCATGCAAATAATCACTGCAGGCTAAAAACGAGTAAAAGTTTAAATGAAGAGAGAAAAATAATAAATTAATAGACAAACTACCATCTTGCTAGAATATTGACCTGAAACTGCACATACAAAAGGTGCCTGCAAGGAAGAGAAGGCAAAAGGAAAAAAAAAAAGGAGCAAAATTATTATGGTTGTGTATATATATATATAGAGGGAGAGTTTCCGATGCTGTCAGCAATTTCTGTCAAAGATCTATCTTCAGAGGCATCACTGTTGACTTTCAAACATTTCATGTTTTATTACAGCATTTTAATAATTAACTATGAATGGTGTCCCTGAATGATCTTCAGGGGCAATGAATCATTCATTATTACTAAAACAAATCTTTTTTTATTTCCAGAAAAAAGAGGCAAGAAGACAGCAAAACCTTTAGAAAACAACTAAAGGTTAGGAAATATTTTAGGAAATGCTACAAATCAATACAGCAAAAAACTCTAAGGTCACAGAAGGAAACAGAGTTGGGAGATGAGATTAAGACTGTATGCAGGGTTGCTTTTTTGTTGTTTTTTTCCTCCTTTAGTCTTCTGAACTCCTTAAGAATATAAACATCATAAAATATATTATCTAGGCAGATGTAACTTAAATTTAGTAAGTCCATACTAATATTCTGTAGATAAGAGAGATGCTTCTATGCAAGAACAAGCTCTATGGCACTAAACCCATTTGGAAACAGTCTTTCATTTCCCATATTAAAACAAGACATGAATTTCCATGTGACAGACAAAAAAATATTTGCTTCACTGACAAAGGTTTCTATCTCTGTTGGAATTCAGCAAGTTCCAGACATAGGAGAAATATTATAACCCAGTTACTTGGTTTTATTTGTTAGTGTAACTTGTACCAAGAAATATAAATAGCCCTTAGTTCCCGAGGAAGCTCACAGCACTGTTTTTGATCAGTCTCATGAGAAATTTGCTCTGAATACGTAAAGGGTTTATTCTTAATACATGAATTCCAGCCTGTGAGAGAAACTCTGTCTTCAGACATGATCTTGGTAATATCCTAGTCCCTTAAAAATCATTCTCATTCTCATGCAATTCCAGAATAAGAGGTGATGCAGCCCAGCTTTGGAAATGGCAGCAACATGGAGACAGTGTGAAGATACCACAGATAAAGCTGAATCTGAGTAAGATGGAGATGTCTGGAGGTATGAACACTATGTTTAACATTTATTTACTGCTTGTCATGCTTAATGGCTACATTGTAGAAAGTGACAAAATTGAAAGATCCTAAAAGAATATTTGCAAGAGAGACTGTCTCTCAGAAGTTGCTTTCAAGAAGATATGCAGGATACATATGATTCTCTGATTTTCTGCCTAGGTTGGCAGCTAAAATCAGAACCAAGCCCAATTGCTCTACGCCAGTGTCTCACCACTGGGTCATGGAATAGAAGGTTTGTAAGGCCCTTGCCAGTCACATTCTAAAGAGAAATCTGCTATTGCTTTTGTGATGATTCACAGTTGTCTCCCTGCCTGAATCTGCAACCCATATTGTGGAGTATCTGTCTTTCATGCAGATAGTCCCATTTTAACTGAATATTACTTGTCTGAATGAGGTCTGCTCAATGGGAATAAGGACTGCAGCTGCAGACTTTAGTGATTCAATGGGGATTTGAAATGAAAGATTTGAACTGGCTCTGTGGGTATTTGAAACAATATTTTTCCCTTCTGTCAAGTCTCCCATGAGGTCTTTGCTGAACCCTTGTTAGTCTTTGAACCGCTGATGTGAGGAGGAACCCCCCACACTGGCCTCCAGGGCAGCCTATTATGTAGTCAAAAAGTCTGAGAATGGGTCTATTGCATGTTCTATTATCTAGATTCCACTGAAAAACACTGCATCCAATTATGACACAATTGTGTTGAGTTCAATATTTCTCAGACTTTCCTAAACTTTAGTTATCATCATTAAAAAGTTAGTATTGAGTCGAAGTTGTCTCCTGTTGTTTTAAATAGGACTGGCTGGGGTGGAGGGGGTTTACCTATTGAAAGTAGACATCTCAAATATTCACACAAGTAGGGCCTGATAGAGCTGTTATATCATATTTGTCCATTTGTGGACAAATTGTGATCAAAAGACAACTTCCTGTATACAAAAAAGAAAATTTAGACAAGTAAAGTCTTTAAAATACTGTAGCTTCTTTTTCAGGAGTTATCTAAGAGCAGCCTATGCTGACCATGACTAAAATAGGTTATGACTGAGACAGGTATGCTGTCAAAATAGGTTTAGCAACATAGTTGCTTGGCCATACCTTCATTAGTCATTTTATATCTGCTATTCTGAAAGTAATTTTTGTTCAGTCTAGCTGCATTTAGAAAAAATCAGTGGCAGCTTTGACATGCTTACCATGCCATTAGCAGAACAGCAGACTTGACCCTGCTGGCTGCATGATGTCTGTTGCTTAGTGAAATAGAAAGTGTATTTTGAGAAGATGGTTCTGATGAATTGAAAAAATATTTATTGCGGCAAGATTAATTTTGCTAGCCTCTCCTAGCTTCTCATTTTGATCAAGCTATGCTTGTTTTACAGATTTCCTATGAAGACCAGTTGTGTGTCTTTCATCATCCTTTTCTAGTTAAGTAAAAAAACCCAAACAAATGGGGCTGTATAAGCTTTTTGTTTTTACCATGCAATTCATGCTCTGACAAGTCTGGAAGCTGGCCTAGGCCAAGCCTTCACTGACAAAAGTCATACATACTTAAAGTGCCAACCAGCAGTTCTCCCAGTGGAAATACATGGATGCAAAGAATGTCATTCTTTTTCTGCAAAGAAGAGATGGTAAGATCAAATGTGGCCAGGGTAACAGTACTGAGTTTTGTAGCTGACTTTTGGGAAGGCATAAAAATTCCACTTAGCATTTTCACCATTTTACATTTTACAACTGAACAACAGTTGCAGGTTGATTAGCCCCCTATGGAAAATACTACTTTCCAACCACTATCTTCCCAGTACATTTATAGCAGGGCAAAATAAATCTCAGGTAGCTCTGAGACAGAGTAGCAGCTGCACCAAAGATCTGATCAGGGAAAACTGTGCGGAACACAAGACATGGAAATGCATAATGTAACCACTTTATTCTAAAAATCTAAAAGGAATATTAGAAAATTTTTCAAGGTTACCCTACCAAAGAATAAAAAATATACATCTGCTTTGACAGGCAGGTCTGTGTTTAGTTCAAAACAGTTTGGGTTGAGACTTGTAAGGTGATGCATGGAATGACATGAATGATTTCTGACCTGACACACTGTTTGGTTTCTCATTTATTTGACTGTCTTTTTGTTTGGCTTACATTGCCTCCTACATGTTCCTTTGTTCAGTGTATTGGTTACACAGGTTGTATCTATGTTAACCTGATGGTGCCAGGCCAGGCACCTGGTTACCATTCTGTGTGCTCCTGCTCTGAGTCCACATCTCTTCAGCTTCTGCCCAGGCAGTAAAGGGTCATCTTGGTTCAAACTGCCCATGACATTGCAGTCACTTCCCATGTAGGTCAATACAGCCTGTCTGCAGCACAGGCCTAACTACTGCTGCCACTCTCTCCTTTGCTGCCTTCTCCCTATACCAGCTTCAGCTCCACTTGCTAGTCCCCTCTCCAGAGTGGGTCATCCCCTCTCCAGTTTGGGAAACAACCCCTGTGATTTCTCCACTCTTTCACTCTCCTTGGCCCCTGCCCAAGAGGCCAACAATGCCCAATGTCAGGGCATCACTCCCTGGGTCCAGAAGAATGCCAGCATGTTGGCTGCAGTTGTCTGCACCGCTTCCATGGAGTTAAATTCATGCTGCTTGTGCCTCCTGTCTGTGGGGAAGGGCTCTGTCAGCTCTGTGTCACCTTCTGCAGGGAGATGGGCTACACCTGAGACAGGGTAGGGGCCAGCAGACCACTACTGGCCACCCATGCTGCACATGGGGACACATTTGGCCTCTGAGGTGAGGATTAAAGGTGGGCCAAAGATTTCTTCTGATGGTTCCTAAAGATCGTCTCAAACTTGAAACTGAGTACAGTCTTGTGTCCCCTCAGTGGGAGAGTGGCCTCCATCTGTGGGGTTGAACCCATGGTTTGAGATGCTTTCCCACCTCTCTGTTCTGTGAAACATCTAAAAAACTCCTAAATATGATAAAAATAATAACTATTCTTAGTTCATTTAGTGCATACTCTTTAGGCAAATTGCCAAAATTCACGTACTCAACTGCTCCTTATTCTCTGCAAGATTACTCTTTTTGTCCTTGTATGTGTAAATATTATTGCTGACCCACTTCTGCATCCTGCAAGAAATCAGTCTTCTAAAGTGTCTTGTCAGAGTGGAACTGAACAGATATGGGAAAACCGCTGAAAAAAAGCCAAAATGGATGTGGTGGTAGATTGTTTTTCCGAGGGCTTGGCAGAAGATCCGTCCCGGAAAGGGCTGGCAGGAATGTAAGGCTCCATGGTTGTTCTTTGAGTGCACTTCACATCTTGAGTACTTGCTAATTTAGGTTTCATTGGAATGGCAGATGGGGAAATGAGATTTGTGGGGGCTTTCATCCCTCTGCAGTAATGTAGATTACTAAATGTTGTTCAAATCAGCAGGAATATAAATGCAAACCTACTGGACTTGACATTGTTTGGCTTGATTTGCTGGCAGTATCTTGTGCTAAAGTGTAGATAAAGTAGAAGGCTTGACACTGACTGAAACCTGCCTGAATTCCTGCTACTCAGTCAGAGCCACCACCTTCAGTAACAGTGGATCATTAAAGACACAAGCAGAAAATGAACTCTAGAACTCCTTACACAATGTAGCTGGAAGCTTAAGGAATGATGGCTAATTTATACAGAACATGAAAGATGTTTTAATCTCCAGGTCCAGTTGACTGAACAAGTCAGATGACTGACCTAGATCAGATATGGAACTTCACAGGAAAATGTTTTTCTTTTCAAATTTCTTAGTATTAGGAATTCATGGAGGGAATCAAAGCAGCCACAGATTCTAAAATTAGTCACGTTTTAAATAAAGAGCAGCAGATTGTGACTTCAGCTAAAGAGCAGACCCTAAGAAGAATGGACTCATACAGCTTTGTAATTATCTAAGTACATTTAGATTTAATGGCATGAAGGAAGGTTTACTTAAGATCTCTGGAATTGTTAAAAATTTGTTTGTTTGTTTGGGTTTATTTTCTTCTGTCAGTTATAAAGAGATGGTACAGAAATAATTCTGAAATGAAGAACAGATGTATATCTCTGCTCTCCCCAACATGCCACAGATTTGTAAATGCAAGAATCAATAACTTTCTCAAAATTGTTCCAGCTCTGTCTCTTCCCAAGAACCTACTTTAACACATGTGCTTCATCATAGCTTCAGAGCAATTCAAGTCAAAAGAGAAAGAGCTCTATCTTGGGATGTTATCTCTAAAATCTGACTGTGGGAAAAACTGAGAAATGCTCTGAAAGTAAACTTCTGGCCACAGTGAAGGTTCTGGAAAGAACAGACTTGGATGAAACTGAATTTGTGATTGAGAAACATCAATGATGGATAAAACATCAAAAAAATTTTGCAAAGGATAGAGTGATCCTGACTAGGAGCTGCTTGACCTGTTGTGCACGTAGAGGAGGATTCATAAGAGTATGCACAGCCCACAGCTGCAGCACATTTAAGCACAATGGAGAAAGTGTGCCCTGGAGGTTACTTCTGTGAACAAAATGATACCTTAAAAATACAGTGGCTTCTAGGATGTATGCAGAGAGTTGGGCTCCAAGCAGCATTATCTCATGTGCTTTCAAGCTGTGTCTGGCCAAGACAGCTCTCAGCCACCACACTGAGTGCCATTACTCAACAAATGAAACAGTCCTGTACTTACATTACATTATCTTGGCCATTTTGTATGGTTTAGAGCCTTGCAGTTATCTTTCTCTGGTGTTCTGCAGTGCAAGAGCAGCTGATGATACTCCATTGAAGCTGGAGCACTGTGTCTTCTCTACACTTTAAATTCATTTTCTTCTCCCTACTATGACAGTCACATTTCTACGAAAAAAGATTGATCTGAACTGTCAGAGCTTTTAATGGCATTCTAAATCTGTAATTTTCAAATGTTTTGATGCTTGGAATTTTTAAAAAGTGATAAAGACCTCTTTAGAAATTTCAAGTATGTGGACTGAATCTATGTTGCAGAATCTATGAGATTTTACTGTTTCTTAGTAATATTTCACAGAACCCAGAGAAATAACTGATTGGTAATAACAACTCACGGACCAGAAAACTTCTAAAATGCCTTGGAAAGACTGCTTCTTTCAGGTGGAAATAAAGCCACCTTAGTAATTTTTTCAGTCCTGAACATAATATTTTGTTTGTCCTATATTTTTATTCTATGCCTTTATTCTATGCGTCTTACTATACAATCACCTTTTATCATAACTAGAATGTTCTTTGTTAAAAGTTGTACTTTTATGCTTCTGTTTTCACATACTCATGAGCCTTGGGTTTGTGTGTACTTTGTTACCTTAGCAGCAGCAAAGTTCTGTTTAATCTTCCATGAAGGTCTGGCAAAACAATGAATCATTCTTACCACGAAATCTTCAGAAACTACCCCTGCCCCCATAAATTCTCATTGTCTACTCCAGTCTTTCTGTACCTCCTGTAAACATGGGAAACTGCTCATAAATCATTTTAGCAATGTTTTTAATTTATTTCATTTCTTCTACTTAACTAAAAGTTCATACCACTTTGTCTTCAAGTGTCCAGAACTGTTCAATAGAAATGGAGTTACAGGCGTGGCCTCAGGACATTTACCAGCAGCAGCTGCAGGACAAAGGGTGATGTCCAGTCTTAACCTGTACAATACTTGAAAATGCAAAACATCACAGGGTGATGTCCAATAGGTTTTACACACCACAGAGGAAGAATTCTCTGCTTGGTAGCAAGATGCTGCTCTACAAGCTTTAAGATCTTCAGCTTCTCAGTGTAACATTTATTTTTCCTAACTTTCTGGATTACTTCCACAATGAACTAGCTTCACTATGTGTATGGAAAGACTGGCAAAAGAGAGACATGAGAAAGCTGTCTGGATTTTCAATTCCCATGTTGCATCAAAGTTGTTACCTTAAAGTCCTAGGTACAAAATTTTTAGGCCAAAATATTATAAAAATACTTAAAAATTGAGAAATACAAGAAAATTCTTTGACATACAGGCCGAGATTTTTCAAAATCAGTTCCAAAGAGTGTTTGAAAGGATCCTTTAATTAAGTTGTTGCATTAGTTATCAAGCTGAATGTGGTCAGGGAGCCCCCTACTCTTTGATGGTTTCTCTAAATATGTGTGGAATAAAGATGCTGAAGCTTTGGCTGAAGCTGTGCCAAGTGTGATAGTGGGAAGATCTTAATGAGCTCTGGTACTTTAGCTCCATTTGAGTTTATCAATTCTGGCTATGAGTTTAGCTGCTCAGACTCTGTTTTGAAGTTCAAACTGTTGGAATCTACCAACCCAAGGGCTGCAGGAATAAAAGGGAGACTCTAAAAACAATAAAAATGAAAATTGTGCAGTGTCTTGTCTGTCATTTTTCCCCCATAGCTTTTGAGGATTTATGCAGCTTATAAGCACTTTCAAATGAACTGAAATGGAAGTTGTCTGTTTTCCACACGGGAAAGGAGACTGTATCTGTGGCTTTTGGAGCTAACAAAATAGAGGATTATTCTACGAAGAGGAAACAATCTTAAAAAATACCTCAGTTTTTACAGTTCCATTTGAATTCTTAATTTTCTTATTTACAGCTCATGCTTTTTCCATATAATGCTATTGCCACATGCTTTCTCTGGGTTACTGGTTATGTGTCAAGGCTGTCTCTGAGATGTAGGAGCATTCTCTTCTTCTATTTAGTGTGAGATAAAGATGTCCAGCACCCTTTGAATCAGTGTATCTGTTTTTTGTGCTTTGCAGTACTTATGAAATATATTAATGAGCAGAAATTATTAATATTATAGTTTAAAGCTATGTATTAGTGCTGTGAGTGAATAATGTACAACCAGCTGCAGTGAATTGCCCTTATTTTGTTTCATAAAATGAAACAAAAGACTATGGTGGCCAAAACAGAATATTAAACCTAATATTTTCTAGTAGTGAGTAAATAGAGAAATAAGTAGGAAATAAGCACCTCCATTTTTTAAAGAAAAACTTTGAGAAATACAGTAAAATTTGTTGTCAGAAATAATCCTGCAGTGTGAAGGAAATTCACTGAGTAAGGTAATGAGAATTTTCCAGCAAAATCTTACAATTACCCACCTATCACAGAATTTTAACAAGTTGCTTGGTGTTGCCTTACAAACCAACATAAACCAAGTTTTTCTCCTTTTCTGCTTTCCCTGATCATTCAGCAGCAATTAAACAATAAACACTTGTTGTTCACCAGTTTGTGGTTCCCATAGTAAAAGTTATGCTCAAGTGAAGAAAGGAGCACTGAAGCCAGAAAATCTTAACCTTTGTACCTAAGTGCACTCTAATAAAGTTTACTCTTTTTTTCTTTCAACAAGCACTCTCATGAAAGCAAAGTAATGCATACATCTCTGCAAGATTGGTACTTGAATTCCTATTTTAGGACTTTCTATTCCTGATATTAAGCTCCAGTCCAGAGGACAGTGAAATCAGTGGAAAGCTCTCCAATGAATCCCACAAGATAAATCAAGCTCTATGAGAGCACTGAGAGTTTTATGGCTCCTGCTAGGTACTTTCCACAAGAAATTCAGGATTTCAAAATAAATAATCAATACTAAAATGTACAACAAGATTTAAGGATATGTTTTGCAGCAAGTCGAGGTCTGTGCTTAGTCTGAACAGTGGAAATTCAGTGAGGGCAGTGGCAATGCAAAGGTGTAAAGGAGGATGACACAGCACACTTCATCACTGGGGTGAAACTGTGTGAAGGGGAAATTTAGTCAGAGGGAATGAGCAACCATCGGGCTGCATGCAGGGAAGTAAGAGGATGGGTTACGACTGTGGTAACATGTAAAAGGCTGTGAACTGTATGGTTCTTGACTTTATTTAAAGGCAATCTGCATCCTCATAGACCCAAAAACTGATGAGGATCGAGTTGCCCTTGGTCACTTGCAGATGAGCTGAGTGATGAAGGGTTATTTGGGGTTATCTGCTTATCCTGATGATTAATAACATCTGTTCCACAGCTGACAATATTGGGAACTTTACATCCGTGCCAGAGAGTGAAAATGGGCAGCGCAGTTTAACTCCTTTGGGATATATGGCGTAGGAGAGCCCTCTCACCCATTGTACTGCCTCTCCTGCGTTGTCCCTGTTGCTTGCCTTGGCAGGACTGCCTATCCAGAACGGGTTATTTTCCACCCCTCTGCCGCAGTAAGCGGTGACCAAGGTGCCAGACCGGACCCAGCGGATCAGATGTGGCGGCTCCGCATGGGGTAGGAGGAGCAGGAGCAGCGTGAGCCGGAGCGAGGAGCAGCGCTCCTGGCGGGGGAGCAGCTTCAGGCGCTGCTCACCTCGACCTGCGGGCAGCGCGCCTGGAGGGCGGCACCAGCCCCTCTCGGCCTCTCCCGGGCGCTGGGGCGGGCAGGCTGCGGCAAGCCCCCGTTTCCCCGGCAGCTGGGGGCGAGCAGGCTCCTTCCCGGCTCCCTCCCCGCTCCGTGCTACGGCTGTCCCCGCCCGGGGAGAACTACAGCGCCCGTCGGTCCCTGCGCGCCGCCCACACACCCCCGCCTGTCGCCGCTATCGCTGCCTCCTGCCAGCCGGGAGCCGGAGCCGGCTCGCCCGAGAGAGCGGGGCTGCGCGGCAGGGCAGGCAGAGCAGGGCAGGGCAGGGCAGGGGGTGCCTCTGCTGCGGGCGGTGGCCTCGCTCGGGGGCGGCGGCGAGGTGGAGCTGGGCGGCCCCGGCCCCGTCCCGTGCCGGGGAGCGGCTCCTCGCAGCCTCGCTGCCCCGTCCCGAGCGCTCCTGTGGCCGCGGCTCATGAGTGAAGATGGTGATCCGCGTCTTCGTCGCCTCCTCCTCGGGCTCGGTGGCGGTGAGTGGGGGCGAGCGGCGGGGAGCGGGGAAAGCGGCGCGGCCGCCGCGGGCAGGGCTCAGCCTGCGGGGCCGGGCACCGCCGGGCTGGCAGCTCGTCCTCCCCGCCTGCCCAGCCTGCCCTCGGCTCCGAGCCTGGCCCCGCAGCCCGCACGGAGCCGGGTCCGTCCGTGGGCTGCCTGGGACGCTGGGATGAATTTGCCGCGGTTGCGTGTGCGATGGGGGCGGAAAAGACAATTCTACTCCGCAAGGCTGCCGAAGCTTAACTAATTCGTAAATTGCCTTTGGCAAACCAGGCACCCCGAAACCTTTGTAGGGGACAAACGTTGGGTGTGTTTAACGGGTCTTAGAGGTCGTTAAGTGGGGCTAAACTTTCCCTGTTGGGAGGCGACCAGCGCCGCGGTGCCGGGGAGAAATCCCGAGGGAGCCGAGCCCGGGCAGGTGCGGTGCCTCGGTGCCTGCCACCCACGGCAGGGTGGACACATAAATACTTGAGAGCCTGGGGACAGGCTGCGGGCCACCAGCGCCTCTTTGCATTAAGAAATACTCTGGGATAGGTACAGCTCTTCTCAGACTCACTTTTGAAGGGCATCACTGCGTTCTCTGTTTCACTGAAGCTTGTACATCATTCTCTTGTTTAACTAATCATGCGTGTGACCTATGAATTTCCATATTTTCATATAAAGCGACAGCTTTCTGTTAAGGGAATCTGGGCATAAACATCCTACTGAATTTGTTCTTTAATAAGAAACATCTAAAGGATTTAGATATAATTGATATTCTTTCATGCTTCAGCAGTGAGGGCAGCAGCACTTTCTGTGTTGCAGAAGGACGTAGCACATTCCTGTGTGAAGGTTTATTGTGTATTCAGTTCCTTCAGCCTTTTACTGTGTGGATCTAGTTTTCAGCTCAGTAACATGATGACAGGTATGTGTTCTGATATGTTTTGGCATGAAGTGTTCAAAGTGCTTAGTGGCTGCGTTACAGCTAATAAAAACTAATTATCCATTTCAGTAGCCAGCATCTTCAGAACTCTGTAATCCATGTCCATCAAGCATCCATGAGAGAAAAAACATCTTCCCTGCATGGGCAGTTGGTTCATGCTGTGGTAGTGTAGCATTGCTGGTTTCAGTTTCTGTTTCATGCCCCATGGGCTGAACAATATACATACAGTATATATTTTGTTTTCATTGGAGGGGTAGAGAAGGGCCACATCTTTCACTCACCCCCATCTCCAGTCTGCAAGGAGGTTACTGATAGGAGTTTTTCATTCTGCTCTCTGCTTACCCTGTCTGCCTGCAAGGTACAAATGCAATTGGCAGAGCAATATAATCCTCATAACTATCTATTAACCCAGCAAACCAAATCTGAGTTTGATAAGCAATTTAAATTGCACATTGGTTCTCTTGCTGACTTTTTTTCTGGGTTGGACAGCAACAAGATGACAGAATATGGGTAATAGTTTGCACGCTGGTGATACTCAACTTCCTTCATCTAGTCAGTAGTGCATCTGAGTGCAGCTTAGCCAGAGCAGAACAGATGATTTGGTGATTGAAGGTGCTGTTGTAAAGGGCAGTGCTCTGACATCTCTCTTCTGTCAGTTTTTTTCATCTGTGTTATCACAGCATGTAAGACCTTTAATTATGGGCTAGGTTCCTGCTGTTCTCAGTGTTGCATCATGGAGCCTTTCCTTTTTTCTGTAGGCTTTGCAGGGGGTGTCCTTAGATCCAGGCTAAGGGTGGAGGAAAATGATGAAGAAAACACTATTATTAGCTAGTTATGTGGGAATCTGCATCTGGAGAAGAAGGTGGTTACTGTATTTCATGTCTTTAAACAGTTTTAAGGGAAGTTTTAAACTTATTATCATCCTTCTAGAACTAAACATTAGTGAAAGGAGTCTGAGTCATACGATTGTCATCTCCTCCAGCCTTCAGCACTATATCAGCTATTTTTTGGGATCCTGTGCCATTCATGAGACAGAATTATTTCCCCATCGAGAAAAAATGAGTACCCCATATAGATCCTACTCTGTGTCCTACTAAAAATGGTGTCAGAGTTCATGGTTTAATTTCTACCTCTAACTTGAGTCAAATTGTAGGCTAGCTGCTTATAAGAGTGGATGTTTCTCAGATGAGTATCTGACCTGCTGCAATTGACCAGAAACTTCTATATGTAATACTGGTTGACAAAAAAAGCAGTGTCATTGTGACGTAATTATTTTTCCAATCTCTCTAGAGAGACTTTGTGAAATTAATCTTTATCTTAAAATGGAAAGTCCATGTAGTATCTAGAGTAAACTTTTGTTTTGGCAAATATAATGAGCTAAACTCTTTGTGTATGCCTCCTTTCGAAATCTTCAGAATACCCAGGTCAAATGATAGGCATTTGGCTGAAACATTGCTGAGAAATACACTGATTGTGTACTCAGAAAGGCTTTACTTTGCATAAATATAACTTTATCTGGAAACTACTAAAGTATTTATTGATCTTGGTGTATATGTCTTATTGATATTTGGTGTAATTTGGTTTGGGTTAAAGAAGATAAAAATATATAATTGTCACACATAATTCTAAGAGTCTAGTGCATAAAATATTTTGAGGGTCATTCCAAAGAGTGAGAAAAAGAAATAATTTAAGGGAATGAGAAGGAACCAAGAATAATGTGAATTTTCCCTTCATTTGGTTTTGGAGTTCTCCCTGCAGCATCTTCCAAACATCTGAAAGTTCTTAGACCCCCGAGAGGTTAATTGTTGTAACTGCTTTTTGTTTGTTTAATAAAACTTGTGACTATAAATGCTTCATGAGCTTAAAATAACCTGCAGATCCCAAAAGGTAGTTGTTGCTGGAGTGGAAACCTTGATCTTCAGCGTTCAGGGAAGCTGGACAGAGGGCTTGGCCTGCAGGGACGCTGTGGAGAGCTCGGAGCCCTTGGTGTGGGAAGGGCGCGGGAGGCATTGTGCGTGCGGGTACATTTCTAAATCACCTCCTGTTGTTCTGAGCATGCATTAGGCAGATTCAATCGAATCGCAATGCGAAGCCTCTGAATAGGCAGACAGGCATGTTTCTACAAGCCTTACTGTCTCCTGCTCTTTCTGACCTGAATTTCTACTTGTGTTGGTAAGCTGTGTCTCGAATTCCAAGCACCTCTTTGTAGGGCTGGGGAGGCAGGCTTTGCTGCTCCTCCCTGATAAGGACAATCATTGTTCTTTTGTGCCTAAGAGAAAGGTTACTTTAAAAGTAGCCTTTGCTGTTCTCCCTCAGCAGTGCTTCACTGTCTTCAGGAAATAGTTTATGCCCATGTTTTTCACCAGATCATTCCCAGATGACTGTCATTTTATCTGTTTCACTTTCTCCAGTCTATCAATAAGAATTTACACTTGTGCTACTGTACTACATGCAGTCTCATAATTAAATAGTTTTCAGTGTTTTAAAGCAGCTTTACCTTTGTCAGGAAGCTGGTAGCATGAGCTAATTACAAACTTTAAGTTTGTAATTCCTGCAGTTATCTGGAAATGCCAAACCGGAGAAAACTTCAGTCTTGCAGTTAGAGGACTGAAGATCAGGTAAGGGGAATATCACTGAAGAGCTGTTAAATAATGGAGAACCTTCAAACAACTGCCTCACTTGTACTTTCTCCTTTGTGGTATTAATTTGTTGTAGCTTCATCTGTTGAGCTAAACAGATAATATAGGGAAATTAATGAAATAATGGCACAACAGGTACAATCTGCTTTGACTAGTGAGATATGTGAAACAACTTTCCATTGAAATTTTTGTATGTTCACAAGATGAGAAAAATAGGTCACTGAAATGAATTCCTTTTAGTTCACAGAGATAAGTGCTGGTCAGCCACATTCTTCAGGAGAAATGTTTGGGAGGACAGGAGAGTTTGGGGAGGAACAGCAACAACCTGAAAAGAATAGACGATTTTACATGACCAAAACTTGGACTTTGACTCTTGCAACTGAAGAGGATTATGGATTTTTTACTAGGAAGCTTGATAAGATAGGTGCAGTTATTGTTAAATTGTTTCTATAGCAAATATTGGCTCTGTGGGACTAACGCTCTCTTTTTGATTAAGTGTATTATGGAGGTCAAATGAGTTGGATTTTTTTGTTTCCTGGAATGACTTTAAATCACATTATAAAACTTTGGAATGTCAGAATAATTATAGTCATGTTTGTTTGGTTCACTTGTTGTTGGGTAATGTAGTGGAGACATTCTTTAGGCTAAGCTGGTTTCTGATGGATGATGAATTTCAACTCCACCCTTGTTTGTAAAAAGTCATTGTAATTCAACATTTCTCATAGCACTTAGCAGAAAGATTGTGCTTCTTGTTGGAGTTGTGAAATAAGTTAATTTAGAATATGTCACTTCTAGAATATCCACCATCTTAACTTTTTTTTCTTTGCCTCTCTTCACCCAAAAAGCACAACAGTCAAAACTGAAAGTGATTTTTTTTGAGTGATACAAGTGCCTTTTGAAAAAACAATATTAGTTATGGTGGTCATTTGGAGGGATTTACAACTTGTTGCATGTGATTTATGCAAGTTCAACTAAAAATAATGAGCTTTGTAAATGTTACTTATTATCATGATTTTTTTTAATATTTGGGTTTTGTAAACTCAGATCAGAGCAGCAGGTAAGCTAGCTTTTCAGAAATGAGACAATAGTCTTTCCAGTTGGAAGTGATCCTGAAATATTTACCTGGGAAGTAGCAGTATTTTAAGTGTTTAACCATAGTATTGTCTACATGTGTCGGCATGCTGAGGATCCTGTTGGATTGGATCCTCAAAGCCTGATTTATGAATCTCACACGAACATCGTACTGTGTCACTTCACCTTTCAAGGTAGTGGTGCTTGTGGCTGTGCACCTACAGAGCACTGCTGTAACCACAGCAGTGATACTGGAAGGAAAAAGCTGGATCCTTGCTCAATCACTGGACACATCTTGGATATTAGCAATTATATTAGGTGCATAGGAGAGATGTGGGGACTTTCTGGATCTGGTCCCTTGACTTCATTTTCCCTCAAGTTCCTTATTATCAGGTCAGGTGACTCATACTAATTTTTGCTGGCTTCTGTCAGTCCTATTTTGCAGGGTTATGGCAGAGAGAGCCTGAGAGTCTCACTCATGACTGAATTCTCTTGAGGCAGGGAGGTCAATGGTTTTCACCTTAAGGACTTACTATTTGTATCTAGGTTTCAGGTCTGTATTCCAAATAAGTCTAAACTCTGGTTCCATTCTCCTGCCTTGTGATGGAGAGAGCTATGAGCCTGTGGACAGCAGTTCAGATCACTTAAGGAATGTGTTCAGGGGGCAGCTGAGTGTGAACCCTAGTCACAAGGATGCAGGCTGAATTTGTGTATGGTATTTAGTACCTAACTGTTGCACCATTCCTGTATGCTCTAGTGCTTTCCAAATATTTACACTTCTTCTTGGCAGATAGATCATGTCAGAAATAATGCTGCTTTAAAGAACATACTTTGGACTACACAGTGTCATGTGCAGAAAGTTTCTTACTGAACTTTGATTACAATCAGCTGTAATAAAACTTCAAAGGAGGTATTGTTCTGACTGAGATTATGAAGACTTTTCCCCTTTGTTTTTCTATAGAGTACAAGTCCCCAAATGGACATACTTAACTGATGGTAACCTGTTCTCCATAATCTTCCACTCAGATTGTTAAAGTCTAGAAATTACTTTTTTCTAATTCTGGTCATAGTGTTTGTGATTGCTGGATGTTGCATATAACTGAATTTTATAATAAATGAAAAAGAATACTGAAGTAAAAGCTAACTTGCATGCAATTTTTTACTACAAGTTACTTAGGAATGTTCAGAAATTGGGAGTTGTGGAAAAATAGCATTTAAGGAAGTTCTTAATTCTATAATATCAGTATCACTTTTATGTTTATCTATCTGAGTGCAACTTGAAGATAGAAAATTGTCACTGAGCTGGTAACCCAGAGTGTATCTCTTTGCTAGCAAGTACTCTAAGGGCAACAGCTTCCTCACTTACACCTCAAGTGTTGGCCCCCTAGGGGAGTCTGTCCAAAAGGAAGTGCTGCAGTCTTTGATTTCCTTATAGTGTGGAAACTTGCTAAGAGGAGTAATGAACACAGAAAAACAGTACTCCTTGGAATCTATTCCTAGTTGAAATCTACTGTATCCAAAAAAGCATGACCATTTTCAAGTATGTCAGTGTTTTTTAACAGCTTGATTTTTAATGTTTTCCAGAAGATAGTTAACATTTCACAAGTCCCTTAAGCTGGCAAATTTTCTTCCTTGGCAAGGTGAGGGTAAATGTAGAGGCAGTGGTAGTGTTTCTCACCTGTGACTGTCAATGAAATTGGTCTGCAGATAGCTGCCAAAGCTCAGAAGAGCTTCTGAATTCCTCAGTAGCTGAGATATTGTTTCCATAATCTTCTCTCTTGGGTTGGTTTGTTGTTTGGTTGGCACCCATTGGATGGACAGATGGACTCAATTCAGAGACCTAAGTCACTGTTGCCTGTCATTTCTGAAAACATCAGATTTCAGTGTGTCTCATGCAGATTAGCAAAGGATGACCCGATCTTTCAAGGGATGATTCAAAGTTGTTGGTGACTGAGCAGAAGCAGTGACTGAGATACAAATATTGTACAGGCAACTCCTTTAACATTATTTGTCTTACTGCAAGAGAACACAGACACAAAACTTCTTTTCTTGTCTTATGTGGGCTGTAGACCTTCATCGGTGAAGTATTTTGGGTGAAATCTTTTAATTCTTCTGTTCAAAGCTGTGGCAATCTTTCCACTCAGGTGTGCTACTTTACTGTAAGATATTTATCACCATTCTGAAAAGGCTGAGTCTTAGGCATGTGGGTATCCTCCTTTTGTGGTCATAAGAGCTACAGTGATGAGGAAGCTACACAAAACAAGTTATTTCTATGTCATTAGTGGGGGAAGGGAAAATCAATTTGATTTACATCAGTAAACAAGCTAATTTAGTCTAAATTTAATATTGTACTTCACTGTAATTGAATTTGGTACAAAGAAAAGGGAGTAACTGTCTTGCTAGCTGATTTCTGAAGGGAAGTTCTCAGGAGATGCAGGTTGTTCAGGGAGTCAAGTGAATCATCCCTGACAGTGTGCCCTTCTGTTGCTGCCTTGGGTAGGACAGACCTTGTCTTCACAGTTAAAGAGTTCCAGGATTTGTTAAGTTGGTTTTGCTGTTCCATCCCTGGATAGCTAGTACCCATCATTTCTACTAAGACAAAATGGGAAAACACAAGGTGTTTGTCATTGTACTGCCAGGAATAAACTTGCAGAAGTTAATGCCTGGGAGTGACATTTGCATATGTATCAACTTGTATTTTGTTTGAATATGCATATGTAGACATGTGCTTTTGCATGCACACATATATATGGAGAGATACAAATATCCATATATATAGATATATGTGGGTATGGATATATATGTTTATGTATACATACTTGAGCCTTTGAATCACTGATAGTTGCTAATTATCCCTCAGTAAAAATAAACCACTGATTTTATCATTTCCAGAAGAGAAATAAAGTCCTGATGCCTTTAGGATGCTCAAGATATGTCAGCATCTCTCTGGGCTGTGTCAAAAGTGCCTGCTCCTTTATTGCACCTGTGGATGTCTATCTTCAGTGTAAGCTAGAGAGCAGAAATCATGGTGCTTGCTCACCTATCTCTATTATTCTGTGTTATTCCATGTGTCTGGTCTGTGCTTGAGAGCTTTATTTATGTACCTTACTTCAGCTAATGAGTTGTTTGCAGAATATCAGAATAGTTGTACCAACATAAGATACACACCAGTATGATTGTGCTGGCTAATGGGGACATACAGTGGAATAAAACAGTTCCCTTCCTGCCTAGGAAAAAGGTAACATGGGTGTAAACAATGGTACAAAGATTTTTATCTGACAGGGATGACAGGGGCATTGGAAGACCTTAGTGCTGATAACCTCAAAGTTGCTCTTCTGCCTGTTTGAGAGCTCTTGGGCTGAACTCCTGGCTGTGTTCTGGCCTCCTCCATCGCAGCTGAGCATTTGCCTTTGTGGATGCTGAGGTGGCTGAGTGATACATTGGCCCATGGAGCCCAGCATCTGCAGCACCAGGCCATGGCTAGTTGTGCCCCTGTCACAGGGGTAATGGTAGCTTAAGGCAAGCTTCTGCTTGTGGCAAAGCCCTGAACAGCCACAGTTTCTGGCTTTCTGAATGTCCCAGTTCATGGGATTCTTCAGTTGTGCACTCTGCCAGCGGTGTTACCCTCAGAGTTTTTGTTTGTGAGAAGACGTCTGAAACCATGAACCTGTACTTCATATTAAATGCAAATCCAAACGTGATTGGGTATGTTCCATTCACACATGCTAATTTGCTTTCCCATTGGCTTTTGGATTTTCATGCTATTACAAAAGGGCAGAATATTGTTTACCTTCATATGTTGGGAGATAATGTCCTGTTGTGATTCTTTCAACCAGTCTGTGTAGCATAGGTCCTCTGAATTCACTGGGTAAGTCCCATTTACAGCAAGAAAAAGTGACTCAGAAAAAAATTCATCAGCATTTAACAGGGGAAATTCTATTAAAACTTTCACAAGTTTGTTTTGTTTCCTGGCATTTCAGTATACTGCAGAGAATCATATTGGGTATTATCAGTACTTTTAAGACATTTATGAGTGATTATTTGGAACAATCTAGTAGTAACATTACAAATCAATTAAAGACTGGTTTCTTAATCTGTGTTTTTCGGCGAAAATCAAGTGAGTTTTTGTGTGCCTTCATTTGAAAGGAAGCTGCCTTTGATCTGATGAACAATAGAGCATCAGCAACTGAAACCTGTCATTAAATTGCTGCAGGGTTAGTGAAATTATCATCCCTGTCCAATCTAAAGAAATGCAATTCAAGTATGCTTTAAACCCTTGATCTGGATCTGCATCTCCTAAGGTCAGATAGTCTTTCTGAAACATCTCTAATTGAGTGATCTGATAGGTTTATGTAGAAACAGAGACAGGAGTGGCATTTGAAGGGTGTAGATACCATCACATTCTTCAGTAGGAACCAGCTAGGAAGCTAAAATTAGTTAGAAAAGAGATACAAAAAACTAGTCTTTGATCAAAGAAGACAGCTGCTATGAAGGCCCTGATGTGCAAGCAGTCCCTTCCTGCTCAATCAAACTGGCTTGCCGGCAGCAAGGTCTCTTTTCTAGTGAGGGTTCCCAGCATCAGGCCCCAGGGAAGTCTGGAAGTCAGTGAGTTTATGCAGCAGTGGTGTTCAGCATACCTTTGGCTATGTGGAGGTGGCTCCTCTTGACCTTACAGGAGATGTGTCTGCAGTTTATAGGATAATAATCAGATGGCTGCTGTGATGTGCTGCTGACAAAGGGATGCACCTTGTCACTAAGAAATGGGTGCAGAAGTATGAAAGAAAAGAGAATTTACAGATACAGAGCGGCAAAAACACTCAAGCTACATAGATAATAGTCGCATTTGTTGAAAGAGGAATAATGTTGACATTTATTAATAAGGTTAGAAACCTTGTTCTGCTCAGTTGAGTCAAAGATAATTTTGTTACTGATCTGAATAATAGCTGTGGCAGTCAGCCCTGGTTTAGAAAATCCATCCTCTTAGTCTTACAAAAACATGAGAAAATGTTGCAGTAATACAGTCCAGTTTTATCTGACATATGACATTTGTCTCAAGCCACAGTGCATTTTTCTGTTGCAGTTTCATATAGTGCTGAGAAAACCTGTAAATATCTGCAAAAACGTAGCACAATGAAATCTGGATGACTTTCACTGCTGTTACTGCTGTTTTTTTAAAGTGCATTGTCAGGGGTGTGTGTATCTGTAGTTGGCAGAATGACACATCTGTGCTGTGTGGATAGTAACTGTCAGGGGAAAGTAGCAGAAGCATTGACAAGTTTGTTTCACAACTTGTGTTTGAAATTCTTTGGAGCCTGTTGGAATCATAGTATCTCTGCTCCTTTAAGGTGAGAGAACAAATAAATGCAAGCATAATCCTTCTCAAGGAAAGGCTAAATGTTTTTTCTAAGTGGTCAAGGGCACTTATCATTCCCCCAGATTCATGGAGGAGGATTAGTACCTGTGTGAGAATAATATGGCTGTGACCTTGTTTATGTAGGAACAGGATTCTGCGTTAAACCCAGCGTGCCCCTGCTGGGCTAGGCAGTGCTGCAGTCCTCTAGCTTGCCTTGCTGTGCCTTGAGCCCTCTGCCTTGCTGTCAGGAGACTGCTGCACGTGGCATCCTATGGATCCACATTCTGCATCCACTGGCTCTGGGTTCAGAAGTAGCTGGAGCTGCAGCTGGGTGTACCTGGGTGTTGGGCTGTGGGCCCTGAGTGACAAAATCTAAAGGGTGCAGCTCGTGCTTATGGCAGGAGATGGCCAGAATTTATATCTTGAGTTGACAGAACTAAGACCTCACCCAGATGAAACAAGGCTAATTGCTTGTTGCATCTCCTGGTAACACACTGCTAGGTGTTTTTATCCCTTCTGGTAGATAAATATTCCTATGCCCCTGGGTTTTGCTGCTTAAAGCTGATGAGAAAGAAGAAACATGACCTACTTTTTTTAGTGCTGAAAATTTTCTTTTCTATCTCATTTGCCATAAATACAGAAAATACACCTGGGAATGCTTTATTCATTGTGACAAAACAATGTGACTGATAAATACAGAGAACTAGTTCAAACACTTTCTGTGTTCTGCTGACTCACCTCATCACAAAAAAATCAATTCTGTATTTTCATCTTAAAAGTTCAGGTGTTAAACATGTTACATAATAGGAAATGTGTGTGAATCTCTAGTTAGGGCAATTTTTTGTTTCTAAACTTTTATATTTCTTCACAGAATTTAGAGTAGAATGGAATGTTTCAGTTGGAAGTAACCTACAGTGATCATCTAATCCAACTGCTTGACCACATCAGGGCTCACCAGAAGTTAATTAAAGCATGTTATTAATGGCATTGTCTTAATGTGTCTTAAACAATTGTAAGCTAGGAAGGCTGTTCCAGTGTTTGACTACCTGTGAAGAAAGGCTTCCTTATGACAAGCCTGAACCTCCCCTGACAAAAGTATTACACATCCCATCGCTGGATACCAGGGAGAGGAGATCAGCACCTCCCATTCCACTTCCCCTCAGCAAACTGTAGGGAGCCATGAAATCACCCCTCAGCCTCCCTTTCTCCAGACTAGACAAGCCCAGGGCCCTCAGGGGCTCCTTTCAGCGCTTTCCTTCCAGCCCCACCTCCAGTTTTGCTGCCTTCCTCTGGATGCATTTAAGGATTGTTCCTAATTAGCATTGTTCCTAATCTGTGGGGCCCAGAACTGCTCACGGTACTGGAGGTGAGGCAGCACCAAGGCTGGATGCAGTGGGATTATCACCCCTCTGGATCAGCTGCTGATGCTGTGCCTGGTGAGCCCAAGGCTGTGAATTGCCCTCTTGGCTGCCAGGGCACACTGCTGAATATTAGAGCATTTGCTTGCTTTCCAAAACCTGCTTATAAAGCTGCCCTCTTTGGTGCTATTTCAGTGAACTTTAATCAATTACCAAATATTTAATGTTTTAGGAAAATGAAGAAACAAAATGGATTAATCATGTTTTACTTCCCAAAATCATAATTCTGCCGAGCAAGCTGATGCACATAACAAAGCAACAGCTCTTAATCCCTGCAGATTTTTACCTGCAGCAGTTTTGGACTCCCATGTGCAAGATACCAAACTATTCCTTGCTCTGCTTACTCTGCAGAACTGAGACTGAAAGATCAACTTTCTGTTCATCTCTGCAGGACTGAGTTTCCAATAGTTTAGACTTGACAGTTCTCACCTACCTTACTGAACTGGAACTTTGCTGGGGAGCAAAGTATATTCCCCAGAATCAAACAAGAAGAAATAAACATGAATAAATGTAATATAGCATGGAGATCAGGGAACAACTTGCATTTAGTTAGTAGGTACTGAAAAGTAGTTGAAATAATATGGGTTGCAGTTATTATACTTGTATTTATGTGTATGTATTTTGAAAAAGAAGATAGATGTTGCTTGTTGAAAGGATTTCTTTCCTGATGCAAAATACTTGCTATAAATATGCCACTTTGACAAAAGGGAGTAGTATGAGGAGGAGTTAAATGTAGAATACCAAACAGGAGATTTAAATTATTCTCTGGCATCTTTGAAAGGTTTCTGCTGGAAAAATGCACTAAAATAACACTTTCTTTTTAACCACGCTCTTGAACTACTGAAACATATGGTAAATTGCAAACAAAAGCGTCAATCTATTGAAAGAAGTTAGCTGCCAGCTAAGATTTGAATTGTTAGTCTTTTGAAGCAATAGTCTAGCCCTGCAGGATGGTTCCACCAGGAGAAGTTCTTGATAGCAGAGAACATGTTTAATGAATCCCTGAGCTCTTCCAAGCTGGTCGAAGTTTCTCCTATCTCTTATGCTAGCCACCAAGATCCTCACTTTGTTGAAAACAAAAAAAAAAGATCCTAACCCATAATTCTAATAATTTTGACTTTTTGGCTCACTGTTGGCTGAGATATTTTTAAAATCAGATGAAGTAATGGGCAAGCTCTGGTAACCTGCCCTCTGTTTTAGTTAGTGGTGAAGAACCATTGAAGAACCAACACGCTTTCCCAGTGTCCTCACAAGAAAATACCTGTGACTAGGAAACAGTATCTGTTTCAAAATACAGATATTTTGAATATCTGTAGCAAAAATACAGTTTCAAGCATGCATTTTGTCAAATAGAAATGTTTTCATGATAGTGTAATTCCACAGATTCTTCCTGTGGGTTATAATCTAAACTGGCAGCAGGCTTTGCAAGCTCCCCTACTGGAGCAACCAGCTTTGCATCCTGACCTTTACTCTGGCAGTCCCCTGCTGCTTGCCAGGCTGGGC
The DNA here is from genome assembly GCF_027887145.1 of Ammospiza caudacuta. Taxonomy (NCBI): domain Eukaryota; kingdom Metazoa; phylum Chordata; class Aves; order Passeriformes; family Passerellidae; genus Ammospiza; species Ammospiza caudacuta. The sequence goes on along the minus strand of NC_080595.1, from coordinate 96,344,585 downwards.
AGGGAATCTTCTGCCTGTGCTACTCAGTCTGCATGCAGTCCTTTGGCTCTTAGTCTGTCTCACTAATTTGGAGCTGCCTGTACCCTCAGTGAGACTTCCAGGTTCTGGTTCAATTCCTGCTGTACAGTCTTCAAATTTCACCTTGTTTTAGCCTTTTTTTATTTCCACAGCAATGCTGTATTTTTTAGTTTCATACTGATGCAATAGAAGAAAATTCACACTGCTAATTGGAGGGTAGATCCAGCATCAATGGCATACTTATTCTTTTGACGAGGAAGCAATGAGCCAAATTTTGGTGTTTATAGCATCTGTTTCCCTACAGTCCTTCAGAGACTCCTGTGTAAATGGATTTTCAATGCTGTAAGAACACATTGTTCCTACTGCAAGAAGAAAATTTTAGAATCACTTACGTTATTTGCATACATTGGTGGGAAGTCTTGTTTCCCAAAATACAGAAGAATTCAAAAGAAGTAGACTTGGGTATGACTTCAGAGGCTTTTCCAGCTGCACACATCTCAAATGCACCCTGTGTGGCGCTGTCTCTAGGTAATTTTTCTGTAGAACGTTGTCTTTTTCTGTTCTTGGTGTTTCCCGTTTTTCTGTTTCTTACATTTTTGTCTCTTCTATTTGCTTTGTGCTTATTGAAACAACACCTAGTAAACTCATGAGCAAATTCCCATCATCTCTTACTTTTAGCAGTGATAGTGGTATTTATACTTGCTAAAGACCCCTTTGTGTTTCACAATGTTATTCTGTTACTTGCACAGAGAGCAATGATTTCAGACAAACTGCCGTAAAAAGTAAACTTTTCCCCTCACCTTGAGATAGACATATGTGCACAGAGAGAAATAGAATTAAATGCATTTATCAGCATGCAACATCTGGCTAGGAAAATATGAGGCTAGCAGGCATTGGGCATGGAGCAGTTTAACTGTCTTTGTAGCTCTATAGAAAATATTTTCATTTGCTGACTGCTTGTGATTAATAATCTCTTAAAAACCAAACCTGTCTCAAATTTAATTGAATTTCTAAATTAATGGGTTCTTTTTGAAGTTACCGTGCAAACATTGCACAGAGGCAAAGGTGTGCAGAGTCCTTGGCTAAGCAGTATCTCAGCAGCTCCCAGGGACCTGCAGACTGATTTTGCATAAGGCTGAGCAGATTGCCCTCCCAGTTTAATAGTGTTTCATGTTGTGTGTCCTTAATTATGTCTCTGTGTGCAAGCGGAAGGTTGCTGCTAGCAGGAGACCAGGGCAGTGCTGGCTGCATGTGGCCTCTGTTCACACACTGTTCTGTTCCTCTTCAGCTTGAAAAGTTCTGTAGTTAGTTTTTAGGATATTGAAACATTTATTTTTTTTGAGGGTGAAGAATTCAGGTGCTATTTGGAGGCCTGTTATGAGAAGACAGTGTTTTCCTTCTGTCAGATGCAATGCGGTATTTGCTATGGTGGAGAGCCGCTCACTTTACTTTTGGAAATAGTTATGCAATGCTGATTTTTGGGGTTTTTTTTATTTTAATTTTTTTTTCTCTGTTAACCTTCTTCTCTTCATTACGGCTTCTCATCCTTTTTTCATATATACATAGCTGAGTTGTATTTTCCTGCCAAGAACAATGAAGTAATCATATGAACCTTTGTAAAGTTCTGTCACAGTGATGCCATTTCCCTGCAATAAAAATTGTCAGGGATCAGTTATGCTCTCCTTTCCTAAGTCAGGCAAAGAAAATAGAAATTTGGCAGAAGATCTCTGTCACTACAGGTCTCAAATGTAAAAGGACCATGAGGATTTGCATTTCAAGCTTATGAATATGTGGGAATAGCTTTTTATTGCTTCTTTATTAGAGCAGAAACATAGTGGAAACATAAGAAGAGGATGCTTCAACACAGTTTATAATTCTGTTCCTTTAATGTGTTTAGGGCTTGTATTGGTTTGTTAGAGCATAATATTTCCTTATTATCTGTGAGTATATGTTAAGCCACATCTGTGTGAGAAGTGAAGATAAGTAATCCTCTGCAGTAGCTATATTACATCTGCATTTTACACTGCAACAGTCCCTTTGGGTATGGTTGCATGACTTGTAAAGGCAGTGGCTCACATATAATATTTTCAGTTGAAGGAGTGAGTTGAGCTTGTGTTTATGTAACACAGATGCTGCTTCTGCAGTTCATGTTTCAGATACTTGTACCTTGCGCCACGGCTGAGCCATTTTCTTAGGATGCAGTTTTGCTCCTGATATAAACTGATGAGATTGTGGTGCTGACGTTATTGATGCTCCTTCCCTTGTTCCCCTGGTTCCTGCATTATGCTTGTGTGAGGAAAGCTGCAGGAGCTGCTTGGCAGGAGAGAGGAACATTGTGTCATCTCAGTGACAGCCAGCAGTGAGATCTGCTGAGTTGTATCATCAAACTGCACCATAAAGGTGCCCCTGCCAAATGCAATAAATTCCGTTTTTGGCTGAGTCAGTGGGTGGATAACGTGGCTGATGCAGTTCTGGAGTGAGGGCAGGTATGTGGAAAGAGTAACCAAATTTAAAAAGAAGGAGGAAAGCTAGCAGGACCATCTCTGTCTTTAGAGGCACAGGTGTGCCAGACTGTGAAACAAGTATTTGAGATGAACTTAGACATGCATTCAATTTTTTTTTTTTTTTAATGTCAGGCTTGTAAAATGTGCTTGTGGTTTGACAGGCCAGTTTAGAAGATAACCTCATAAGGCTTTTTTTCTCACTCACCATGTGTGGTCTGAATATTTCTTGGGGTGGGATTTTGTGTTAGAAAGATGGTCATTTGTTCTTGGGATCTGTCTGGAAGAAGTGGACAGTTCAGGCTAGGCTGTCAGTTCCTTCAATTCCAAGAGGATGAGACTGTAAAAGAGTCCGTGCTGCACATCTCTGTCACCAGCCAATTCATGGAGGGTACCTGCTGTCATTCCCTCCACTTGCAGGCAGGAGGACAGAAACCCAAGGAGTACCTTATCTCCAGAAGGTGGGGGGTAGAGTCTACAGCAGAAAACCAAGCTTCCACATCCACTTTGTGAGAACCAGACACTCAGCAACATTCCTCCTGTTGACACTGTGAAAAAATTTGAAACTGAGAATGGGTCTGCTTTGCCCCATTTATATTAACTGGGCTAATGACAAAAGGCAGAGAAGTTCCCTTTCATCAAGGCACAGTTCTTATTAGTATTGTGGCTTGAGTCATCTTGCATACAGTAGAGTAAAAGTAATATTCATTTATCTTATCTGAGTTAGATAAATCCTGGTCTACTAAGATTTTTGCAAGGTATTGAATATCTTGGTTAAAATAGAATGATGAGGTGCAGCTGATTTTAGTAATGGAGAGACCACGTGCTGTGCTCCTCTGGTTCAGCAGCTGTCAGTGGGGAAGCCTTTCTAGGATGGGAGAACTTCTGAAAACAGGTTCAGGAAGCATAGACAGGGCAAAAAAGAAGGGAACTTTTACTTGTTGGAAGTGATGAGAAGCTTCCAGGGCACTTTGGATAGAAGATGTAATCTGATTTTTCTAAACTTCTGCTCCAACCTGGACATGATTTATAATGGTAACATCCTCATTTTCTCATTCTGCTACTGAAAGAGCAATACTACCAGAGATGAATGTTCAGCTTAGCTGGGGGATGTGATATTAGTTGTGTGGGAAGCAGAAGTCTTAGAACAGAACCATTTTTAGTTTGGGCAAAGATGTGAAAAGTGGGGTGGCTAAAGTGAGGTGGATTCTGAACAGAAGCAAGCAAATATTTCCACTAAAGACAGTCAATTAATTGTGGAAACAAATTGCAAAGACCAGCTCTCTGTTACTATCAGTTCAAGAATGGAGCTTAGAGGGGAAAAGAAGTCTGAAGAAACCCTTTACTCCTTAGAGGAAACCTTTAGGGTAAATAAGAAACCCTTATTCCTTCCTTAGAGGAATTAAGTCAGGGATGCTGAAAGTCAGAACAGATAATCCCAGTGGTCCCACCTGGACTGGCCTAGGTATGTCTTTGAAGTATTTCTCCAAAGCAGTTTGAAAATGTATTCTCCTGTTACCTGTTGCAAATCAGTATAAAGAAATGAAAACTAGGACAGAAAGACAGAATACTTTAGTTACAATAGACTTCCTTTATAAATCGGGTGACTGATCAAGTGATTAGCTCATTTTAGCAGTTTTATGGATATCCTATTTTTGCTGCTTTTTAATCCTAATAAAGATACCAACTCTGAATACAAGGATAAAATTGAATTGTCTCTGGGGATTTTTTCCCTGTCTTACTTTTGTGAATAGAAATATAGATTAACACTAAAACTAAACTCAGATAAATGATGTTCAGAAAAGAATTACCCTCCTAAAAATAGGGGAGGCAAACATTGGACTATAATAGCAGACCATTAACTCCACCAGAGTTTTCTCGCTGCATTTAAAGATAGATTAGGATCATATTGCATAAAGACTTTCCTCTGAACCTTCACAGTGGATATATGTTTTGAAGGTGTATTTGCTGGGTCTTCTGGTGTGCTGAAAGGTATTAAGCTCAAAATATATTGATGCTGAAGTAGACTGTCGTGTAAGACTACAAACACTTTTCCAAACTCTTGTATGAATAGCCACAAACCAAATTTTTCTGAACATGGTGCCTCTGACAATGGGATTTCTTTTTCCAGGTTTCTCTCAGGTGCATCAAATGCAAGAAACCTTGGTAGCAGCAAAATACTTCACAGAGATTATTATCCACCTCTGTAGTTTGTCAAGTGAGGATGTATTTTTCTCCACTGGGCTCCTGACAGAACAGGCTGGTGAGGAAGCAGGGACTGACACTGCTCCTGTCCCATGCTGCCTTTGCTCTGTGTTGCAAACTCTGGCAGCTTTTAGGGCTCTGGGGGAGCCCAGATGAGAGCTGCAGGCAGGACTGTGAGGCTGACGCACTTCTGAGGCACAGATCCAGTGGCAGACAGAGACAAAGGTCCTGTGGTTTTCTTGGGGAATAATCAGCTGGCTTCTGTTGTGACAGATGCTCTGAGCATCCCTCTTAAACAACAAGGCATGATTTAATAGGATTTTAAATACAACTAATGCTCTTGTTTCAGTTTATAGGCCTGAATCAAATAAATTGGGGAGGAGAAAATGCTAGTTTTTTGGCTTGAAATATTCAGGCTATTTTGTTTAGGTTTATGCAGCTGGTACATCCACAGCTGATAACTCATACAGATGTCATATGGAGAATTGTAAAGCTTATGGCTAAAAAAAACCAAAAACGCCAATTTGCTTCACTTCAACATCTTAATTAGTTTTATAAAAATAAAATGAGGCATTAGGAAATCTGTGGTTGTGGAAGAATTCTAATGGTGTGAACTGTAAAATGATAGGGATCTGACTAAATCTGAGTTGCTCAGTTTACAGGGAGAGAGTGGTTGAAAATGGGTCCATGTGGATGCACCTCTACTGGTGCAAGTCCTCGCTCTGAGAATGGAGCACTGTGGTACTCTGGAACTGTTTGAAGAATGGTTGCTGGCACAGTCAGCTTTGGCCAAGGCTAAGTTAGAGTCTCACAAGCAGCCCATGGCCATGATTTAAATGTTACAGCATGCCAGGGATCATTCCCAGTGTGCAGTTTGCAAGCAGCAGCTTTGGGAGGCTGAAGGTTTAATAGCTTTGGCCAGAGGATGCCAATTGCCCTTGGGGCCAGAGGGCTGGCCCAGCCACTCTGGAGTTTGCTTGCTGCTCTGACCAGTGCAGGAAGGATTTCATGTGAGTTTTGGTCGCACTTCACCATGAGGAAGTGATCTCTCCCGCATACAATTTTAGACATCTCTTTTATTTTTAATCAGATATTTAATATTTGTGTTAAGAATAGTTCTGTCTCTGCCTCTTTTGTGTTCTTTTGCAGCTTCTTGTTGAAAGACAGAGAAAAATGTTTTTGTCTTCCACTTCTACACTTTGAGTTTTCAGGGACTTAGTAAAAGGCATGTTGCCTTTGGTACCACCAGTGATGATGATGCAGTAGTTTTGCTGTTGTTGATAATGCCTTACTTGCATGCAAGTTTAGGAGCTGCCTTCTCTATGAAAAAGGGATTATTTCACATATGCCTAATAAACTGTACCAGTGTGTGCAAATAAAGGAAAAAGAATGAGATATCGTGACACAAATTTACTGTGCAATCCACTTCTTAAGAAAGGCAGTGATAGTTTCAAAGCTTTGTATTTGTAGTTTCTTGGGATGGCCGCCTTATTTAAAAGAAATAAGAATTCCATAAGTATTGCTACAAAAATTATGTATTTTTGTGGTGCATTTAGATAGGTATACTTGCTTGTGTGACAGGAGCAACTAGCACATGCATTTTGAAAATCCTCTGATTTCCAAATAGTATCTAGGTCGTATGATACCCACAGGCATGATTCATCCACCTGGGCTTTATGCCAGCCAGCAACTGCATGGATATGACACTCCAGGAATACTGTAAAATTATTAAAGCTGATTTTTTTTTCACATAACACTGTGATGATAGCTGTAAAAAATATGACACATAATTTATAGTTCCTTTCTGAAAGTATTAATTCTGTTAGGTTGATGCAAAAAGTACACAGACTTTCACTTCAAAGCTTGATATCAAGTCCTGTTGGAGGCAGAGGTTGTCTTTACCTGAGTGTATCTTCTTGAAGCCCAGCTAGCTCTTAAGTGCTGATCTTAATATCATAGAGTTGTTAAGGTTGGAAAAGACTTCTGAGATCATTGGGTCCAACCAGTGTGGATAAAAACTGCCAGTGTTCTGCCCCTTTGTATAAAGGTGATAATCTCTTTGAGGGGCAGAAACCTCATACATTTAATACAAACCTCGTGTGTGTTTTTTTTTTTTTCCAAATAAGTTCATTTTCAAGAGATGACATCATGCTTACTTTCAGGCATGGGTATTATGCTGACAGACACTCTTAGCTAAATATTCAGCTATTCCCTTGCTCGGGAAACTCTTGAGCTATATTTTTAAAAATGTGTAGGTGTCTAGAAAAATAAAAATGTGTGTAGCTGGGGTGGGTTTTTTTCAGATGTACTGACATGTTCATTTCAGTGAACACTTTTAGGGGTAAATTCTTCTGAGACTTGCCAGGTTATTTACCTTGCATTTTTAGGTGCCTGTATACTTTAAAAATGTAGCCCCTAATGTCTTTGAAAACCAACTGCCTCTTTTTACTTCTACTTCTGAAGAGACCCTTACAGGTTTTTTTTAAAAATATCTTTAGGGGGTAAAGGCTGAAATTACCAAAGCTGAATTAAACAGACAGCCTTATACAAGTGAGGTGAAGAAGTATAACCTTTGCCATCATATAAGGGAACAGCAATGCTTAACTTTTATGAATTTAAAACTGAAAAAAAAATTTCTCCTTTGTCTTTCTGAGGTTGTGACTTCCCATCCTATGAAAAAGGGGTGGGAGAGGAGGAATGTTCTCAGATTTGTAAGCATGTCTGTGTTATGGAGGACTTGCTCTGACTCTGGGTTTTTTAATTTTCCTTCTTCCATCTAGATAAAGAAGAGGCAGCAGGATGTGGTGAGGTTTCTGGAAGCCAACCGCATAGAGTTCGAAGAAGTGGATATCACCATGTCAGAGGAGAAGAGACAATGGATGTATAAAAATATTCCTGAGGACAGGCAGCCTGCACAAGGCAATCCACTGCCACCACAGATATTCAGTGATGACCGGTACTGTGGGGTAAGCAGCTGTTGTGCTTCTCAATATATTAGTGTATATACATTATGTTACATACAATATATTAGTACATTATATACAATATATTAGTATGCTCAGGTAGCCATTTAAACATGGGACTTGCTGTTGAGCTTTCTCTAGTAGAATCTGAATTAATGGGGCAATAGGATCAGGTAATAATCATACAGGGAAAATTCAGGTCATTTTTCTGTAAATCTTAGGGCTGTGTAGGGGATTCCCTCCAGGAATGTAAAAATCAGAAATGTCACAACCTTCACGTACGACCTGTTGATGGTAAAGTGCCTGGTGAGACCACTGTAAGCTGGGAATTTGTGGTATTCTTGCTGCTTGGGTCTAGTCCAAGCACAAAAATTCAGCAGGAAGTCTGTCTTTGGCACAGTAAATGAGAACACTGGCTAGATTGAGTTTTATTGTTATTGTAATTAAGCTCCTTCTCTGCTGCTGTCATGGTGTAAATTTCATTTATGCTCAGAGCATCTTTATGCAATCAGAGTGTTTAGGATAAATGAGCACTATTTGCTGTAAATCAGACAACAGGTTGATGGGTGGGCTGTTTTTTTGGTGTAAGCTTCTCCATCCACCAGTGCAAGCTGAAGCAGTAGCCTTTGATGTGTACATCCAGAGTGGTTCTGACTTAGTCCCTGCTGGATTCAATTGTGCTGCTCAGATCTGTTGAGAGCCTGTTGACTGCAGTGCAATTGTTTGCCTAATGCAGGAAGGATATAAAAAGTGATTTAGGATCCTCTGCAACAAAGAGATTGGGTATGGTGCAGCAGCTAACTGGTTTCTCAAAGCAAAGTATTTAACATCCTTCCCATGTGCTGTGTATTGGCCTTCCTTGTTTACCTCAGCAGTATAACTCTTATCTTCTTATTTCCAGGTAAGGTAAGTCAATCAAAGAAATGTATCTGGGACGTGGAAGGGATTACTTCCCTTGCTTATGGATCAGCCCCTCACTTACAAATAACAACCTTTACATTCTTCTGTGTCAATGTAGTTTGCTTGGGAAACACAACATTTTAAAGCTGTTGTATCTTACCCTTTCAGATTGCTTTTACTTACAGAGTGTTTTAACCTAGTCTTAGAAGTTGCTGTTTGGAATTAGCAAGGCAGAAGATGTCATGCAACATGTGAGATGATCTCATTAATCTGTCTGCTGAGCTGATAGCCATTTTGGTTGAGCAGAGTTAATCCTATTACTAGACTTCACTGTCTGCATGAACATCTTTAAAGAGCAAACAGGCTTTGAAAGAAACGATATTTTTTAGGATGAAGAGGAAAGTATGTGCAGGATCTCCAACATTCATGAGTTAACCTGCTGCATTAGTTAATGAAGTTCTTAGGTAAGAGAGTGGAAGCGAAACATTATGCAGAAGGCAAAGGAGGTCAGTGCTGGAAGGGGGATAAAATATTACAATCAGATAGAAGTCAGCAAACCTTGCACATCTTTTCTCTGTCATTTCCACATTGAGTGCTTTCACGTGTTTATCTTGACATAAATAACTAAAGCATAATCTCTACTTAAGTTACTGAGTAACTTAAACTGAAAAAAGTTACTGAGTAACTTAAACTGAAAAAATACTGAATTTTCTGTTAGTTGAGTTAGTGAAATTTGTAGCTTATAATTTTTGATTTGTGTCCAGGCAATGTTTAATCCAGTTTTATCTATTCAAAAACTCTGTCTGTTTTTCTGCATTCTACAGTCTTATCAGGAGACTTTCTATGTACTTATGCTGTTTTATGCATTGTTGCTGAAGTTCACACTTAGGATACAAACTGGTCAGGCCCATTGCTGTTCTTCTAAAGGTGTGAGGGCTAGACAGTGCAAAGCAAAATAGGTGCACTTTTTATTTTTGTCATGTTGTTTCAATAGAAGTTCATGAGCATATGATGTCCATGACTCGATGTTATGTTCATAGTTATACTGGTTTTTCTATGTTAGTATCAGCATTAATAGTTTTGGGATATTTTTTCTCACTATTTTCTCCTTAAAAAAACAAAAACCTCAGCAATGTGCACAAGGGGTTTATCTAAGACTAGATTTTCCTGGCTAGGACGTGAGCATTTGAAATAATCACTTTTCAGGATGTAACTGCAGGCTAGAGGAAGTTTGTCTTTCATGATTTCAGTAAAAATCCAAAATGAATTTGTGTCAACCATTTGAACATCTGACAGCTGATGTTGGAGGGGAGAAAGGTGCCAAAAGATGATCAATGTTTTCTGGTTCACAGAGTGTCTTGTACCATGGAGGGAGGGATTCTTCTGATACCGAGAGGCAAACTCCATGTTTTGAAGTGTGAGCAAGACCTCATGGTTTTTCTGAGTTGATGTAATTGCAGATACAATCATTAATCATTAATCTATCTCTTCCTCTTCTCAGTCTACTGAGATGCACTCCCAATTTTTCAGTAACAAGTTATGCTAATAAATTTTGAAACAAAGTACTTGGCAAGAACAATTTTTATTTCCTGTGAACAAGATAAGAGCTGCAAGCACACAAGAACACAAATAATTTTACTGATAATTAAGTGCTATATTATACTACCAACAATATGGTAATTTTCATATTTTCATGACTTTGCAGTCTGTTGTTTCATCTTAGTGACATTGCTATAAAGTAGTGTGTGAGAACAGAGTCTACCTTTCAGACAAATCAGACACATGATCCTGCTTTTCAAATTTACAGTAGTGTAAATCTGAAATTAGTATAGTTGTCTTGTTCTAGTTAGTGCTCTGTAAGAGTGAGGAGATGTTAGTGTCTAGTGCTTGTTTCTGGAGAAAATGCATGCACTTTGCATAAAGAATAGTAAAGTGTGGTTAATTTGGAGAAGAGCTTTAATCAGATCTGGTAGGTTGTGTTGTGTTTTTGGGCACAGGAATCAGTTTTGTCTTGCCTAGTTCCTTACAGAGCTCATGTTCAGTCAGATTTAGTAGCTCCTGCTATAGCACTTTGACCTACAGCTCAATCCACTCAAATTGAAGAAAATAATCCCATACTGTCTTTCCCAGCCACTGTTCTCCACAGCAGAGGGGCTTTACCCACCTGACTTGCTTGGTCATGGGGGATGTTTCACACTCATGGATAACCTGTTCAGTGACTCCAGTGGTCAGGTTCCCCCCCTTGATCATGATCCTGTTTCTGTGTTGCATCTCCTCCTAGGTGTCCTGATGTGTCACAGGCCCACTGAGCTGTGCTCAGCTTGTCCTTACATTCCCAATCCAGGTCCCCTGAGGCCATTTCAGTTCTGGCAGCCTGGTGTGCCTGTTCCTTGTTTCCATGTTCTTTGGTGACATAGCTCTTGGGCATAGGAGTATCTACATAACATCCTTTATAAAGGTTCTCTACCTGGGCAGCAGTGCCCAGATATTTAAGCAGAAAGCCAGAAATGCTGGAAAACTGAATGTCTGAAATTAGGCCTATGCCTCACACCTCCTTCTTTTTGAATTCTCCACAAGCTGAGTACACTTTCTTAGACTAGAAGTGACTCTTGGATCTTTCAGAAGACTGGAAATAGCCACTTGCCAGTGAAACTGCACTCTTGTGAAGCTGCAAGTTAGCACTTTGAACAGTGACAGTTTTATATGCAACAATCTGCCGCTGAAGGGAGATTGCCTGAAATTTAGGCCAACCAAAATTAAAAGGAAATCTATCTCCAGGTGGGAATTTGAGCCAAAGGGAAAAAGGGAAAATATTTACATAGCAGGCTGACTCTTTTTTTTTTTTCCCTTTGAAGCTGTTCATATGGTTTAGAGTGTTATGGTAATTCCTGATGGAGTGCCTAGTGAGCAGCAGTAGAGACAGAGATATGTGATATTTTTTGTCCTCCCCTGAAATGTAATATATGGGTGTCAACTCCAACAAAACAGCAAAGGCATATAGACAAAACAGAAATTAAATAGGCTGCTGAAAGAGGTGCAGTGTTCTTGGGAAACTGTTCAGTACACAGACAATTATTGTAGCCCTGATTTCTTTGCACTGTTATGTATCATTCTATTCTGGGGTTTTTTAAGATAATGAAAAGATGCATGCATGTTTCTTTTTCTTCCTTTTTTGTAGGTGTCACATTACAACTAAATAACTGCTCACTGATAAAAGAAAGAAGAGAATTTAACAAAACTGGCTAGAGGCCACCTCAGATTTTCTGCCCTGGCCTGTCATTGGAGAGTTTCTTATTATTCTGTGCCTGCAGGTACAGAGAGCTTGAACTCTGCCTCTAGATACTCGGGCAATGTGGCAGAATTCACCTTAGCCTGCCTGCTGTTGTGTGTTCACTTTAGGAGCTAGAGGAGTTGTGAGGCTAATTTGGTATCCAGCAAGTCTACATTTGATTCTCTGCACCCTTGCAGATGTCTTACCTGATTCACTTAGCAATTTTTTTTTGTCCCAATCTGCTTTTAGAAGAGGGAAAATTTTGCTAGATAAAAGTTAATGTGAATTACTCAGAGATCATGTAACATTTGTTAATGGCTAATGATGCTAAAAACTTTCTTGACTAATTATTTTTGCCATCAGAAGTAGAGTTTCCTGTATGGTAAATTTAAGCTCTGTGTGAAATTGTTCTTAATTACCTTTTGCAGTTGTGTTGCAGCAGTTTTTGGCTCTGAGGCACCCACAAACCCTAGGCTGAATGTGACTTGAGGCCAGTGGCACGTACTGTTTATCTTCCTGGTTAAGGCTTTGTCTCAATGAGGAATACAGAAGGCTGGTGTTGGAAAGCAACCCCTGGCCAAGAGTCTTCTCCATGTTGGGAGGATTCTGCTCAGATCATTCACAAGGGCTGGTTACAACTTTCAGACTATGCCTATGCTGTTGCCATCCACTTCTCCATTGCTTTTCTGTGTCCTGAGGAAAAGAGCTTTAGTTCTGTGTAATATGTACTTTATAAAGGGAAATGTGGTACCAGAGGCAAAGTGTAGAGTAGCCAGCTTGCCCAGTGCCAGGGCTTAAAAAATAGAAGCTCAGCAACTAAGTAAAAATATAATAATGCAAGAATTTTATTTTCCTCAGAGAAGTCAGGACTCATTTCAGTAATGTATAATAGTGTTGCTGTTTACCCTGTAGTGGAGAGAGTACAATCTTGTTGAGCACCACAGTTTTTATTTGGACTAAATAAACTTCATTAATAGCTGTTTCAAAGTGAAGTAGCAGGTATTTTGTAAACAATCCCTTCACATAAAGATGATAGGCATCAAAGACATCTCTGGAGATACCTTACTCTGTTTGCAGACGTTTTATTTCCTAAATATAATAATGTAGGGTGTTCATCTATTTTAGAACACCTAAAAGGGACTGGTGCAAAATTAGAATTGTTACTTCTACAGGATATAGTTGAAAATACTGCACATTTCTTTTTCATTTTTATATTTATTACACTGATATTCTGCAAAACTTATCAGCAAGTGTGACATAATTATTAAAATTTTTGTTTGGGATCCTAATTCTCCTTTCCATGGAACAGAAACTTACTATTGTGCCATGCTTTCTTGAAAAAACAGGTTTTATTATTGAAGGTGTTGGACTACTTTAACTAAAGTCTTTTTAAAAGGCGAGTTCTAAAATAGAGGATAAATTATATATGAGGAAAGGCTAAGAAATCTTAATAAGTGGCAGTAATACTTTGAAGTCACATAGTATTGCACAGAATACAGATGAAGCAGTATTTTGGAACAATATCTAGAAAAAGCCATGGCTGTTGTTAGAGAACAGCCAGGATGAAATAAGTAATTCAGTCTGCTACTGTTCCACTTGGGTCCAAGTTAAAAGATGTGCATGCAGAGCTACTGTGCAGCACGGTCATTTTGTGTCTTTTAGTCATTACCTCGTGTAACAGGCCATAGTTAACTCCCTGATATTTCCATCTCTCCCTTTCTCAAATTCCTGTTGTGGTCTGATTTGATAATATTCTTATCCAAACAATTTGTAAAATGACACAGTGAGCTGGAGGGTGCGCAAAAGGTGGAGGTGACAGCCCTTACCATCCACAGTACTTAGGGATTCTGCCACTTTCTCCCCTGAAGTCTTCTGCCCCAGGTGGGCACTAGGCACTGGATTTGAGGTCTTCAGTGCTTGTCTAAGGGAAGCCCTGCTGCATTTGGACTCCCTGCATTGGAGGTGAGGGATATCAGTTCTTAGACAGTTGATGTCTGTGTACCCTGGCACCATTGCTGCAAGAATGACAAACATCACATCAGCCGGAGTTTGTCCTGTACTGTCCAAACAATAGAGCTGTGGCTGACATCTGCTCCCTTTTATTAAAGCCTTTGTTTCTGGAAGGCTACAACTAGACAGATTACCAAAATAAACATCTGGCCTTTAGCAGAGGAGTAACAAGTTGTTTTGTAGAGTCAATTCTATAAGCTCTTTAAAAATCCTGTGCAGAGATCTTATCAGAAGGTTAGGTAATGAAAACTGTCATGTTTAGCTTGTTCTGTGTTGTACAGACAAGATCTTTTATTTGTATATTTATATAATATTAAAAGAGACTTACACATGCACACACATTCTCCAAGGAGAGCTGTGCTGCGTAAGAGTTTTCCATTGTAATCCTAATCAGATCAGTAAATGAATGTCATCTGTTCTGGAGAACTGAACTGCCCTTTTCAGGGAGGATGTTAGCAGCTCATTCTCAATGGAATACAGTATTAACTCAGTCAGTAGCAAAGTGCTGATTCAATGTGTTTAAATTATGGGTTCCTCACTATTACTTGAAGGAGCAATTATGTCGCCTCTTTTATAAGAACGGAGAGATCGTAATCTTATATTAAAAATATTGACAAGGAGAAGTAAATGAAGCCATTTATTATAATGGTTAATAGCTTCTGAAAAATAAAAGAATTAAAGACACTCAAAAATATATTAAGGGAATTGCAGCAGTTAATAAATAACCTAAAATACAGGAATAACTTTGATTAGATACTTAGATAAGGCAATGTAAAATACACTCACAATATTTGGATAGGTAATCTAAAATACACTCACAGAAGAAACTTTGGAATATTTGAAGAAGTGGAAGCCAATAAGTTAAAGTGACCTGCCAACCCATTAGGATCAAGCCAAGTACAACAGTTACTTCAGCTAAGTCATGGAAAAACATGCCAAGGATGACAGGAAGAAGACCAAATTAGGAAAAGCTTAAAATTTAACTGAGGAAGACCAAGAATTCCCAGAAGACTCCGCCTGCCTATGCATGTAATAAATGATGTAATCCTTGTTTAAAATTGTATAAAAACCCGCTTTTGCTGTACATAATTCAGAAATCCATTTTGTGATTTCTCCGACGCGTCGTAATAAAATACCTCCTGCTTATCTGACTTAGGCTGAGTCTCTTAAGCAGTTATTCTCGCCTTTTGGGGCAAAATTCGGCATCATAAATTTGAAAAGCATGCCAGTGGAGTAATCTATAAGTGTTGTCCAGTAATCAATGCACTTTAAAAATCTTTAGGAAAAGCTATGCAGGCTACATTTGGGTGAATTTCTTGTTTTTTGGCTTCTTGGTGTGGTAAGCAATAAAGATTTGTCTGAGATGTTTAACAAGCTCGCTCTTGTTGCCAACTAAAAGCAAACAGCCACAAAACCAACTTGCTTGTTTAAAGAAACTTACTGGAAAGAATTTTATTCACAGTTGCTGTCTTTAAAAGTTCATTAGATGTAATGTTCTCCTAATTTCAGTGCATTAGTGAAGGTAAAATTGCTAACTGTAAATCTGCTTTGTGTTAGTGTTTTACTTTGATCCAACGCCTTCATGTTTCTGCTATGTTCCTTGAAGCCCAAATAATTATTTATGCTGATCTGCAGTACTGCCTATTTTAACTTTGGTGTGTACTAAATAGTTTCTCCCAGCAGTGACAGTGTTTATTTAAACAATCCTGAGTATACCTGCTTAGCAAAATCCTGAGCCAAATTAATTATGTCAGTGTCTGTAATTACATCACTGCAGTGATCTGGTTTCCAGGAATACATCACACTTAAGGAATACATCACACTTAAGGTCTAGTGATCATCACAGCTGGGAGATCTGGGATGCAGCTGATGCTGTGCCAGCTTGAGCTTTGTAAACTTGGCCATTGGTGTTGAGAGAAGAACTTACCCTGGAAGTGGGATTTCTAAAGAAGAGAGAATTCCCAAGAACCAGGTTTTCCTACTGGAGTAAATTGCATAAAACCCACATGAAGGCCAGAAGAACCTAAGGCATTTGTGTCGGATTTCCTGAATGCTTGTCCAATGTCTAAAAGACTAAGCTGATGTTGGTTTTCTGTAGCATTTGGGCAGTAGATGGTCTTTGGCATTACTCCGTGATGTAGACATTAACAAAGTTCTCCTGTCTTAAAGAGGTGCAAAACAGCTACAACATCTTTTATTTCCAGGGTAAGCTGCAAAAATTCAAACTTTAGAAATAAAGCTGTGGAAGTGTGAGGCTTGGAGGCTTGAATTGTTTTGTGTTTTGGTTTCTTTTTTTTCCCTTTACCATCATGCTTAATGGACAACATCACATGGCCTTGCTAATTATTGGGAGTTGGAACTAGATGATCTTTGAGGTCCCTTGCAGCCCAAGTAATCTTCTGATTCTATGATCATTTTAAAACTTAGTGTGTGATAGACCTTAAGATTAGCATAAATGGCCTTACATTTGTGAGACTGGAGGTCCATCAAGCCTAGTTTTGTCCCAACAGTGGTCATAAGCCTAGGAAAGACCACAAACAAGATATGAAATGGTTAAGTATTTTCCTTGTCGCTAGTTATTTTTCTGAAATAAATGTCACTTTAACATATTTTGTAATTCTTACTACATTTTTCTTTCATGAACTTGAAAGGTTTCTGGTGGAAACCTTTAGCATCTTCAGTATGCTCTGGAAGTGCATTCCATGTGTCCACTAACACATCTAGTACCAAGCGTCCTGCCATCACAGTGAACTTCACAGCCTTCCTAGCCTTCCTCCCCTTACCCTCTGGGGTAACTTTGGTGCTGAAGACCTTTGCAGCCACAGTTTGTCTCTCTATCCCAGTTTAGAGTCACTCAGCAGGAGCTGGGAGAGCAAGCAGAGCTTTAGGCCACACAAGGCCAACAAGATTTTGCTTGTTTATAGGTGAGCTACAGGCAAGCAGCTCACCTACAGTGGCTTCAGTTTATTTTGAACTAAGCAAGAGCCTATTAGGTCAGCTAATCCACTCCCTAGCAGCTCACGGAGCACATCAAATGCTGTGACTGTTGTGGTGTTAAAACAGAGAGGCTGTGTCCTGCTCAGGTTACGTGGTGGGTCATGGACCTGCCTCCAACTTTAAGGGTGAGGAACCATGCCTAAAGCAATCAGCTAGTTATTATCCTGTTGAAAGGCCCTTTCTGCCTTGAAATGGCTTTTTACTTACTTTCTTTATCCTCCTGTCTCTTCTTTATCTCTTTAAACCATCCTGAGATATATTTTTTCCTCCTAACTGGCATTTGTCTTTATTGGTAACATTTCATACCCTCAGTCATGGGATTTATAATCTGTATTTTTGGTTTTTCAACTTCTCCAGAGGGATCGAGCATATCTGCATTGCTGATGATTCACGTGCACTGTCTCCACGTCCTACTAGTTTTAGTGCTCAGTTTTTAGTCAGTTTTGATGTTGCCAGAATTCTATACATTAATGAAGTGTGATTAGCAGTTCTGGAAAGCACCAAGTTCCATAATTTAAAATGCTACAGTCAAAATTATGTTTTACACATAGTTGCCTTATGATGTGGGGCAGTGGGTAGCAGTTTGTTGTACTTGTATATTTTTAGGTAAACTGCTGCTGTCTGAGAGCCTCCCATTGGCAATGGGAGCCCCTTCCCCTGCACAGGGGCAGGACAGCACTGCTCCACTGATGCCAGCAAAGCCACAGCACTCCCTGGGTAGAGCTGCTTGGGACAGTGACAAGAGGGTTGTAGTAACTTGCTGCCAGTAGTGAAGCATGGTGCAGAAAAAGGGAACCTCTGCCTTGCCAGAACCAGTGAATGGTGGTGTCCTTCCTCTGTGGGAGGCAGAGTGTCCACAGAGTTTTCCCAAATGGAATCCATTGGGTCACCAGTAAGTTAGGCTCCTGCTTGGGTGTGAAATTCTCATTTTCACTGAGCTTGTGCTCTTTTCCTTCTTCAGCATACGTCTACTGCTGGTGGCAGTGTGATGTCCTTTATTGAGATTAGAATTTTTATGTCCTCACCCATGGATTTAGTGTCTTTACACATGGCCCAAATCTGCACAGACTTCCTCTCCTTCTAATGGCAAGATCAAAGGCAGGGTGTTTTTGGAGTGTCCTTTATTTGGTCTGTGTTACAGGAAAAGCCAGGGATGCCCACTTTGAACTCCTACCAGTCATGACACAACCACTGAGTCATTGAGATCATACTTCTCAATAATCTCTTAAGAAACTACTCTGCTAAAGGGATTTCTTAAAATTTTTATAGGACTATTATGTATTTTTATAAGATTCTTTGTTTCACATTTGAATATTTTGAGATCACTGATTGTCATTGCAGACATCACTAGGAAAATTCTCCTATTTAAAATTTACTTCTACTTTATCTAAAAGCATGAGGCTTCTTCTCCCCCACCGCCCATGAAAGTAAGTGTCAATAGGATTTAAATACGTTTTGCAATGCAGATATTTCAAAACATCAGGGAGATTGCTTCTGGTGGATAATTTCTTATGGTTCTTAAATATTCAGGTCCTTTTAAAATGAATCAATCCACTGGGTTTTGTGGTCCTTCAAACATAGACTGAGCTCGCTGTTTAACCTTCACAATTTTTTCAGTAAGTGAATCCATATTTGTTAATGGGTAAAAATATGGAAAAAAAACATAGTAAGTCAGGACTTGATAATTCTAAAAGTAAAATGGTAACTAGTACTTGAGGACAGCTTTTTGTTGTTAAATATTAAATTACTTTACAGAGGTTAGGTTAAACAGATGTTGGTGGATTAGCTGAGCATCAGTCATTGTCAGAGCCACAAGTGCAGCCTTTTCTTCATAGTTTCTGAGTCCTTCTCTGCTCTGTTTTTCTTACCAGTTTATTAACAAAGAGTGAAAAAAACATGGTATTACAGTAGTGATACTGCTAAAGCTAATTGAAGTACTGGGATTAAGAATCTTCAGGATAGAAGATTGCCAGCATTTGAAAACAGTGCTGAGAGATGATGACTCACCTGAACAAACACAGAACCTTCCTTGGACAAACTGTTGAGTCCAAGAAGTGTCTGGGGGTTAGTGAAGGCTGCCTGTGGTGCTTAGGAGGGAGAGTGTTCCTGGCAGGGACCCAAAAAGGTGTCTGCCACCGCAGCTGCCTGCCTGCAGGTTGGCTGCTGGTAGTTTACAGGGCTGTAATAGGCATCTTCAGGCATTTTAGACCTGCCCTGATGTTAAAGAAAGGGCTGTGGGCTGTATTCATCCACTGCTGCCCTACCTTCAGCTCCAGAGAGTGTGACTCACTTGTCAGTGGGCCCCATGGAGCGAATGAAGGTTATTTCTCAGGTCGATCACAGGCTGTCTTCTTGTGTGTTGCTTATGTAGCCTGTGTCCCTCATGGGTTTTTATCTGCCTTAGAAGAGTCAGAACAGACCTTTTTAAAGTTTAATATGTCCATGCAGCTTTTGAAGTCTCATTCTTAGAGGTCAAGGGCTTAATAAAACATCCTTCTGCATAGCTTCAGCATTACTTATTACTTCTGTAGGTATTCAGTGATTACATTGTTCCTTTTTAATCCATGGTGCAGTTGGGAATCCTTTCAGTAATTTTTCAGCTTACACCATGGTTTAGTTGATTTGCCTGTTTTACTTGGACTTACTTTCTGGCAATTAATTGTAAATTTTTATTAATTCCTAAGTTAGCATATGCCATGTTTTATGAAGAAAACAATAAAAAGTCATTTGAACTAGGTTTACTCTTTCTACTTATGTCAGCTAATATATCTGAGGCCTGAGGACCATTGTACACTCCTGCTGGCCTTTTGGTGTCTTTCACAGGTGCTTTCACATGGTGAAGCCATGGTCGTGGTTTTGGGGAGGCTGAGGCTGTTTGAATAATTATGCAACTGCACAGTATCCCAGTTCACACTGATATAGCAGTATATCATTGCTGAAATGCTGGTAAAGCATCTCCTTCTAGAGCATCATAAAGGTTTTACGAGAAATTCCGTACTTAAATACCTTTAAAATACACCCCCAGTAGAGTTTCTTTTGATGTAGGTACTTTTGATGCTTATACTTTCCTGTCAAAGAAGTGAGAGATGTTGAAGTTAGAGAATTTATGTGGTTTTCTTCACCCCTGTAGTTTGTAGTTTGTGATATCATTGCAGTTTAGGTTTTAGGTTTGAGTAGGAGAATAGGGGTAAGTATCAGTATTTTTCTGAGCATTACTACATGTTACTCTTTATTCTAATACAGGGTGTGGTAATATCAATAAGGAAAATAGGAATACAAATGTTGACTCATCTTTTCTTCTTTTAATTCTCTAGGATTATGATGGCTTTTTTGAATCAAAGGAGAGCAACACTGTATTCTCTTTTCTTGGACTGAAACCTACTTTGGCATCAAAGGTCAGTGTAGTATTGCAGACTTTTCATGGAATTCTTGACATGTTGAGATTGAATTTTCTTTGATACCTGTGTGGGATGGAGCTCTGTGTTTGGATGCATCCCTTCTGTGAGCCATACTTTGTTCATATCACCCTCGTGCTAGTGAAGTAATTGAGATGGTTGTAAGGAAAAGTAAAGCATTTTAAATGAAAACAAGCATGTACATGGGAGTAATTTGGGACAGCATATAAATTAAGTTCAAAGTTCTCCTTCACATTCTCAATCTAAATTGTAAGCAATTGGCTTGATTATAACAGGAGACAGAACTTAATCACTGGACTTTCTGAAGCCTGGCATAAGGGCTCAGCATTTATTCATTAGGCATTAATTAAGTTAATGCTGAAATGCTGGAGTAGTCAGAACTTACATTAACTTTTTTGAATTCAGTTTTAGCAAACACATATCTAGAGGTCGGAACACAAAGCCAGGTAATATCTTTCTGTTGAGGGCAGTATAACAGAGGAAATTTTATTGCCATATGGAAGTCTGGATACTTCTTCAAACAGATTGTGTGGTGCACCTTTTGGCAATAGATCAAACACAGAGGGGAGGATTTTTCTTTCCTTGGATACTGTAGATATAGATGTATTTGGTGCCAGTACTGTTTCAGGCCTGGGTGGTGGCTCTTGGGTATCTATAGCTCCTCTTCTGCCAGGAATTAATTTATTCCTGGACCCCTTGAGGGACAGCAGTAGGAAGGAACCTCAGCAGAGGACCACAGAAGCAGGTTATTTTGGCAGCCTGCCTCACTTTGTAGTTTGGAGGACTTATCCTAGGAAAAAGATGATGTTCTGACACAATCTGAAATAGCAGCTTCTATGCAGCTCTGTTCCTAGAAAATATGGTGTTGGAGGCCTAGAGAGGTCTCTCTATAAACTTCCTGCTTCAGTCTGGTGGTACTTCAGAGAGATGCGTCCTCAGCTCCTAGGTGGTCTGGGATTAGGGTCACCTTATATGCCAAGGTCACAGGTACGGGAGATGACAATGTATCCATAACATTAATATTATGTCAATAATTAATAATCATATTTATATATTTAATAATACTATTTATTTTTTTCTCTTTTCAATAGGAGTCAGAACCCTAGAAAGCCCATATGAAGTACCAACAAGCACATTCCTGAATGAGTGACTATCCTTCAGCACATAACAGCTTCCCTAATGGATCACTGTGATAGAGCAAACATGTGTCAGTAGTAGTAGTCTGCTTGCCATGAGATGGTGCTCTCCAATAATGTGGAGCTAATAACATGCACATGAAGTAGGATTAAGGCTGGGCTACTCATCTTCCTTTGTAAAAATGCTCACTGTTGATGTTTCACTTTTGTCTTTTGGTTGCTTTTGCAACTGGCCCTGATATTCTAGCAGGCACGTGTGTTTGAGAATAAGGAGTGAAAGTGTAGGGCTTGTATCATTCATGGGTATTCTTATACAGTCACATTCCTTCCCTTTTTTAATTCCTCCCACTACTGTAGTTCAAATGAATAGTTAAAGTGCTGCTGGTTATTATGATGTTTGTGCTGGCTATGATCCAGAAGGTAAAAAGCATCAATCTTGAGCTCTCAGTCTAAGCTAATAACTGCCATATTTTTGCTCTACATTTATTTATTTATTGCGATGTTTATTCTAGATCATGGTTATTTTAAGAGACATGGGCTGCTAATCTTGTTAATGAAGACTTGATTTGTCTAATGATGCACGTTGCAACTGACTGTTTAAAACAAGTTGCTATCATGAAGGAGGTGCCAAAGTGAAATATTTTGACATGTTTCCAAATGCAGGTGAAATGTTCAGTAAATGTTTCCTTGGTGGAAATACTGGGGAGTTCAGAAGAATTAAAGGGGTCTTACAGCTAATGATACTATGAAGTTATCTCTTAAATGAGGAAGTCTTAACACCCAAGGCTGGAGCTCTATAGTTGGACTGTCTTAAAATGAAATTTTGCCAAAACTTCAATTTACCTTCAATAACACACGGCTCCACCACAAGCCACATGAGAGTCAAGGGGGTACTTTGAGAGCCAGGTGTCAGTCCCACGATGGTTAAACACTCCACCATGGTCCAAGAGCATGTCTAACTTGCCTAGCTGTTGTCCTCGTTTTATATCCCCAGATGTGGTGATGTGGAGGTGCCTGGAAGACAGTGAGAAAGCTGAGTGTGTGCTTTGCCAAATGAGGCCAGAGAGGTTGTTCAGTTGTGTAATAAGTAAAGGAAATGGAGATTATTCCAGTGGGACTGCACTGATGCACATAGCAGAACTTAGGCCCATGACTTGCCAATAATTATTACAAAATGCATTCTAGACAGAAGTAAAATTGCATCATGCATTTTGAATCAAATCTGATACATAAATAACAGCTGTGTTGTGATGTGGCTTTTCCTACAGTGATTTCATACTGGCAAGGTGGTGCCACCACAGTGAATGTCCTTGTGTCTTCAGGTAAATGGGACACAGCCACTATGTAGAAAAGCTACTTTGCAATCACAGCATCCCTCAGACTGTGTGGTTTGAAGGAAGCCAGACTTGTAAAAAGTATCAGAAAGCAACACTACCACAACAAAAGCAACACCTGTGAAACAAATCACATGTTCTGCTGGCATCAGTAGTCATGGCATGCCAGACATGTCAGCTGGAAAGGACAGCTGAAGGTCATCTGGTGCATCACTGTCAAAATCAGGCCAAAGAACCACACTAGCTTGAAACAAATAGGGGTTTGTCTAGCAGAGCATTAAGAATATCCAGAGATGAAAATCTCATAACTATCTAGGTAACCTGTGGCATTGCTGCAGTGCTTTCCTAGTGAAAACTTTATCTTTTAAAGTCCAGCTTTGACTCCTAGGCTTTAATTTGAGGCTGTTACCTTTGCTGTGTCTGTTTGGCACTCACAATAAGAGATTGGCACCATTGTTTTTTTAACAGCCCTCAAGATAGTTGTAGGCTATCATTGGGTCACCTCTTAGCCTTCTTCTTACCAGACTGAACAAACCTGGCTGCTCAGCTGAGCTAAAGCGCTAGACGGAGGAAGAGCACACACAGGTTTGAAATCTGTGGCTGTATTTGCTGGTCAAAGTCTTTGCCAGAGCACCTTCTCTAGAGGAATCCTGAACGGGCATTGATGTATGTGCGTACATTTTTAAGAATTATGTTATCTGTGTCAAGGTACTGTGACATTCTTGTAACCAATCCCATATTTTCATGAGACTTGAACTTCACTATAGGAAGGGAATATGATATGAGGTGGAGCTGTACATTGTTAACTTCACCACATTCAGTATAACTATTTCTTAAAAGAAGTTAAAATATTTAACTTTGTAAATGAATAGAGATATAAATGTACGTAATTTTGCAGTTGATTACAGAGAAGCCATCCTGGATTTATCATGTACTTGATACATTGTAAACCTTGAGAACTGCCTGAAGTCCCAGGTCTGAAAAATTTACCTAACTGTATAAGCATATACACATGGGTAATCCTGGATGAAATCCCAGGCTTGCTAATGTGAAAGGAAAAACCACACTGATTTCTCCAGGGATAAAATTAGTTTCACAGAGCTCCTTTTGAATTTTGATAATTGTAGAATAGAAGGCTCTCGTTTAGTGGAGAGTTAGTCTTGTTTCAGCTGTTAAGTAAACCTGGCTTATTTGGCATGTGTGTGGGCATAGTCAGTTGAATGGGGGACAACACTAGCTCCAAAGATATCCTGCTTGCTTGCATGGATTGGCAGTGTAAGTCCCTTAGAATGTGTGCTTTTGAATTATAAATAGCTAGTTAAAAAAAAAGTATATATGTTTGGATGTGAATTTTGTCTGTTGAATGACAGCCTTATTTTTGTAATTAAATCAAGTAGACTTCTAGTTTGTTACATAAGATGATCAGGATTTTTTTAATCAGTTTTGTAGTAATGAAATGTAGCTATCAGGTAACTGAAAAGGTCTGGGGAATCAAGAGACATTTACTGAAAGAAATAGGAAATTCTTAATTCTGTTTAAGATTTTGGCATATAGAGTTATGCTTAAGAACCAAATGATCCCAATTTCTAGCTAATACTGATAACTACCCCACTTTTTCAATGGAGAGCAGTGTGAGTGAAACCTAATCTTTGTACTTAGCTAAAGTTGCTGTGTGGGCTGACGTGCACGTGCACATTCACTGTATCAGTGGCTTTGACAGAGGTGTTTTTGTTTGTGCCACACACTACTGGATAGTGCCTTGCCAGAAAGAGGACTGTTTCTGTGGGGTCTTCTTAGATGTGCTTAAACTTTCAACTGAGAAAGGTGTAGTTTCTATATTGCTAGTTTTTAATAATACAGTAAATTTATTTTGATGCCTGAGTCAAAAGGCACATGCTTTGTAAGACTGAAACAGTTTTTGATGAGTCTTCTGAACTCTTGATTTTTCCTAGGTGACTTTATTTTTTGATTTTCTTTTCCTTTTTGTTGACTCTCTAGAATCAAACTTTCCAAGGGAAGTGAACCTGGAGTAAAGCCCATAAACTCATGTTTACACTTTCTTTAAAATAGTGTCTGATTCTAATGTTTAGCAGCCCAAGTGCTATCACTGAAAGGAAGAGTAGCTGCCAAGCTCTCGGTGGATTTCTTTGTTGTCCCTCCCTGTCCTTTTCCACCATCAGGCCATTTATTTCAGGTGTCCTATTCAGGCAATACCATGATTCAGAAGTAGGACCCTGAAATTGCCTTGTGGCCCTTCATGGAGTTCAAGAGTAGGGTGATCACCAGGAAAATGCCAAATCTCATTATCTTTCGGTAACTTATTCACTGATTTCACACCACCTTGGCATGGACAGTGGGAGGAGGATGGAGTCCCATATGTTCACCCTTCACAGGGAGCCCGAGTGGAGGACCCAGTGCAGAATGCTCCCAGCTTGCTCTGGCACCCTGAGCAGTGGTTCTCACAGGGACCCTTGGCTGGCAGTGGCACGTGTGACACCATGCACCGCTGCTTTCCACAGCACTCCAGCTGCATCGTGGCCTATGCTTCACCCTCCTGCTCCCTAAGGAATTTGGGAGGGAAAACAGAGAACACCTTCTTGAGAGCAGTCCTTCAGCCAGGGCAGATCCAGCTTACTCCCTTCTTGCTGGTCTTGGCTCTTCTCACGTGTGTAATCCTGTCCTGTGTAGGCCTACCTGTGTGCAAAGCTTCCACTCCCAGCCATCTGTAACATCCCTGTGGGGTCACAAACGTGGTGTTCCCCTTCACAGCATCAGTGTTCTGTAACTTGGGAGGGGAGGGAGCATGTTGCATCCTAGGTTGTGTACATGTTATGTATTAAACTCTGTTCATCTAATAAACTGCAATTCAAAAAAGAAATTTGCACTGTGTTGGATGTGCTAAAATAAACAATGAAAAATATGAGTTTAATCTTGTTGTGGCTTGCTCTGGTGGCAGCCTGGTGTTTTGGTTTGGGCAGCCTCTGCAGGTGGAAGCACTGCAGAACTTTTCACTGGGATGGGTGAGCCTGATTCTGTAAGATGTTAATTGGCTTTGAACCCCAGTGGCTGCATGGGAATTGCAATATGTCCAGAATACTTGCTGGTTTGGGGTCTCCCCAGATAAATAGTAATAAAAAAAAAAAAGGGATGATGTATTATCTTCCATTTCTTATACTTGGGTTACCTGGAAATAAACAGCAGATCCTTTGGGGTGGCTTGGACGCTGGGGACAGGAAGTTTTCACACAATGAAGTTTTGTTCCTAGGGTTAAAACCCTCACTGCTTTTTACATCTTGAATGTGAGTTCCTGGTTTGCCTATCCACTTTACCAATCCAGAAAAGCTAATTTAACACATTTTACCGTTTAGCCTGTAACCAAAGGTACAGGTTGCATAATTACAGTTTTCCATTGATTCTCAGTCTAGTAAATAAGTTTTTAATACCTTTTTGTTCCTGTCTAAAACTTGCCTAGTCTATTGTGGTTGCTGCAATGAAAACTCCATTTGTGACTTTTGCTGCACCCTGGAGCAAGGTTCTGAGCCATCTACTTTAGGCAGGATGCATAAAAGAGGTACAGGTGGAATAGGCAAGCCTGAAATGCCTGCAGTGGGATCCTGAGCTGCTGTAGGATCAGTAGCACTGCTCTGAAGTGAGTGGAGCTGAAGTGGATGAGGCCTTATGTTGTGGTGGGTAGAAGCAGATTTTGCTGCATGGGTGGGCAGGATCTTCTTGATTTGCAGAGGAAGCAATGTTCTGTCACCTTGCTGGTGTTGCATCACAGCCTTCACTCTGTGTGAAAACCAGTGGCACTGCCATTCCTCCTACCTGGCTGCTGGGGACCACACTGAGAGCAGAAAGCAGGCAGAGGTCACACAGTGTGGCATGCCTTGCTACATGTGGCTGTCATCCTTCTGTGCATCCCAGCTCTGCCTCTGCTCCCTGTGCCAGGGCAGCGTCAGTGCACAAAAGCGCTTGGAAATCATCACTGTGCTTGTACACATGCAAATGTGTGTGCCAGTCTGTCTGCAGCTCATTCCTACCCCAGGGCAGCCAGTCTGGGCTGATACAAGGTCCTAATGAACTCTCATTTGCTTGATTTGCGTTTCAGGTGCCAGAAGGACTTGCCTAATTCATCCCCTAGACTTCAACCAAGCTGTCACTGCCTTGATGGTCTCACCTGAAGTAGCCTCCTCAGGCTGCATGGTGCAGCACAAGCAAACATTTTGGGTACAAGTCCTCTATATGATTTCTTTAAAGGTGATCATTAAATGTAATTCAGTCCTGTGGTAAATTTGAGAAACAGAAAATGACAGATTTAAGGAATTAACACTCTAAAGAAAAGGTCAGCTGGAGCCTTGAAAATTTGTGTTCAGAGGACAAGAAAGGAATTGTTACATTCTGATTTGGAAACAGGGAGTTGAGAAGCAGACACCTTGAGAAATGTGTGCCAATCTCTAGCTGCCTGGTTTCCCCATCCAGTTTAGCTGTCTACATACATCTAGTTCAGGAGAGGAACCTCACCCTGCAGGGAAAGCACACACTCCCAGGTCCAGGGGTTCTACCCCCTTCAACCCTGCCACACAGCAACCTGTGCTTATCTTTTCCTTTGTACCTCTTTGGAGATCAAGATCAATTTCACTGCAATCAATGGCTATCAAGATGTGAAAAATAAGAGCTGAGCCAGCACCTTCCACAAATAAACCTGGCAGACTGAATTTCTCTGCTGGGAACCCAAAGAAAAAAAATAGCTAAAAACTAGCTTGCGTTTTTTTGCCTTGTTTCTTTGGGTGAGGCACTTCTGGTATCAGCAGGATTTTGCCAACACGTTGCTGTGAAGCACCAGAGTTGAGGGTGTAGAGGACTTCTAGCCCAGATGCCAAGCAAGAGCCATGATTGCTTTTCTGACTCCCAAAGGGACCAGACCCCCACTGCACCTAGGCATGGGGGACTTGTTTCACCAGTGTGAGACTGAAGGGGTGAGGAGCAGATTGGTGCTGGCATGGAGACAAACCTGCAGAAGGTGATCAGGAGCCCAGGGGCAACGCCAGGCAAATAATGAGGAGCTGTAGCAGGTGAGGTTTGCTGAAGATAACAGCTCAGGTTGGTCCCATTCTAGCTGCTGCTACCCCATTACTCCTCTTCATTAAAATACTTTCAGTTCACACCTTCCCAACAGGAAAAGGGTAATTATCAGATTTGATGGTTTCTGCATGCATTCCCAAGATAACCAATTTTCTTCTTTCCTGCCAATCTGTGTGTCAACTTCTCCTTTACAGGGCAAAGCTGTAAAGAGAGCACACACAGTGCTGGATATATGGATACATGGTGTGGGTGCTGCTGTGGGGCTCCAGTCTGCAGCACATAAGCACCAGCCCATCCTTCATTTGCAAAATCCATCCTGTGGAACCTGATATTAAGGCTAACAGCTCTTCCCTTAATTTTCTTTAGATTCTCTGAGTATGCTTAATGAAGGGAGGTAGGAAGAATGTGGGTGTGAAGAGGTCAGCCTTTCAGGTGTGAGAATTAAGAAAGCTGAATCACTCTTGAGCATGATACAAGCAGCACAGTAATGTCAGATACATAACATTTATAATTTAATTGTGGATTTTCTAATTAAAGCTGTATCTGGATGGGGCTCCAGCTTTCCTGCTGCACCTGCTTTGCCCACACACCCATATTGTCCTCTTTCAGCTATTGCCTCATGGCTGTCTGCTGGGAATGGCCCTTGCAGAGTCCTTTGGTGACATCGCCAGCCTGGAGCAGTGACAGAGCCATGAGCCATCTCCAAAAGGCAGGAACACTGCTTGCTGAGATGGCTGTGGTCCCACAAGCACTGCCTGTGACTGGTGCTGCAGAGCCTGTCATCCTGCTGCTGCCCCAGCACACTGCACCTGTCTGTTAATGGCTTTCACTGCTGAACCCAAAGTAATGGTCTTCTACATGAGACTTCTGTTATCATTGCCACTCTTGATATATCCTTCAGCCTGTTTTAATCTCTTGGTTTTCATAGCTTCAAATCCTCTGTTTTTCTTCCTGGTTTCAATGGATGTGCTTTTTTTCTTTTTAGATGTATTCTGTGAGTGGCATAAATTTGAGCTTAAGCCACGGAAGGGCTTTTAGGTCAGAAGAGCTGTACAGCATTGCTGTGAAATATGCTCTTGAGTCATTAAGGTAAATTGCTGTAGCATCAGTGCTGCTCCAGCTGGACTATAATACTTAAGCCCTAAGTGGCCATTTCATGTCCTTTGGAACATTCTTGCTCTGAGCAAAGTGTGATTATCCATCAAACCCACTTATACCTACCGAAACCTGCACAGGGGATGGCATTTCAATGCAACAGATTTCATGGTCTGCATTAAATAATCAGCCTAGAGGAGATTCTTGGGTTACAGAGACAAGTCCTCTGCTGTTTCTGTTGCCACAGAGACTATTTCATAAAACTACACAGCTCCAGCAAAAAGCACAACATTAGGTCTGGGTTAATATTTTTTCCCTGTGGTTTTTTGGCTCTGCTGTGCTAGTTGGAAGGTTGTCTCAAAATCCTGCTTCCCTTGCAGCAAAAACGAAACTCTCTTCCAAATTCCAGCTGAAGTTTATTCATGGCCAGCTTGTCGTCATTGTCCTGGTTGTTCTTTCATTTCAGTAAGTCACCCTTTCAGGAATTACCTGTCATATGAGTTGGTTTCTTCTGCCTTAGCTATGCTTTTGTCAGATAGAAGAAGTGGCTGAGCCATCCCGTTCTCCTGATGGCACCACTGACATGCAGGGCCAATTGAGATCCCCAGGAGGAGATTCCCACTAGTCAATAGCATGGAGTAGCCTCATGAAGCAAGTCCAGAATGAGCTCTTTAATTACTTCAGCTAGCAGAATTTGTAATTAGAGATGATCCTGATACTTGCTCTTGGTGTCTTGGCAGAAGTGTTGCTGTTTAACAGTTTCTCATTTTAGCCCTGATTGAGCTATTGCTCCAATTTAGCATATTTCCAGGCATATTGTGTGGGCAGATGAAAGAACTGTGCTTGCTAAATACATGAATTAAACATTCTCTTGACAGATTTTAACCTTCATTTAATCCAAAGGTGTCAGAAAAATCGATAGCCAGGGATGCGCTCCTTGAACTTACAACAGCTGCAGGAGTGAGATGCAGATCTGGAAAGGACCATGGGTAGCCAGCCATCTTTTAAAACTTTTAAAATTTTATTTCAGTTTAATAGATAGACATAGATATTAAAAATGTTTATAGAGGCAGATCCCAATTCCCCACTAGTTCAAACGAGGACCATGGGCTATCCTTGGCAGACAGCAGCAGCTCCAGCATGAGATCCTGTATGTGAGGGACCCGAGATCTGTTGTGCTCATGGCTCTGTTTGTGAGCTCTGGTGAGCAAGACAAGGGCAGTGGCCACTTTTCCCCAAGCATGTACACAGTCTGTCCCCTTCCTTTCAGCAGCTGAATGCTGCCTACTCTTTCTGCACAGGGCTCAGGCTCTCCCCCTTTCCCTTTCTCTGGCAGTTCTTGCTGCAGCTTCTCATTCACCCCCAGCACAGTGCTGCTGCCTGGATTTCCTAACGTCAAAGCAAAATCACTGCCTTTGCCCCAACAAAATCACTCCTGTGGTGTTTGCTCCAACCTGCTTCCTGCACTCATCTCTCAGCAGGCTCCTATAACTAAATCCCCCGCCTTGTTGTACCATCCTACCTAGGCTTCCAACACATTTACCTGTGTGATTTCCAGTTTTTGCTCCTTGTTTTACACCTTTTTGTACCTTCAAATGCAATCTCTGTGCCACTGTGTCTCCTCTTTGCTTCACATTGGTCTCCCTGCCTTGTGTCACCAGTTGAGAGGTTATGATGACAAATGAGAAGTTTTGGGATATTTTATGAGGGGATATGTAATAAACATACTGATTATCTTTTTTCCCAGGGTAACCAATTGCAATGTACCACTCACCAGAAAACACCTCTCACTGTGGCAGCCAAAAGCCCCCAGAGTAGATGCATCAGGATGGTGCTGTGGAGTTCATGCTCTCCATACCCCAGTGAGATGTATGTTTAATAATAAATATAGTAAGAAAAACACTGTTGGATATGTTCTAAAACCATGGAGAATGAAACATGAAATGTTGACTGCTTCAGCAGCTCTTCCCAGCTAAAGACTGGGGAGAGTTTTGATCACTGTAACTTTACAGGACCTTTACCATGATGACCTGCTCAATGTCCTTTCAGGGTTAGGAGAACCTAAAATTTGTATTAATCTGTCTTCAGGGATGGTAATAGTTAAATCTAGAAAAACATTTCAGGTTTTCTTAGCTTCCTCTATCCCACCCAAATGTATTACAGTATCTTAGCAATGAATTCAACCAATCAGCAGCAGTTATTATAAAAGATGCTCTTACAGACTTAGCACTATAGGGGATCAATAAAGGCAGACTATATAATTGTTGTACCTTTCTGAAGACCTTTTTTTCACATCCTGGGGAATAAAAAGGGAGGTGGAGGGCTGAAAAAAGGTGAAGTTAGAGAATGAGGTCTGTAGTGAATATGGGCTTCACACTGTGCTGGCTGAAGATCTTTACATTAGGGGTGTTTAGAAAAATGTCACTCACTTTCATTGTAGAATAAAGAGATGGAAAACAAGCCAAGGAAATAATTATTTTTTGCATTTTTCTTGAAAGATAAAAGCCCCAAAGAGAGCAGGTACGTTGACATTTTTTTAATGTGTACTTTCAATCACCTCATTTTTCATCAAGAAAGGCTTTGATGGAAAACTATTTTACTGGCAGTTCCATTACTCAGAAGTTCACTTCATATAAACTAGAGCAGGAAGTTGTTGAATTCTCTTCTCTTTCTCCTGCACCTCCTTAGCTATCTGTTGTTGGAAGATCCTGCTGTAACACCCTGATGCACACCCTGGCATGGCGTTCCCCATCTCCATCAGGGATCACCTGCTCACCCCTGAGGAGAGCACAGTGCTCTGGGAAAGCACAGCCCTGTTCTCTTGGCCATCAGGGTTCACCTGCTCACCCCTGAGGAGAGCACAGTGCTCTGGGAAAGCACAGCCCTGTTCTCTTGGCCGTGGGGATGATGCAGCAGTGCATAGTGAGGCACCATGTTACCAAGGAGTGGTAACCCATGGGAAAACTGGAAACTGGCCTTTTCAAAAAGTGGAAGTAATGGATTTGCATCTTGGCTTGCTTTGGAGGATGAATTCCTTTGGTGCTGCCACGAAGTGTCAGTCCTGTGTCAGAGACAGGGAAGCCAGGGAAAGGGAAGGAGGGAAGAGCAGGGCCCAGCCATGACGGGGTGGGGTGGAAGCAGGGAGTGGGATGTGCTGGCTGTCACTGACATCTAGAGGACAGCACAGACAGTCTGTACATTGTGAAACATGAGGTAACCAAACCCCGAGTGTGGTGAGCATTCCCTGGCCCGGCACCACTCACAGGCACAGAGATACTCGCAGCTGAAACTTGCTGGCTTTCCATACTCATGCCACCTTTAAGTATTTTACCCATTTGAACACAGCGTGGCATCTTTTCCTGTCTGTGAGGCACCAGCTATTTCTGTGGGTGCCTTCTTCTTCCTCTCCCCAGCAAACACAAAATTTGAGCCTGACCAAACCAAGTCACAGCAGCAGAAGTTCCATCACAGGGAGCACACTGGCAGAGCCATCACCCCATCACCCCCTGTGGCTTTGCTCAGCCCATGGGCTTTGCTCAGCCAGGTGAGGAAGGCCAGGGGCTGACAGAGCCCTCTCTCTCCAATGCCAGCTCCATGGGCACGTGCTTAGCACCCTGTGCTGACTGCAGGGTCAGCAGGGGGCTGTGGGGTGCTGTAGGGTAAATCCCCACCACAAGGTGTGTTTCCTGCCCCACTGGACTCTGGCAGGGGGCTGGATGGAATCCATCTGCTTGCAGGAGCATCCAGGAGCATTGTGTGATCCTGTTGTCATCCATTTGCATTATGAGCACTTTATGCCTGCCTACAAAGAACATGTTGTTCAAGCCTCTGTTAGTTCAAGATAAGGCAGCTTTTAAAATTAAAGAAAATAAGTAGGGGTTCTCCTGATAAATTAGCTTTAATTTTAGAGACGTATATTCAGAGTAGGCTCCTCTTGTTGGCACAGCTGAAGAGAAAGAAAATAAAAGTTATTACAGACAGACCACCTTCTCTGTGTCTTTCTGCCAACACCATGTTTTTGCAGATGTAGAAAACAACAGGAAAGGCTCAAACAGCAATTCCTTCAATTTCCAGGAAGCTTTAGAGGGATTATTTTTAGCTGTTTGCTGCTCCTTGGGCCAGGATTGATTCTTTTGCCCCAGGAGAGAGCCAGTAACCACTTCAAGCCAAGGAGCTGCTTCTGCATCAACAAGAGCAGCATCAGCAATGATAAAGGAGTCATTATACCACTTGTGAGGCCACACTTGGAATGCTGTGTTCAGTTTTGGTCTCCACTAGGCAAAAAGAGAGGTGGGCAGGGTGGAGAAGAGCCACAAAGATAATTTAGGAAGTAGAAAAACGTCATATGGGGAAAAGGATTTGTTCAACCTTGAGAAGAGAAGGAAGACACTATTACCATGCTCCAGTGTTTATAGGGTTACTATAAAGATGGAGACTCCCTTTTTACAAGGAGTCACATTGAAAATAGATGGGGTAAGAAGTAAAAGTTAATCCTAAGGAGACTTTCACCAGAGATGTAAGGAAAATTTTTCACAATGAGAACAATCAGCCATTGGAACAATCTCTCCAGGGTAATGGTGGATTGCCTAGCATTAGACAGTTTAAAGATTTGGCTGGACAGTGTCCTGAACCATCTTGCCCAGGCAATATTTCTGTCAGGAAAGGTTGAACCAGATTGTCCATGAGGTCCCTTCCAACCCAATGTTCTCTGATTTTATGATTCCTCCCAGGGTAGCAGCTCAGCACTCTGTTTAGAATCACATCAAATTGGCACATACAGGGTTAATTTCACAGGCTCACAGATTACCCTACACCTTGATTTTTCAGCTCCCCTGATCAGTCTGTCCTCATAAAGAAACTGAGAAGATTAGTAAAAGGATGAGTAAACTGTTTTGCACAAAACCAATAAAAATTTTTAGAGGGATTTTAATTGAGTGCTGCATTTAATTAGCTTTTCCCATGCTTTCAGCTTTGCTCTCTGGATTTACAAGGCTGAGCTCAGTGAGAGCAGGTAGGGCAGTATGTGTAAGCTGTGCCACTGCTTCCAGCAGCTCTGCACGCTGGCTCTGGTCAGCCATCCCCATTGCTGCCTGCTTCCCTCCTGGCGAGGCTCCTGCATTTGCTTTTGCAAGCATTGCATCCCAGTGGTTGGCATTTGCAGGTACTCATTTTATTTCACTAGATTGATGAAATATCTTCAGCAAAAAGGAGTCAACAGTGAGCATGGTCCTCATGTCTGTAGTGATAGAAATGGCATTTCTGGTTCTCCTGCACACCATGTCAGGAAAAGCAGACAAACACAACAAGAAGAAAGTAGGAAAACCTGCTCATCTGCAGTGAAAGCATGTTGTGTGTGGAAAGTAAATTGGGCAGTGGACACCTGATGGTGCTTCAGTAGAGCTGAATGACATGGGGATTGACTTCACAAAGCTTTAAAATTGAAAAGTTGTGCCAGTTATGCCCTGCATCAAAACTTCCAAATATTTATTGTTTCATGCTATAAACCAGTCAGCAGTCTATCAAGGAAATTTCTTTGGTAGATGGAGAAAGGTGACTTTGTTCCTCCTCCCTGTTCCCCCAAACAGTGAGAGTGTCATTTGCTGTTTCAGCACAGACCCTAGTGAAGTGAAGGAGGTGTTTGGATGATGTAGAAATGGCCCTAGGTTAGGTGACATCAACCCCTGGGACAGGAGCCACCTCTTTGGAGCCCAGAGCATGAGAATGATGCTTTGGGGTCTGTTGTGCACCATCTGAGACAGCTGGTGTGGAGGACAGTGCCTCCATGACCAGGGAACACTGGTGGAGGGAAGTCCAGGGGCTCAGCTCAGTGCCACGCAGGGACACCCCAGCAATCAAGCCAGTTGCTAAAGGAAATCAATTTTAAAAGCAGATGGTTTAATTAGAGCACTAAGCTCCCTCGTTGTAATGCTATGTCTCCAGATAGTTGTACTGTTTTATTAACAAGAATCTTGTACTTATTTCTTTCCTGTTGACAGATGCTTTCATCAGGGTTATATAAAGTCCCGTTTTCATCCCTACTTTGCCTAGAAATAGATTAAAGAAAAGCTGAAATACAGATTAATAATTATATGCAGAGTGAAATATTATCCACATGCATTTTTCAAGTAAAAAAAAGCAATTTTAAGCCAATTGCCTTATTGCTCCACAGCAGTATGTGCTTGCCTAGGAGTGGTTTCTCCAGGGAAGCAGCTGTGTTACTGAGGCTGACAGGAGCTCTGTGCCACTGAGGGAGAGGCAGAGTGAAATACCTCTCCTTTCACAGGCTCACAGAAATGGGAAAATTCCCCTCAGAGAATTTCAGTGCTGCTGCTGTCAAGTCAGAAAATTAGGCTGCAATTAGACAGGCCCCTGTGAATCTCTGGTGCTTCTCCTACACACTTTACTGAGCAGCCAGACTGAAACTATGTAGGAAGACACAAGTTCACCAAAAGTCCTGGGGTAAAGTTGGCCCTCCTCATTGCTGGGTTCAAAGATGCTCTTGCAGGAAGCAGAAGCTTGCCATCAATGGTGCTCCTGCATGCTTGCTTGGCTGTGTAGGCAGAAGGACCAACAGATGGACAGGTGCATCTTGAAAACAGCACTGAGCTTTCTCACAACCCAAACCACCCAAAGCACAAGCTCTGTTACAGCAAACCATGGTCAGAGCAGCCACAAGACCCAAATAGCACTGCTCTCAATTGTTTAAATATTGGTTATGACCCTTCAACCTTAGGGATTCCATCATGATCACAGCAACTCTACAGATGCCCCCACCTCATCAGTGGTGTTACCACTGGATAAGTGGATAAGTGTTTCATCATTCTGTGGACATTAGCTGCAATCCAAAAGCTAAATTCATCCTTTAGCCTTTCATTCAGTTTAGAAAACATACTAATGTAGTTAACTCAATTTAAGATGAAATGGATGGATGTAGCTTAGCTCAATTTAAGATAAGTAAATGAATTTTCTTATGTGCACAAGGTATCAAAGTTCTCATTACCTCAAATGGACAACTACAGAAGGCTGCTTGAATGCAGGTATTTGGCTGTCTAATGCTGGACCCAAATTCTGTCTTCTGTGGAAAAGATAAGAGAGCTCCATATTCTATCCCATGTCCATCTCCAATGCACCAGTGTCACAGCTCCCAGACCTCCAGGGACACCCTTTCTTTTTGCTTGTTCTACTACAATTACCCAAAACTTTGCTGTAGTCACTGTGAGGCAAGATTTTGGGGATGGAGGAAAATTAGAAAAAATCTGCTTAGAGTAATTTTAGAAGTTCCGCCTTTTAGTGAAAAAACTAATTTATGCATAAAATGAAAGACCAGTTGAAGAAATTTGGTCTTACAAGAACTTTGAAGGTCTCAGCTGAGCTTAAGATTTTCTCCAAACCTGGATGTTGGCATTTCTTATTGACTGAAAATGCTCATATTGCTAAGAAGATACTAACCTGGTTGTGCCTGATTTTACATATAAAAAAAGAGCAGAACATCCTTGAATTCTTCTTCAGGGAAGGACAAGACAGGTCAGGGAATGGTACAATCTCAACATTCCCTAAGAAGTTGCTTTTCACAAACTGCATTAAATAAACAATAAGCACTATATGTTGCAGGCTCTGTGGTTTAACTAAAAGAGGCCATAACCCTCTCGAGTTTACAAGTGCTTTGAATGAGCTAAAGTAGTTTGGCTGACATCTGCTTTTGCAGCACATTTCCCATAGCATCCAGCTATTCCAGTTTATTCATAATTAAATCACAACAGAGACATCTGCTTTAAAAGTGAAAGTAAATCTTCCAAAGCAGTTACAGCTGCATGGTCTTGATATCTTTTTTTTTACAGCAATGGGACCATCTTCCTTTCAAAATGGTCTTTAATTAATCTCCTTCTTCCAACTACCTCTATAAATACTACCATTGTCTATAGTTTGTCACCACAGTAGAAAACTGAACTAGAAACAACACAGAAGGACCTTTTAGATAAGATTACAGGGAATGCAGCTGTGGCAGAAGAGGAAGGAGCAGGAGTGGCACAGAGCTTAGCATAAATGTCTCTGACACGAGCAATGATAACCTTTAAAAATGTTTCCTATGAAGTAGAGATCAGGAAACAATATAATCAGATCTTTACTGATATCAGGTAAGAACATAAGCAGGTCTTTATTGATACCAGATAATAAAAAATCCTCTTAGAGAGAAAATGCTTACTCAGGTTTTTCTGCTTAACTGGCATTTCATCTGGTTTAGGTGTTGGGAAGGGAGATCAATCAATGGAGCAAATGACTCCTTTCACACAGGCCAGCTGTCTTCATAAAATGTTTTATAAATTATAGGAATAAAAGTAAAATCCTGTTCATCTGTGCTTTTGTAGTAAATCATCACCCCCTGTTTTCAATTGTTGCACTTCTGTTTAAAAGAAAGCCCAGATTTCTTCTGTGTTTTCCTTTACCCTTTCAGCAGGTGTCCTGATTACAACATCCTATTTTTGTGTTCACAAAATTACTTGTCTTGAATTGGCAGCCAGGGCCTGAGAAGGGAACTGACTGGCTGTAGGGATAAGAGAGGTCTCCCAAAACTTGTATTCCTATTAAAATTATTACAATAAATGGTTTAACACCTCTGAGAAAAATATCTACAAATAGAAAATAACTTTTCCCAGATACTTAGAAAGGAAAATTGCATTTTCCCCATCAGGTGTCAAGCAAAGCAGCAAAATGCTTTGGTTTTCTTCAACCTCTTTTTAGCTAAATCCAGGTTTGGTCCAGTCTCAGCAAAGCTGTGTCACCCAGAAAATTTGTTTCCTCCCTGAAACAAAGCAGCAGCTTGCAGACCTGCTCAAGCACAAACCTTGACACAGACAAACCCACCTCCAGCAGTGGCAGATCCAGGCAGACCTGAGCCCCAGAGACATTTGTGCAGCCTCCAGTCAACAGGAGGTTGTTGCTGTCCCTTGTCCTGCCCCTGCTGTGGTGCCCAGACTGGTGTGCTCAGGCTGGGCGTCCCTCCAACACCAGGGAAGCCTTGTGGTTACAGAGGATGAGATGGTGTTGGGATGATGCCTTTGCAGGAAGCAGGATGGTGTCCCAAGGACACGTTCATGACTTGTGAATGGGAAGGGAAGGGAGATAAGGATGTGCTGTGAACCCCATAAAAACAGGGTGAGAAAAACACGTTCCAGGAGAAGATTTATATAAGACAGTGCTTGAGGTTACTTGAAACTGAATAGGGGAATCAAGACATAGGTGAGCCATCATGTCTCAGAAAGCATACATGACAAGCCAGCTGAAACTAGTATGAACCAGGTAATTCAAGGGGAATTCAAGATCTTTTGGGGTACTGAACCTTGTAAGGGCAGCTGTGCCTAGGGAATGGAATAATTAATGACATTTAATGCTGAGATTGTAGTGGTATCAGGTATTTGGAAATAAATGCAGCAAAACAGGGATAACCAAGCAGTTTGTCTGGGAGGAGACTGGGTGGAGAAAGGTAGGCAGGTGAAAAAAAAACAGAATATGGGAGGGGGGGTGGAAATGGAGAATGAGTCAATAAACCATCCTGTGAACATCAGGAGCTGGGATATTCACTGGCAGGAGCATGGACACCATTCAGGCAGTGCTGAAGCTGATGTGCACATCTGAAGCCCACCAGAGTGCTGAAGGAAACACCCTGGATGATCCACTGGATTCTCCATCAGTCCAAAGGATTTATGTGGGAGGTTATAAGAGGGTGGAAGTGTACTACAGTGACACCTGGAGTGGGAGGGCACACAGAGGAGTGGCAGAGCTGGAACACCTTGGAAATTACCCACGTGTGATCTGTCAATCTGTTAGAGTTTTCCATTACATTTGTCAGCCTCATAAACAGGTAGATAAAACTGCAGTCATCCAATGGAAAAAAATCACTCTGTTATCACCCATCCTAAATATAAAAATAATAAAATTATATTGCCTACTCTAAAAATGAAGAAAATAAGTATTTCATGAGGCTTTGAACATTGTCTTTGTTGTGAAAAATACATCTTTGCATTAAATAGGTGTTTCTTAATGCAGGGGTGGGTAAGGTGAAACATTTGTTGACAGATCCATTGTTAACTTGGCTTTTCCTCTTTACAATGAATCATGATGAAACGTGTATGGATTGAGAAAGTGACAGAGTAGTGCTCATCACTTAGGAGCTGGTTTATGAACAAATAATGCTGGACTGTTCCCTATTAACCAGCTGTTCTGGCAGATAATAGTTCAGCTCCAAGCACTGTCTTATCAAGAATGGAGCAGCCTCTGCAGCCTTGCACATCTCCACAGGCCTGGGAGGGCAAAACACAGAAGGGCTCTCACTGGGTTAAGCACTCAGAAACTCTCCAACTGCATCCATAATCTGCTTACTGGCTAAGCTGGTTGGGAAGCAAGGGGCTGAGATTCTGCTGACCTTGCCCCAGGGGTCATCTCAGTCCACACAAATTTCAGAGGGTCTCAGACTGCAAAGGCAGGGTGCTGGCCCTGCTCAAAATTATTGTTACTGCATCAGAGATGTGTGGTTGCCTTGTCTGCATAAGCATTTAGAAGAAATATGGGTGTGAAACTGATGATAATCTGCTGTAATTTGGGGAGTTTAACAAAATTGACAAAAGACAAAAAATGGTTGCAGGAAAAATCAAATGTCTATTTTCCAGCAGAACTAATAACACTAAATGCAGGTAAAGGCCAGGGATTTCTTTTCCATGGTGCTCATTGAATGCCCTAAAGCACAAAGTTTCCTGTACATTATATTATATTTAGATTGAATATATATATATATATATATGTGTGTGTGTGTGTGTGTGTGAGTGCGTAAATTTTAAGGGACTATCTGGATGGAGTGGACTAGAACTATGTCTCTATCTTGAAAATTCAGTATGATATGATGCATTTTCATATTTGTTCAAGTTATCTTTAAAAATATTCATTATACAACCTTTTGTATCCTCAATTTGAATATTTATCTATACTTCAGAAAAGAACACTAACACTGACCATTTACTTGGTGTAATATTAGGTCTTTTATAGTTCCTTTTCCCTTCAAGGATGAAGCCACATCCAATCCCAGGTGTTTCTAAGGTCTGGTTTAACTGGAAAAGATCAAGGCAAAGAAGGTATTAAGGACACTGGCTTTTTTCTTCACCTTCCAGAGATGAAGGTGTGTCTAACCAGCCTGTAAATCTCTGAATCCTCCTTCTTACCCGGCTTGAAGACAGGACTCACATTTGTTTTCTTCTAGTCCTCAGGATCCTCTCCCAGTTGCCATGACCTTCCAAAGACAACCAGGATTGACCTTGCAATGACACTGGCCAGTGCCCTCAGCACTGATGGGTGCATCACCAGGTCCCATGGACTTGTGTGTGCCCAGCTCCTTGAAATGATACCTGACCTGGTCTCCCTTGCTCTAGACTTTCCCACCGGCCCTGGGAACCTGGGATTCCTGAAGAATGGTTTTACCCATAAATACCAAGGAAAGAAGGCATCAAGCTTGGTTTTTCCCTTTTCCTCTGTCACCAGTTCTCCTGTACAATTCCTCAGCAGGCCCATATATCTCCTGCCTTTCTTTTTCTGGTGATACAGTTGAAGAAGCCTGTTGCATTATGCCCCTCACTGGATTCAGTTTTGGAGAGTTTTAACTGTCCACATCTCCTTCCACCTGTGCTGTGTCTTTTTTCCCCTGGTTTTGAAGTGGTATCGTTCCTGCAAATAAAGTAAAAAGCAAAAGAAAATTAAACATTCTAGCATTTATATTTCTTATCATTTTTTTCTTATCATTATTACAGAGTAATGAATTTCACATTTGTAGGAGATCAGCAGAGTGAGACTGTCAGCTATGTCTGTGTTGCAGTGGCCAGGCATGGATGACCATCACACTTCTGCGTCTTGAAGGACCTTCTGGGGTTTTTTGCCATCTCATAGAGTTTCCTACAGGAAGCATTGCTGTTGTCTGTGATGCTAGCTCCACAAATTCCCCCTTACAAATGCCTTTGGTAGAGACTTGTTCCCCTCCATGGCTTTTCCATCCCTCAGTTTGTTGACACTGCAGGAGTGTAGCTGCTCCTCACCTCCCTGGTCCTGTTTGCAGTGTGGCCCCCAGTGAGCAATGGCAGAATGGAAGTCAGAAAATGAACTGGAGAAAGGGAATGATGGAGCAGAGAAGAAGCTCCTGATTTGAGCAGGACTAATTGATCCAGCTTTGCATGAAGCCAGTCTATTATGCAAATCTGGTTTTGGATGGCAGCTACTTTTTCAGAGAGTGAAGAAGTTGCCAAAAATTCGAGATGTTTTGAAGGATTGTTGTTTTTATCCTATTTGGTTTTTCTGATGGGTCTCGGTTTTTCCTAAGAAAAAATAATGCCCTTGTGAAATGAAATCATATTCTATTTGTCATTTTACACTGAAATGAGTAACCAGTATGTGTGGGTAGTGGAGAACAAAGACAAATATCCCTATGTTAGAGCCCAGGAATGCCTCAGTTTGTTCATGTACAAATTATTCACATTTTTACAAAAGCATATGGATTAGTTCTATTTATTCATTTATTTTTAACTGTCTCCAGAGGTTCTCACTCATATTCTGCTTTATAAGTCCTGCCATGATAAATGGGCCTTTGCTTGCAGGCACCTCACAGTTCTGATTTATTTAGTGATATTCTTCTTAAATATCCATTGGAAAGATAGCTTTATACATCTGTGAGTCTTGAATTCTAATAATAAATCCATTTCAATAATTTATTATTTCTAATCTAGAATTTAATGACCAAATCTACACATATATATCTATTTTTATACCATATATAATTTATATTGTTTACATAATGTTATGTATATTATATACAACATTATTTATATGTTTGTGTTTTCACTTCTCTTCTAGATTCCATCAGACTATTTACTAGATTTGTATTTCTGGCATGATTTTAGTATCTTGCATTTCTATGTTTCGCTTTCCTGGCATCAAGTGGAAAAGCAACAGTAAAAAAAAAAAAGGATAGCTAGAATCATACAATCATTTTGGTTGGAAAAGATCTGTATGATCATCCAGTCCTACCATTTATCCAAGTGCACCGTTAAACATGCCCCAGGCTGCCACAGATGCACAGCTTCTAAATGCCTGCTGGGATGGTGACCCTGACACTTCCCTGGGCAGCCTGCTCCAATGCTTGACAACGCTCTCAAATAATTTTTTCCTAATACTCAGTCTAAACCACCCCTGGCACAACTTGAATCCATTTCCTCTTGTCCCATTCCTTGTTACTTGGAAAGAGACCGACCCCCAGCTGGCTGCAGCCTCTTTCAGGCAGTTGTAGGGAGTGATAAGGTCACCCCTGGGCCTCCTTTTCTCCAGGTTGAAGATCCCCAGCTCCCTCAGTCATTCCTCACAGGACTGGTGCTCCAGACCCTTCACAGCTCCACTGCCCTGCTCTGTGCTTGCTCCAGCCCCTCAATCAGCCCCTCAATGTCCTTCCTGGCCTGAGGGGCCCAGAGCTGGACCCAGCACTCCAGGTGTGGCCTCACCAGTGCCCTGGCCCTGCTGGCCACACCATTGCTGATCCAGGACAGGTGCCATTGGCCTTCTTGGCCACTTGGGCTCATTGGCCAGGAAAGGAGACAGCCCAGCAAGCAAGTCAGTGTAAAAAGGCAATTAGATGGGAGGAACAAGGGCAAATGAGAAAGAATAATTCCCTTTCTCTTTGTTGGTGTCTTTCAGATATTTGTTATTTGTATCCTCTTACACTCATTTTCATTTTTGGGTGACTCACTGAGACCTGTGCTCTTGCTGGGTCACTCTTCC
Organism: Ammospiza caudacuta; assembly: GCF_027887145.1. Lineage (NCBI taxonomy): Eukaryota > Metazoa > Chordata > Aves > Passeriformes > Passerellidae > Ammospiza > Ammospiza caudacuta. The sequence goes on along the minus strand of NC_080595.1, from coordinate 96,301,854 downwards.
TCCTCTGAGAAATTATTTTTTCAAGTATTTTCCTTTTTCCAAGGGCACTCATCATTTATAGTTACAACTTTGAAATATTAAATTAACTTATCTTTGCAGTCCTACCCTCCATTTCTTGTCAAATAGCTCAAAAATTCACTTCTAAGGCTGGATCTATGTCACTCTATCTTCTAATCCATTTGGCATAGTTTTCTGTTGACTGCCATGGTCAAAGCAGCATCAAAGTAAGCTGTGTGATTGAAAGGTATCTTTCATAAAAGCCAGGGATACAACCTGCTCTCAGCATTTTACTGAGAGCACTCCCTCATTAGCATGTGTTATCTCTGCTGGAAAACAGTCAGATTGCTTTGCCAGGTGTTCCTGTGAGGGTTTTTTCTGCTAAGCCACAAAGAAATGGCAATGCTGAAACTTGATTTTCCTTGAAAGGCAACAACCACCTTGTAAAGTATCTTATTACTGAGGGAGTTAGAAAAAAAAGGGAAAGTTTACTCCATAGTGCCTATTTAAATTATTTTTATTCCAGATACTGTTATTTCAGCTTATTTTCCAGCAATCAGCTATAAAATGAGGCAATTCTGAATTTCATTTCACTGTGAATTTTGATGTGCTTTTTGAATTCTCATGTTTTCTTTTGTTTTTCTAGTGGGAGAAGCAAAAGAAAGATTTGAGAATTTTAGAGGATCATTGACCTTCTTTTGCCTGGAAGATTTGTGGCTAAATCTGTCTGTCCTTACCAACCCAACTAAAGCAAGTTTTTTCATCTTCAGTTACAATAATACTATATCCTTAGTGCACACCCCAGTGTTTTTTCTCGTTCTTTTGGATAAATTTCACAACTCAACTCTAATTTTTCAAATTACAGACAAATCACAGAACATACAGGACCACCTTTGGAAAGCAGGGCAGTGGCACATACAATTTCATTTGCATGATAAATGCTCTTTGCTGCTTATGTGAAGAGTAGCAAATCAAGTGACTGCCACCCATCTGGCTAAAGAGGAGACAGAGGGTATGGTGCCTTAGGTGTGCAGCTGAGGCATTGATGATGTGTGTTTCACCTCTCCTTAAATAACCATGGAGGTAAGATGTGTACTGCCGTGCAATTTTGACCCTGAGAGATAATCTGGGACAAGTTCTGATTCAAGCAGAGTTTTACCAAAGAGTCAGTGCACCTATGGATTTTCAGGTCCCTTTCATTCATAAGGGGAACCAAGCATGGGAAAAGGTGATTTCCTCTGCAACCCTTCTGCAGTGGGGTTTTGGAGAGGCTCAAAGCAGCTGGTGTTCTCCAAAATGCCTCTGGGCTAGGCCTAGCAGGTGAAATAGCAAGTGAAATCCCCATCTGCCAAGGCAGTGGGTGTCTGGGAGCTTCTCCAGCCTCAGCCAGGAGCACACCTGAGGTGGTGCTAAGAGTTATTAGCAGAGACAAAGGCACAGACATCAGAGTGTCTCAAATCAGGTGGCAGAGGCAGGTGCACAAGTGTCTCGGGAGCAAAATATTTACATGAAAGCTGTATCTGTTGGAAGTCAGGCAGTGTTCATGAGAGTCCTTACAAACAACAAACTCAGCCAAACTGAAAGCTGGGGTTTTTTTGTACCATACTTATTCCTGCTGTCATGAAGATGATATCCTTCATATCAGTAGTTGTGGGGGTGTGGGTGACAGGGGTCACAGTCTGACTTTATCCCTCCCTTCTCTCTCTCATTTGTAAATTTTATTCTGTCAGACTATGGTGATAAGAAAAGCCTATCCAGGAACATGTTCATCTGAGTCTCCTAATATTCAAACCCTTCTTTTTCCTCCCCATCCCTGCAGTAGGCATTACTGGCACAAATGAGGTGTGGAGGAATTCCTGGGCAACAGAGGATGACCCTTCTAGTGTCTCCACAAGCCACATCAACAACATGGTTAATTTTTTCTAGGCTCCATAATAGGTTAGAGGGAACAATCTGTTTCAGAGAGATTATTGAAGAGTAAGCTTTGGCTATGCATTTGCATACTCCTGAAAAGTGCTGGCAGTGACAGTTCTGTCCTTTGTAACGCTGTAATCTCCTTTTATTGCCTTCTGTCAGCAGCTTTGTCAGATATGGTGGGGTAGAGTCCTTTGCATATGGACGTTATATAAAAAGCTCCTAATTAAGAACATTTTTGACAGCAAAAATATTATATAAATTGAGAATGAAAACAAAGAAAACCCGGACAACCTTCTTGTAGAAAAATCTGAAGCATTGGATGATATGGTTGCATGAAAAAAAACCAACTAGTAATCTGAAACTACTTTTTGTTTCCATAATGGTTAGCCTCTTGATAAAGTAGATTTTGAAAATCTTTGGGTTGGGAATTGCAGCAGATCCATGACAAACTCCACTTCAGTATCAGCAGTGATTCCCTGGAAGACCTCTGGACGGCAGATGCAGCAAAGGGAGGCTCAGGTGCCTCCAGGTCCTGTTCTCTCTTCAGGAATGTGGTGGCATCACCAGGCACGTCCGTGTGCTGTCTGAAGGGGGCAGTGGGTCTGGGCTCTGCTCAACCCCTTGGTTCAAGGGGAATGTGGCATGCTGCATTTTTAAAAAGCAGGTGTGGTGCCTAGTAGTGGATGGTTTTCAGCCTTCTGAGAACTGAGCAAGGTACCAAGGGTGCTCAAAATGCAGAGTAGGCATCACCACTGCTATTTTTACTTACATCATTACCAGCCTACCTTGCTTATCCTGCTTTGTGCTGAGTCCTTTGAATTAACAGGAGACTCAGTGGCACAGAAGGCAGAATTACAAGGCATGGTAGTTTGTAGAGCAAGTGCCTTTAAGTGTCACTGTCTACAGCAGGAAAGTGGTGTTAAGGGCTGTTTTATTCTGCCATGAATTTCAGAACAATGTTACATTGTTCTTGAGCATTACTTGAAATTTAAATAATTCCAAGTGATTTGTGTGAGCAACTGGTTTTGTGTGATAGTCATGGTATCTGTCAAACTTTGTTCCCTACTTATGAGAATAACGAGTTAGAATGGGAGAGAAAGAATTCCTGATGGGACTCTCATCTCTCCTGGGACTTCCTGAATGGAGTTATTCAAGCACAGATGACATGGGCACAAGAATAAGTGATGCAAACTGGCCATGAATAAACTTACACTGCTTTCTAATCACAGGTGATATAAGTTCTGGCATAGCCTCCAGCTTAATGCAGAAAGCCATCTGCTTTCAAAGAGGAATTTTTAAAGTGTAGGGGTGGGATAAGAGAAGGTAAGGAGGTATATCTTCTGCCCTACTTGCAATGACATCCTGTGTTGGAATTGATTTTTCATGCAGTAGTCTGAGTCATGATGTAAAGAACACATCACCATGTTCTATGTCAGCAACCCCCAAAGCAGAGAGGCGTGTGCTCTGGTGGGGAGCTTTACCTTCATCAGTGACCAGGGAATAAGGTATTTTTTAAGGATTAGTGTTATAGGTTGAACTGGGGAAGCCAGGGTTTTAAAACCATGCTTCTGTGTGTTGGATGAGCACCTGTGTCTTCTGCTTGGCTCAGCAGAGAGGTTCTGAGACAGTTTCTTGGGTGTGTAGGATCTTGAAGACAAGGCAGGTAAAGAAATAGCTGGTTTGAAATCCTCCCATTGATGAGATGGGACCTAAAGCTCTGAGCAGCATAGTGGCATCAGACTCTTTCTAGCTGTGCATGAGGTTCCCAGAGGAAACACATTCCCAATTCACCCTGGGGAAGGTGAGATAGTGGTGGAGACTGCCTGTGCCAAATGTGGTGGGGACAGGAGGTTGGGCACCTCTGCTTTGGGGGTTACATCTGCTGCACAGTCCTGCATTCAAACAGCCTTTGGAAGGAGATATTTTTATTATTTCACATAATTGCTCCAGAAAAAGGTCTTTCCTTCACCTTCTGGCTGCTCTTCTGCTGACAACATTGGAAGAGCATCATCTGAATAATTAAAGCATCTCAGAATCCCAAATCAAAATAATGTCAGTATTTGAGGACTGGAGATAGTGGTCAGGTTTTATCCTTGGACTGGTGTGTAGTTCAAGTCCCTGGAGTTTGCTGCAACAGTGTGAAAACATAAGTGTATGTATGCCTTTTGTGGTATATTTCAAACATCAAATAAATAAGATATAATCATATTTCTTTTATGTGCTTTTAAAGGTCCTAATCCCTGAAGGAATAAAAGAAATTATTTGGTGGATTAATGTAAACACTTCTTTATACACTCAGAGTTTTTATGTTTGGGCCAAAATATTTATGTTTTCCATCAGCAGAAAAACACATAACAGATATCTGCCTAATATTAATCATCTTTATGTAAAGAACATCGTTCATTTATAGTTACTGAGTATATATTGTGTGATTAAGCTATTTTAAAACACGATGAATGGCAATTTTACTTCTATTTTGCCAATGAGGCAATTCTTATACTCAGATGATATTTACATTATAAATAGCACAAGCTGACTGCATTAATGCTAATAGAATCATTTGTTATTGCCCGCTCAGCACTCCTCCTGGAAGCTGGCTTCATTGGATTTAAATCCAGCCAGTACTTTTGCCGAGAAGGTATTTATGTGCCTTTAATATCCATTCCATGCTGGCAGTGAGAGGAGCTGTGTCCCCCCACATGTGAGATTCACATAGAAACAGATCAGCATTTTTCATGACTTAGAGTATTTCTGTCTTCCTCCCCTCTCTGATTTGAAATGTGGTTTTCACATTAAACTTCTAAATAAATCTCAGAGGCACCTGTATGATATTTCCTTGATCATTTTAGATACCCAAATTTCTGTGTGAGGTAAATCAGGTCATCTGGCTCACTGCAGTCAAAACAGTTTTCTTTCCCCCCTTCATACAAACAGTGTTTCCAAGGGAGAACTCCAAGTCTAATAAAATGCTGTGGTAGTGAGACAAAGGCTGCTGGGTAATAGTGCAAAGTATGCTGCTGGCATGATTAACTCACCATGAGCTCTCATCATCACAGAAATACATTTCTATGCTGGAATTCATTTCCCCACTCAGTCCCTTCAGCAAACAAAACACTACTTACAGCATGAAGGCTGAAATTACCCTCTCTTGTATGAGTTTCCAGCAGTGCTTAAGGCCATGTGACATCCCTGATGTGAATGGGAATACAGAGAATCCCAGTGCCAGATCATGCTGTGGACCTCCAGCACCATCTGGCACTGTTCCCTGGCTTGTGGGGAGTGGGAGGTTGCAGCATCATCTCAGCAGCTTTGCTTTACTTCTCCTTGGGTAATTCCATCACACACACACTCCCACAGAGCCACATGCATTAAAAGCACTCCGAGGAGATGCTGTGGCCCCTCTGGGGCAGAGCTGCTGCTTGTGCCAGGCCCTCAATGCTCCTGCTTGGTGTTCCCAATGGGCTGCTGCCTGGTTCTGAACTGAGGAAGAACCAGCCCAGCTTTGGGACCAAGGTGCTCAGTCCTTTGTTTCTCCTTGCTGTTGAACGTGTGGCTCCAGGCTCTATTTACTGCTCGCCAGCCAAGCCCTGTTCTCAAATGCTAATTTCCTAATTCTTTTTTTCCTGTGGCATGCATTACCTCATAATGTGCCTCCTTCACAAACACTAATTAACTTATCTTGTCTGATGACCTTGCTTCCAGCCCTTCTGAGGCAAAGAGTGTTCCAGCATCCTACTGGGGGCTGGCCTGAGGCAAGCTTGCTGCAAGGGCAGGAGAGGGGAGGAATCTTGCTCAAGTGTGTGTGCATCTAAGGAGCCCCCCATAACCCCTCAGGCAGTGACAAAGTCCTGCCCTGCCTGAAGTCAGAAGGAGATGCTCTAACTGGGTATTATTCCCTGTCCTTTCTGACATCCAAGGACTGGGACCACAGCTTCTGCTTCTGGTACTTTGGGTTCAGTATCTCAGTGAAACAAAAGGGTTCATCTCCATCCTCCTTGTAAATCCTGCAGCCTGCTCAAAAGCATGAGCACAGTGAACTAGATTTATGGTGGCAGAGGATGGCTTCTCCATTGCCTGGAATGAGACCCCAAACAACACAGCAAAACCAAAACGAGTGAGTTGAGATCCTAACTTTCTGTTTTCAAGTAACCTGCTTTATTAATTAGTAGAGAAATAAATATGAAGCAGACACAGTAGTGGCTGTAGTCACAAAGGGATCTGTTCAGGCCACAGAAGAAGATAGCAATGGATGATGTAGACTCTCTGCTTCCTTATGCTACCCTACAGAGGGAGAAGGGCAAGTTGGGTCAAACATCCAGGCAAGAGCTGTGTGACATGTTCCCTTTGTCCCTGAACTGCAGAGGTCAAGGTGTGTCCACCCTGGGTTTTTGCAGGTCTTATTCACTTAGTGCTTTCTGGTGTGAAAGGTATGAAAACTTGACCTTTGTGGCATAGCAGACAGCTTGGCATGATACGATCAGAGCCATGGTGCAAAGCACCATCCCTCTGTAAAGGGAATATGTGTGAGCAATAATGGGAAGGACACTGCAAATGGAAAACAGCAACCCTGAAATCAGCAAAAGTGTGGTGGTGTGCTCCTGCTCTGTAATGCTGTGCATACCAGAAACCCATCCTTGGATTATAGGGCCTCTCGCATTTGGACTCCAGACACTTCTCTGCATTTAGTATTTATTTCTATGTGCACAGATGCAGAGTGACAGTCAGACTCTAATTATACATCCCTATTTAGAAACATACTATTTCCCAAAAGATGGCATTTCAAGTGTCTTGCTATAGTAATTGGTGGTTTTGGTCATTTTGAGATTACAGATGTTACAATTATCACATATCATTTTTCTGCTAGTTGGAAAAAATACATTTATTTTCTTTTGGAGAGAGAGTGATTGGCCGCTTATTTATATATTTTGGCTTGTTATGCTGAGGAAAAAGGACATACAATAACACAGGGTCCCATTTCACTTATTCTATCTTGTCTTAGGGTATGCATTGGCGGCTGCCACTAACCAAAGGTCCCTTTCAGGTGTTTCAAAATTTCTCCCTCAATATAGCTTATATACAATCACCATACATTTCATAATTAATACCTTGATATAGTTTCTTTTAGGGTTATTTATTTCTTAATTAAACCTGCCATTTTTCTAACACTGAATCAAACTTGATGTCCTTTGCAATTACATCTCTAACCTCATTTGTACTGCAGGTAAACTTGGAGGATTACTTTGTCATAGAATCATGGAATAGTTTGAGTTGGAAGGAACCTTGAGGATCACCTAGTTCTACCTCCCTGCTGTGGGCAGTGATGCTTTTCACTAGACCAGGTTGTTAAAAGCCCCATCAAACTGGTCGTGAGCACTTTCAGGGATGGGGCATCCACAGCTTCTCAGTGCAGTGTGTTCCAGTGCCTCACAACCCTCACACTAAAGAATTTCTTCACTATTTCAATTTGAAATCTACCCTTTTTGAGCCTAAAGCCATTTTATCAAGCAGCATCTCTAACCTCTCTAATGTTATTTTTTAAAGCTCTGTTAGAGCAGCAGTAACAAAATACCCTTTAAGTTGTTGTCTTTGTTCTTTAAATCATAGTATACAATGGAGCTGAGATGAGAGTATGTGGACCATCATTCCATGCAACATTAGATTGCTCTGGGGGTAAGTTCTGAGCAATGAAATGTTCAAATAAATAAATTGCAGCCCACAAAATCCTCTTATCCTTCTACTGTGTTATTCTGTTCTAAACCTCAGCTGACTTCACGGTCACAACTGAAGTACCAAGATGTCTCCAAAGCAACAATTACCATGTTTTTTGCAGCTGCAAAACATGGTTTTTACTTTTGTGCCACTTCACACTGCCTCACAATTGCCTTCCTCCCTTCTGTACCCACAGTTCATACAAAATCTCTGGGAATTAATTTTTCTGTGATATGTACATCTCTTATAAATTTGGTATCTCTAAACACGAAGATACCTGCATCATCATGAAGAAAATACCTATACATAAGCAGTCAGGCTATGACATATTTTTGAAGAGGCTAGTGGAGATTTCAAATATTTTTAATGACAAATCCTTGGGATTTAAGTAGAAATCTAGCACTTTATTTAAATCCATTAATTTTAACATATTGCCAACCTTCATAATTTGTCATTAAAGCGTACATCATAGAGGCTCATCTGTCCAAACATTTCAGCTGTGGTTTTGTTGCCCATTTTATCACTGCCCAGCATGTACAGCAAATTTTAGAAGCTTAAAAATTAAGGTTCTTAGAGATAGGTAATACTAGCTCTTGTCATAAGACCTAAGCAACTGTTTTGAAATTGTGCCATTCCTTGACACTAATTCCAGATAACTCCTGGAGACGGTCCTTTCTGCAGCCTGCAGTGAAGGTGTGGAGGTGTTAAAAAAATAAACAGGTAAAATACAGTACCCCAGCATTACAAAAGGTCTCCCAGTTTCCCTCCCTTAGCTTTGAAGGTGATGAGAGCTTGCTGTTGTCTTTGTGGAAATGCAGGGATAAGTGAGCAGGTGTGTCTGTTCCCACACCACTCTTGTGGGAAATTGGGAGCATTTTCCAGGGACTCCCAGATCCAGTGGCTGTTGTCTGTCTGCCCATCCTATCATTGGCTCTGTGGGATGAAGGTTACAGGGTCCCAGCTGGGACCCATGGTACTCCCCAGTTCATTATTGGGGGGTGTCCTGGTTTTGGCCAGAGGAAGCTGTCCCAAAGCTTCATCCATAAGCACATCCCAAAGAGCCTCTTTCAAGTGCCTCTAAATTGGGCTGGAAATTACAGCTGAGAAAAACCTCTAACACGGACTCTTGTGGGCTGTAACCAATGTCAGGCAACATGGGGAAAGATGAAGTGGTGAGGGCCAGCCTAATTCATACAGCTAGAGGGCAAATCACAGCAGTACTTCTGCATCTGGGGCCATACAGTGAGCCACACCGAGGAATCCATCTGCCTAAGAGAATCCATTGAAGAAGGTTCACTGAAGGCCTGTATCAGCATCATTTTATGGCCCTACAAAAGCTGTGGAGGCACCACTGAGGAGGTAACATGGGGCTGGGATTGCCGAGAGACAAGGCAGAGCAGGAGACAACAAAGGGAGCTTTTGTCAAAAGGCAGCCTGGCAGGCAACATAGCTGATGTTGTTAGTATGTAAATCAGCTGATAAGTTATGATAATCATCAACTTAAAATGTGCTTTTAGTAACCCTACACATCTGTCTAGTATATGCTCAAGCAGTTTGACTGTACCTCAGCTTGTGACTGGCGCAACCAAGCCTGCCAAGGTGTATTACACTGGGAAAGGGTTTGGGATTACATATTACCAAGTTAAGAGGCAACCTACGAAAGGGAAGCTAACCTTTATTCAGAGCCAACTATAATTTGTCCAAAATAACACAGGTTTTAAGTTCTTAAGGCTCCTGGGTGTTTAATTTATTTAACACATTTTAATAGCTTGATGGTGCATTAAAATTCAAAGATTTTCCCTTCCTCATGGTGATGAGGGTCTGAGAGGAGATTAAAAGTTAGATCTGAGGCCATTGTTATGTAATTAGACTTGTTTGCCCTTTTGTTAGCCAGTGCAATTGCTCCCTTGCACCTGTCCATGCAGTGTGATTTATAATTCAGCACAGAATACACAGGTTTTCTTGTCTCCACGTAATTGCTCAAATTTTTATTTGTCAAGTATTGTGGATCACAAGCATTTTCAGTTCTGCACAGGCAGGCAAATGCTGCTTAAAATAACCCACATCCTGCAATTCTTCCCTCAGGAGCTTATCCATGAACATTTTCAGTGTACCGATTAATGAGACCAACTTGCACTCATCTGATTAAAATATTTAAAGGAATACTAGACAAATTCAAATTGTCTGGGTATGTTCTTCTATGTCTTAGCTAACTCTTGTTCATCTTGATAAAAGATGGTGAGGAAATCTCAATAAATCAGAAGTCTGCTACTGTCTAAGTCAGGAATGCTCTTCTCCATTGAAGGAGACAAGCTTTACCAGGTAACAGATAGGTGTCAGATCAGACCAAATATTATGAAATAAGCAAAGAAATCGGCAGCAAAGCTTTTATACAATGCAAGCCAAAGAAGTATCAATTTCAAGAGGATTAAAAAATAGAAATAATTGTGTCTGTCAAAATGGTCCAAAGGTATGTGATTCAAATGGAGACTGGGAAGACCCAGTGTGAGAATGCCAGGATTTGACATGAAACCCTGTTAACTCACCTTGTTTTGTAGTGATAAGCATGGGAGATACTTGGTAATGGGATGTTAGAGCAGGCAACAGGTACTCCCCATTTCAGCTGCTCATATGTGTATCACACAGATTCTTCTTGACAAAGTCAATGGTCTCTCTTCATCTGCTCATCATTTTTGATACCAACTGCACTCTTAAACCCAGGACTAATCTATTTATTCCTAGGAGTGTTACAAAATTCATGAGGGTGCAGAGTGAGCTGCATCCAAATGGGCCACTCAGGATAATAGTTAACAAAGAAAAACAGTTCGTCTACAACTATGATTTAGGAACCCCAGTATTTATATATATGAATATGAAATCAATGGGTAGATATGTCTCCTCTGCTCAGGACATGTAAGTAGGTAAGGGATGAATACAGTGACTTCTTTTGAAACTACATCTCCCAGAAATACATATCAATATCCTGACTTTAAAATAAATGGATGTGCCTCTTCATCCTCTACAACCTTTAGCCTCTTGAAATTCTGTGATCACCATCCCTCTGTGAAGCTGTGAAATGCTGACAGTGACCTTTTGGAAATGGGTAAGAGGAAGGCTGGTTTCTGAGTCTATAGAGGCAGGCTGGAGCTGAAACACAACTGCTGATCCTGTCAGCAGCACCCATGTCATGTCCCAGGTTACAGAAACAATCAGGAGCTTCCTGAAGCCCGAAGCACCCCCTTGGCAGAAAGTAAAGTGCTGGACAAGCCTTCCTGTGCTGCATTTGCAAGCAGATTGTACAGCTTTGCCCCAGTCCTAGTAACCTTCCTATGAGGATGGGCTGGGTCTGAGGGGGGGCTCCAACTGCTTTCCAACAGCCAAGGCAAAAGAGGTGAGGCTGGAAAAGCGAGTGGTACAAAGAGCAAGAACTAGACTTTCTTATTGGGAGGTTCTTCCTTTGTTTTAGATATACATGTAAATATTTGGTACCTGTAGTAAGAAAAGGTACTGTGGGGTCTAAGAGTGGCTTTCAATCCCACAACTTTCCTCTGATTTTCCTGCTAAGACAGAAAAGTGGCATATGGATGGGAGGTGTTTCTGATGGAGTCAGTAGTGATCAGAAGTAGGATGCAGCTGCTCAACAAAAACATAATTATTTAATCTCACTATCAGGAGAAAAGCCTGGTAAGACAATACTGACCAAGGAGGGAAAGTTTAGGGCACTACAGATGAATGCTGAGTGGGAATGAGACAAGCTGCTTGGAGATCCCCATGGAAGGAGCCACATGAGATGACAGTGACATCCTGGTCTCACCACACCTCTGGGGGCTTCTAATCTTCCTGTAGAGATATCCACTCTGCAGTGCAGCCCTGGCACCTGTGGGGCAGGGAGGAGGCAGGAGGACCATTGAAAATGTGGGGTTTGATCACAGCTATTTGAATAGGAAAGTGACAGTACTAATGATCCTACCAGGTTTGGGAGCTTGAGGTGAGAACCTCTGCCCTGTTACCGTGGCTGGTGGGACACTGAGCCTTTGCCACCTGCTGCTGGCTGAGCTCCCCTGCAGCCCCTCAGGCTGCCCTGGCTGGGCTTTCCACACTGCCCATCCAACCGAAATGGGTGGGAGGAGGAGAAGGGAAGGGAGAAGGAAGATGAGAAGGCCAGGAGAGATTCCTTGAGGAGGAAGTGCAAGGCAGGCAATGGAGTGATATGGTCACAAATGAGCAGGCAACTGAGCCACATGCATGCAAAGTGCCTGGAACAGCTCCTGTCCTTCCAGATCAGGAGAGGCTGCTCTGAGTGATGATTTTGCCACCATGAGGGGGACATGCTAAAGAAGTTTCTCTTTAACCCACAAGCAAGGCACAAATAGTTTCTGATGGAAAACAATATTAAAATTGTTGATTTTTACAGAAAAAACCCCAACATCATTAATCAAACAAATGGCACTCTTAGGAACTGAGCAGTGTGGGGCTGCAGATAAATTGCAGGAGTTGTCTGTTCCCCCTATATCTTTTAGCATTTCAGAATGGACATAATACCGAGTTTTATTATTTGCCAGCCCGGTAGCTTGGACTTGAAATGCAATTAAAATAGCACTTGAGAGAGCCATACATTTTAATTAATGGCCTGCATTGCTGAGAAGTTGGAAAACAAAGAGAGCATTGCCCACTAGGAATGAATAAATCAAGACGGATGCATTCCTGGCTGTCCATACATCAATATGACGACATAATCTAGTAGAGCAAGAAACCCATCTCTGCTGTAATATCGCTTGTTTTGCTTCAAAAATTCAGTGCAATGGGCGTGTATGATAAGAGGAGTGCCAGTTTAACAGCCTCAGGTTTTAAAATTGGGACAAAATATATCTAAGGGAATGCTGTTCTGCTGCAGAGCTCCAAAACCAACAGGAGTCTCCACAAGATTCTGCCTGTCCAGCTCTGCTTCTTCTCCTTTTTGTTTCCAGATCCTGGAGCTCTGGCCCTGAGCTGCCAAACCTGTAGCTAAGATGTAGCAATCCCAGGTGTGGGTGACACCTAAGAGTGGTGTGAAAAAGGTGTGAGCACTGTGGTATAAAGTCTGGGATTTGCTCCAGCTCAACACCTTCGTTCTCTCCCAAAAGCAAGGACATTGCCAGGAAATATCTTGGCTAATCTCTGCTACTCCCAATGGCACTGCTCCCGTGGACAGTTGGGAGGCAGTGGTTCTCTTTTTTTTGTATAAAGTGTGAATGTGTAAATATATGTGTGTGTATTTATGCCAAAAACTGGTGCCAGACATGCTTTAAGCATAGATTTGGCCTTCCTTAAGTATTTTACATGATGATCATCTTGTACATAACATTTACTGAGAAACATATTGAAACACTGAAAAACAAGCAATGCTAGTAAGTTTTGCTAAAGAAAGAGTAAAATGGGAAGTGGTTCACATGATATAAGTTACAGAGACTTTCAAAAGTTTGTATATCCACTCACACATCACATACCAGTTATGATTTTGGCTAAGGATCAGGAGCTATGTAGAAGAGATTTCTTCAGCTTTTTACAGGGGGAAAACAAAACTGAAGCAGAAAAAAAAAAAAAGGTGACACACATATTAGCAAAAGCAGAAATGGAAATAAGAGACAGGAAAAATGAAAACCTGTCGACATTTTAAACCACATTTAGAGACCTTGTAAGCACAGAGTGCAGAGTTAAAAATTTGAAGAGGGCAGTATTTTTTAGGTAAATCTGTCTTGAACTATGGAAATACCAGGAAAAACTACCAAAAGAATGGCACTTATGAAACAAGATAAAAGAGAAAATTGGCTGTTGTTAGTATGAAATAATGAACCTTCACAGAAATATGTTGAGCTGTCTGTCCCCTTTTTCATCTCTTTGTGAATCTGCCTTTTTTGGACAAAAATGTGGGCAATCTTTGGGACTATAATCAAACAGCAGGCTCTGATCTAGGAATCTTCAGCAAAACACGGAAAGGATTGGGATGGAGAAATGAGAAAATGCCACTTCATTAGTCAGTAGTTCTTCTGTATTCAAATGCTTTAGACAGTCTTGGTTACCTAATCTTTAAACACAAGATCAAAAATTATGATCTTCAGAAAAGGATCAGCAAACAAATGAACACAGGGAAAATCACTTCTTACTTCTACCTCGAGCTAGAAGTAGCTGGAGGCTTTCCATTCATGTTGAAAGAGCAGTCCAGCATTCAACACTTGTTCTGTCATGGATACCCAGCAGAGCACAAACTCACCTTTCTTCCACCTTTGCAGAAGTGTGTCCTCCCCTGAGCTGCATCCCAAGAGGGACACCAACACAGATCAGCCACATCCAGAGCCAGGGACAAAAAGGGGTTTGAATGCTTGTGCAGCCTTTGGTAAGACTGTGCACTGGTAGAAACCATCTCAGAGAAGAAACTGCAAGGTTCTGGATATAAGGAAATATCCAAAAGCTACCAGGAACACCCAAATATTGAAAGAATCATGGAATGTGCTGAGTTGGAAGGGACCCATGAGGATCACTGAGTCTTACTCCTGGCCCTAAGCCATCCCCAAGGGTCACACCATGTGCCCAAGAGTATTGTCCCAATGCTTCTTGGACTCTGTCAGGCTTGGTGCTGTGACCCCTTCCCTGGGCACCCTCCACCCTCTTTTATGCAACCTAAACCTCCCCTGACACAGCTTCAGGCCATTCCTTCGGGTCCTGTCGCTGTCACCACAGAGAAGAGATCAGTGTCTGCCCTTATGTTATACCCATTGTTTGAGATGTATGGATTTTATAGTGGGCAATTACCAACTGTCTGTTTTTCTCCTTAACCCTGAAGATAAAAAATCAGATTTTTATTTGTGTTTTGTTTTTTTGTCTTCATATATTCCCCTCTTGGAAATACCCAGGCAGTAAGTTACCAGTGCTGGCTGATGGCTGATGGGACAATGGACTCTTCCTGTGGCCATTGCTTCTGCAGCTCACTCACACCACGTTACTGAGCAATCCAGCACTGTCAGCCCATTTAGCACAAGTGTCTACAATGAAGTGCCAGAGGGGCTGTGGGCAGGCATAAGCATCCCTCTGCCTGATCTACAGGTCTCAGCTAGTCAGGAGATAGAGACCTGTCCCAAGGAAGTTGTTGGCACACACATTTTTAGAAGGGGAGTTACATGTGCACTTGTTGGAGGAACTGGGACAAAGTAAAAAGAGATTTTTGCAGCCTGCCTTCTATCCCCTCTGCCTTTTCATTAAACATGACTGGAAAACATTTCCCAAGTGGAAAACACTTTTCTGTACTTTTTTTTCCTCAGCATTTAATAGCTGTTTAAAATTGCATCACTAAGGCTTTTAGCAACTGGTAGTAAGATGTGTCCACTTCCATTTATGCCTGGGATCAGAAAAGGGTGGGTGTCCATTAATCCACACCTGTGTATTCACTGGAGAAGAAGCAAAGATTAAGTTTGTTGCCTTCAGGGAAGTCTTCTTGAGTGTGCAGATTTCCTCCTGCCAGAATCTGAGCAGAAAGGGAAATATTGTGTTGACACTCAAACCTGTGCAACAAAGTCCAGACAGGCACCTTACCAGCCCCATTTCATTTTCTGAGGCATCAAAAAGCAGGAAGGAGGGAGATGCACATGAAAGATGATTAATGCTGAAGCAAAGGGACCTAATTAGAGTGAAGGCAGGGAATCTACATGAAACAATAAGACACTGTGTAATTACTAAAATAACTAATATGTTGCTTTATAAACCATGACGAGCCACACATTTAGTGTTATTCTGTATTCTGAATTTTGATTGACTAACACAGTTGTGTCTTTATTGTCAATTTTTATAGCAAGACAAAGCAAATTCAGTCAATCTGAGCCTCCAAATCTACATACAATCATTGATGCCGAGGAGAGAATCCTCTTCCCTATTGATCAAAGAATGAAGGTGAACTTGAATTTCCAAGAACTTGAGACAGTCTGGATGAGAATTTCCAGTGAAAGTGGCATGAGCTTTTGGATCGAGTATTCAAGGTGACATACAGAAAATAAAGATATGTACTTACTAGACAGCTTCTTTTGTCATCTGTCCATACTGCTGTGGGCATCAGACCTGACTGTGTTCCACCTTAGAGCATCATGCCACTGGCCACCTTCTGCATGTTCCTGGCCTTGCCCTGCCTGTTCTGCAGGTGAAAATCATCCAGGAGCATAACTGGTAAAGAAATGACAAGTACACACAGCCAGTGTGCTAGAGAAATGGGGAGATTTCATTATCCTGAGCTAAAAGTAGATAAAACCTATTCACCCACAATTACCCTTGGCCATACCTTTGCTTTATCCCTGAGTTTTGAATCTGATCTGAAGGTGTATTTCAATAGAGTGTTTGCAATGGGACAAAATGGGGACCAAGGTAAATACTGGTGAGGGGGAGAAGATTTCCTGTTTTCTCATTGCTAAGGAGGATTTCAGGGGTGCAGGCAAGCCTCCTGCATCCCCCCAGGACCTTTGGGCTTGGTCCTCTTGACCCATGGCAGAGAATCAGAATTTCTTCACCATTCTGCAGACAAATGTTAAATTAAAGTCAAGGCTTGGGCTGTCCCCAGGAAACTTGGACTTTTGGGAAAAGAAGAAAAAAAGGATGCCAGGGTGATTTAAGCAATGCCCTGGAGGACTGACCCATTGCCAGAGCAGAGGATCCCTTTGCAGGAGCATGAACTATGTCGGTGAGACCTGAGGCTTTCCTGTGGGAAAGTTCAGGGCCTGAACAGGTTAACTCAGAAAAAACATATTAGATCTTAAGAAATAGAATTGGTGGGCAGCTCTGCTTTGTGAAACAGAAAGAATACCCAGCACATGGCTGGATAATCCTGTGATATTTTGAAGAAATTGTGCCCCCTGCTGATTTAATTAGTTTTTTTAGCCTCAGCTCTAAACCTGGTGAGAGCATTCAAAGATACTGATTAGCAGTCAAGGTCAGTAACTCAGATGTCCTGCTGGATAGTAAAAATCTTCTCTTTCAACACTGAAATAAGATGCTTATTATTGATTTGTTAGAAGCAGAAGGCAAAAGATGAATGGCATATCCTTGTACGGCCAGCATTCCGAGGCCATGCCTGGCATTTTACATGTCCTTTGTAGCATTTAATGGGGAAAAAAAGAGCTTGGAATAAAACAAGCAGAAATTTGTGACCAAGGATTTGGTGGGTTTATAAAGCCTCTGTTTGTGTCTTATTTGCATGGTAAAATTATCTCATTTTCTAGCAAAAAAGGATAGCCATTGACTACCCATTTAAGCTGATAATGACTGATTAACAAAAAAAAAAAAAAAAATAGATCTCTGTGGAACAATAGTCACTGCTGTTTTATGCGATGGGTGGTTATACCACAGTATCCCACTTCAACTCTCTCAATGGCCAGCAGTATGAAAAAATGCACTTTTTTTTTCCCAGGAAACCTCTTCTATGCCAAACCAACTTGCACAGAGGTCACCCCAAATGCAGAACAGACAGCAAGAGAAGGAAAGAAAGGAAGAAATCCCAGCAATGTTGTGTCACAGGTATGTGGATTGCACTCTAGCCAGCCCCACATCCAGCAGAGTGGGGCTGGATATGAGCTCACATTTCCCAGGAAAGGGCAACAAGCCCCCATTTCCCATTGTCCCATTTCCATCTGGGGCCACGGGAGCTGTGGTACAGATACGGTCCGGATGGATTTAAGCTCGTCCAACACTTGGTTCTTCTAAAGCCCTGCTTAGTGCGCTTTCGGTGCTGCCCTGAGCTATTGTTAGTGCAACCATCAGGGACATTTCCTTTCGGCTTCCCTTTCCCAGCCGCCAGACCGCGAACTGTCTCCGCTAGGAGGTCATTGAGTACCCTCTAGTGGATATTTTGGAAAATCTATCTCAGCTCTTTATTGGCCCCTGGAGCCTCGGCAGCAGCCCTCGGGAAAGCCTTATGTTTATAGTTAAGGCACACAGGGGATGGATTACAGAAAGCATAGCACATGCAAACAGTTGCAAACCCCTGCAAGAGCTCCTTCTCTTTAGTTAAATCAATCATGAAGGGCAAACATGATTAAAAATCAGTACTTCCAGACAAACTGCTTGATTTTTTTTAAAAAATCTAATAGATGTGTTCAAGGCCTAAAATACCTGTAAGGAAAATCAATCTGCCCATAGCATTCAATTTCAGTTTTTGGATTAGGCTGAGATGGCAATGGGTCCCTGACCTGTGGCATCCAAGGACAGGCTCCTGGGAGGAGCAAGAATATATCCCTACAATTGGTTTCATTACTCTTTATTTACTAGCTTTATTTATCATCTGGGTTTTTTTCCTACATTAGTTAGTGCATTTGCTTTTTGCTTCCCATGATCTGTATGTGGTGGGTTAACCTTCCCAAACAGCCTAAATCCCTCCTGGCTGCTCACTCACTCACACCCCCATCCTCAGAAAATGTGTGAGAAAGGTCTTGTGTCACAGGAAGGACAGGGAGCTTGGTAGCTTGACAGTTAGCATCACAGGCAGACTACAATTGGTGGAGGTGGAGAGAAATATTTTAAGTTATTGCCAATTAAAATAGATTCAGGTAGTGAAAAACAAAGATAAACAATAAAACAATACCTTTCTTCTCACAGGCTCAGCTTCATCCCCAACTCTTCTACTTCCTTTTACCCCCCAGGCTGCATGGGGAGATGTGGGAAGGGAAGCTGGGGTCAGTCCATAGTGGCTGCTATTTCCTCCTCATGCTTTTCCCCTGCTCCAGCATGGGGTCCTCCCTGGGCTGCAGGTCTTCTGCACAAACCTTCTCTGGTGTGGCTCCTCCTCAGTGCAGTGGATATGTGCCTCAGCTCCTGGAGCACCTCTTCTCCAGCCCCTTCCTTCTCCTCCTCTGCCCTTGGTGTTCCCTCTGCTGTTTTTTCTCATTTTTTCCTCCTCCCCTGCCCATCCACAGTTATCTGCTTTTTCTAATACAGCTTACCAGTAACATTTTCACTGGAGTGTTGAGCAGCATCAGTTTCTGTTTCCATCATCTGTCAGTCCAGTCTTGTCGGTCAGCAGTCCTGTCAGTTTGTCTTGAGCTGATGTCAGACTAAATGTTGTGCCATTAGCATGCTCACCTTTATGCCTTTTATCAGTGGCTTAATGCTAATGCTCTGTAAGACTTCAGGAATTTCCCAGATACACCAGGATGTTCTCAAAATGAAGATGAGTAGGTCAATTACATTGCTGGCAGATTTGCCAGGCCTCCTGAGTATGTAGCAAGACTTAAACCTGCAGATTCTTAATGTCCTCACTTATAACTTAGCAGCTAAAAAATATCACTTCTTTCATTATGCTTGAAAATACCATAGTGCTTCTTTCTAAATATGTAAGAGAAATCTCTGTTTTTCTGTCTGCCTTTTCTTACCCTTCTTCTTGGTAGGATGTCACTGCTGCCTGCTGTTTTTCAGGTTTCTCTCAGGCTTTCCCCTTTGTATGTCCCATTTCCCTTCTGAAGCACAAGTTCTGTGCTGGTCTGTTGGATATTTCATAAAGAATACAGACCTCTGTATGCACAGCTTAAAAGGCTTTGCGGCTCTCCTGGTGGCATGTTGTAAATTCGCCTCCTTTTTAAACATCTTTTCTTGTGGAGCTTTTGGCCATGGCTCCTGGAGTTGGGCCTCATATGCCCTGTTCTTATGCCAGATTCTGAAGTTTCAATTTCTGAACCATCCTGGTGGGTGAGATTTTGTTTTTGTTTTCAGAATCCCAATTATTCCCAGAAAGTAGCTGGCTCTCAGTTTGTCATGTTTTAAAAGAAAACCAGACTGTCTCTATGTGCAGGTAGGTAACAGATGGGCCAGCTGAGCCTCAAACCCTCTCCCTAATCTCTTATTTCAGATCCTCCAAGGTTCACCCCCTCCACTAACAGCTGAGACACCTCCAAGCCCTGTCTGCCCAGTCCCTGGGTTAGTTAAGGTGTCCAAAGAGTGAATGTTTGGAAAGGCACCTTTTCAGTAATGAAAAGGGGTTATCTGAGAAGCTTCTTGGTCATTAAAAATTGGTGCTGGTCTGAGCAGGAAATTGGGTCAGAAGGTCACCAAAGAGATCTCCTGGGCTATATTGTTCTATAATTCCATGCAAAAATATGGTATATCACTTAATAAACTGGCTGAAAGTATTAAAGAGGCAAAGATAGGGTACAGGATGAAACACATGACAAAATTACATTGTTGAAAAAACGTTATTCTTTTAAATTATATTTCCTGAAGTAAAAAGTCTTGAGGAAGTGTGTAACCATTCTCTAAAAATGTTCTATTCCCTAATCCAATGATAATTTCAGTTGCTTTGAAGGTTTTCAGTTGATGACAGTCTGCAGGGCTGGTGCCCAGGGATGCACCCAGCACATGATGACGTACATTTCTTTGTGGGCTCCTGTGTTACACAGAACCTGTCCTCTCTGGTGAGTGAGACACTGATAACACTGCTGTTTTGGAAGCAGTGACTCACTTGCATTTGCTAATAATGCATTCAGAAATCTCTGCCATTTCCGGCTGGGTTTTAGCCAGGGCTCTGAGACACCTACCAGACACTGTGGGGCTGCAGGAGGAAGTTGTCCAGCACCAGCACATGATAAAGGTGCTTTTCTAAGCAGCAGGCCTCAAAATGCACACAGCCTTGGCTTGTCAGAGAGCTCTGTAAGTGCACATCTCCCACCTGTGCTGCCTCTCCAGAGTTACTGAGTCCGTGGGTTTGGCTGTGAGAGTGTAGTGGTCAATATGGGAGGGTTTCTTTTCCCTTTCACTTACTCCACTTTCTTGTGGCATTGGAAAACAGGATGTATGGTGTTTGCACAGCGAGGTTTTGGTAGCAGGGGTCTGTTGTCCTGTTTTTTAAAGTTTTTCTAAGCCTTCTGATGTTTACATTCTTGTAATGAACTTTCTCCCACACTTTATGTAAATAACTTATTGCTTTGCATTCTTTTATGGAGGAGGAGAAATTTGATGGACTGTTGCTTTGTCCAGTGTCATTGGAGAGGTGGCACTGGCACCCTCCAATCCACTGTTGCTTTTGGAAATCTATAAATGTTGGAGTCAGAAATTAAATGTCCCTCTTTTTTGCCTTGCAGAGCTGCGTGTCTGCGTCATTTTATTTTGTGTCCTATAGCAACAGGAGTCTACACCAGTGGCTTCTGTGAGAAGTTGCTAGAAGCCTTCCCCATGCCCAGCAGAGCCAATGTCAGCCTGCTCCAAGAGGGACCTGCTGCTGGCCAAACTGAGACCATTGGTGACCATGGTAGCTCTGCTGCAAGAACACATTTAAGGAGGGGGAAATTTACTGCCCAGGAGCAAATTTTGGCCAGAGAGGAGTGAGAATATGTCAGAGGAACAACTCTGCAGACACAAATATCCATGAAGAAGTGGGGGAGAAGATGCTCCAGGTGCCAGAGCAGATTCCCCTGCAGCCCCTAGTGCATACTGTGGTGAGGTGGCTGTGCCCCTGCTGCTCATGGAGGTCCATGGCTGGAGCAAAGATCCACCTGCAGCCCCTGGAAGATCCCACACTGGAGCAAGGGAAGAGTGTAAGGAGCCCCGTTTTGAGGAGGAAAGAGAGTTAGAAATCATGTGATAAATTGACTGCAGCCCTCCTTCCCCGTGCCCCTGTGCCACTGGGAGGAGGTAGAGGAATCAGGAGTGAAGTTTAGCTTGGGAAGAAGGGAGGGGTGGGGAGAGGTGTTTTCAAATTTGTTTTTATTTTGCATTTCCCTACTTTGGTGTTAACTAGCAATAAATTAAAGTAATTTCCCCAAGTTGAGTCAGTTTTGCCCAGGACAGGAACTGGTGAGTGATCTCTCCCTGCTCTTATCTTGACCCATGAGCTGTTTATTGCATTTTCTCTCCTCTGCCCCAGCAAAGAAGGAGAGTGACAGAGTGGCTTTGGTGGGCACTGTGCATCCAGCCAGGGTGAACCCACCACCAGGGATGTGCCAGCTCAAGCACACAGACTATTTTACAGAGCAAACAGAAGTGGGGTTTTCCCTGTGTGATTTCAAGCATGAGCAACAAACATGTATGGCAAAAAATAAATCGGCTTAGCCAGCGCTGCAAAGGGTGTGAGCTGCCACCCATGGTAATTTCAGAGTGATTCCTGCAGACTTCCCCTTTGCAAAAGGTCTTTTCAGTGAGTCATGCTCTCATCTACTGATGTTCCTGGCTTCTTAAAACACACCACTAACCCTTTGTCTTGGACCCAAAATTTTCAAATTGCTTTTAAAGGGTGCTTGTGCGTGTGTGTGTGTGTGTGTGTGTGTGTGTGTATTTGAAAGACAGGCAATCCCAGCCTGTACCCCAAGAGACACATCTGGCAGTGGAAAGTCACCGTCCTCCCTGGCCTTACTCACCTCCCTCATGCTTGCTTCTCCCCTTGAAGGGATGGAGCGTGTCCTCCCTACCCACAGGCACCAGATGAGACAGAGCTGCCAGGAACTCTCCATCTCTTCCTGGGAAGAGATGCCTTGCCCTTTCCTGATCAGACTTATGATACTGACTCAAACAGAAAGCCAGGATGAGCAGGCACTTCCTCCTCCTGCTCTACTGCTGGCCAGAGGAGGGAGGCACCATGTTTCCAAATTCTCCTTCTTCTGTATCCCCCCCATACTATCTCAGATGCTCCCCATTCAAAAACTTTCAAAATTTTTTCTAAAATGCACCACCATTTTTGGTTTTCATTAGCACCGATGGCAATGATTACTTTTGAAGAGGCACAAGGAGCTCCCCATGTCTCCAGGCCTGCAAGTGAAGCTGCAGGCACTGGCATGGTGGGTGGCAGTTCTTCCCATGGCAGCAGCCTGTGAAGCCAAGCTTTCCCAATACCTCCAGTGACTGATCCACTTAGGAAAGCAGCTCTTCTGGTTACATTAACTCTTTAATCCTTTTCTCTCCCTTTCCAGAAGTGACAGCTTTTCTGTTTGCACCTCCATTGCATCACCACTCCCCTCTACAGCTGCCCTGCATTTTTTTTGCCTAACAGCATGTAATTAATCAGCTCAGGTTTATAATAAAATATGACGCCCATTTAATAGACTGAGTCACTGGTAGAGCCAAGCAGAAAGAGCTGATGGGAAGGATGGCAGGGGAGATAACACAGGGCTGTCAGCAGGCCAGGGGCAGGCCTGCCTTGCACTGCCAGTGCTCTTCAGAGGCAGTCTGGGCGACACCAAGACCAAGCCTGCTCATGTTTCCCTGTTGCTTGGTGAGGCTCTGGCATGTTTTCCTGCCCGAGCCAGTGCAGCAGGAGCCAGACTGGTCGGTCCTTTCCATAAGAGGGGGGCATGAGCTGAGGGTTAGGCTGGGAATGAGGAAGCACAGAGAATGGGTGAAGTGGAGAGGTGATTGCCAGCCCTGTGGGGACACATCCTCTGGACAAGGTGAAGGGATTGGATCCTATGTGCTGATAAGCCACCAATCTTATCCCTGAGCTGTTGCTGGCTTTTCAAAACACTTCCATATGTAGTTTTTTTGTTGCTGGCTGTGGTAATATCACATCATTAATCTTCATTAGAGGGTGATAAAATACTTACATAAAACACCTCATAAAACCAGCTGATCACTGGCATTGCACTATTCCAAGTGCTCTGGAGTTTCAGGACAGAGGAGTTCTGTGACACTATAGAAATCTCCCTTCTGTGGTTCAGAGACAGTCAAAGCTAAGGAAGAGCTGTTGTGCAGTTGAGAAAGGCTTTTGGGCCTGAACATAGGCAGCTAGACTGGTGTATCTGGGAATGCTTGTGAATAACACCAGAAAGATGCTGGACATTTTACAATTTACTTTGCAAGAACTGTAGAAAAAGTAAAAAGTACAGCACGATGATTGGGAAGGTGAGTGTCTGTGTGTGTACATCTTGACATACATAGCAAAAATAAACTCTTTCTGGTTTTCTGGCTAACACAACTGCTGCTATGCTAGAAGCTTTTCAAGCAAAATGGTTTTAACTCCATTTCCAGTAATTATGAATATTTCCATGTGACTGCTTTTCAGCTGTTTGTTAGAAAATGCTTACCTAGACTTTTTTAATGATGTAAGCTAATTACATCCCAAATTAAAAAAGACCTTATTAATGAATAAGATACAGGGATTTGGCATTTGATTTCAGCATTCAGCACAATTTCTGTTTAATGCTGTGCAAACTGATTCAGTCTCTTATCCCAGACCAGAAGCTGCAAAGCCGTGACGGTACAAATCACGCGTTGCAGCACGGTCGCCGCACTAGAAGATTCAGGGTGCTCTGGGCATGGGCAGGAGAGCAAAAGCTCTGCCAGTTCTCGGTGTTTCTCCACACCACCGTGTCCCAGGAGGCAGCAGTGGCTGCAGGATCTCATTTCCAGCCCCGCAGTGTGACAAGTCCTGCACTGAGCCTGCAGATGCAGCACTAGCCCTGTATTAGCCTGCCACACTGCAGAAAGAACAGGATCAAAGGAGAGAGTCATCCTTACCCAAGTCCTTGCAAGTCTTGTTTCTGGTGGTTTACCAGGTATTCCAACCCCTTTGTAAATGTCTCTTTTTTTTTTTTTTTTCCCCTTGGAAAAAAAAAATTAACAAAGAACTAGGGCTAACACAAATTACCTACTGTGCTTTTTACAGTTGAATTAATAATCTCCTTACTTTATAGCCCTGCCAGGAGGGATAACACTATTGTTAAGGCATGACACCACATTGCAGAAAGGGTGTCTACTCAAAACTTCTTCAGTCCTCTCATCCTTGCCTGTAATTCACTGGAAAACATACAAAACCTCTCACAGCTTGCACAGTGGCCATTCAAAGTAAACTGTAAGTCTTCTTATGGTCTCCTTTCCCTGTTAAGGTAAGGCATACCCCAGAGCTAAACAACTGAGAGTGATCTTTTACCAGTGTTGAGGAGCTCTGGAAAGATTATCTTTTGCTTTTGTGGTAGGTACCTGCCAGAAAAGCCATTTTAAGATTGCCCATCAGTTAAAGCTCTAAAGCCGTGGAGGTGGAGCTGCAGAAACGCCCTTCCTATTGATGCCAGAACATTATTTAGCTCTTCCTTAGAAAACATCAGCAGTTAGGAAGGGCTCCAAGTTTTCCCAAGGAAACACTGTAATGAAATGCATCATCCAGCTGTCTGTGCCTTCACCACCACTCACCTGTGTTCATCCCTTCATCCTGCAATCTGGTGACAGCTCATAGGTTGTGCAAACCTGCTGAATTCAAGTGCCACCCAAAAAATGTTTTGCAAGTAGATGCAGTTTCCAGCTACGGAAATCTTCCCTTTCCCCACTAAATCACCTGGAACAGATATTCAACATCTGCTATTTTTATTTATTTACATATTTAAATTGCTCCTCAGTCAATCCCATAAGTCCTCAAAGGTACACCAGACCCAAGAAATAGGACTGACCACTCATGAGAATCTTGAAATTTTAAAAGTGGTTCAGGGCTGAGTATTGTTATGATTTATGATTTCTTATTCTTTCAACTTTCATAGGACAGCAGGGCCATACCACTGGGAGTGGATTAATTCCTCCTTGCCAATATAAAATGCTCCTTTTGCTATGGAATTTCCAGTTTCAAGACCTGAAATTCTTGCATAAACATTCAGATTGCATTATAACAGCTGAAAAAATAAATTAAGAAATATAGTTAATTAGCCCACCCTCACCTCTGATTGAGTGTATCATCAATCTCTCCTCTAAAGCATTCTTCACTACTGTAATGGCTACTTTGTCTAAGCATCAAAGAGAAACAAGCTCCAGCAGGGAATTAAAAACCTGATACTTATTTTCTTAATATAAATAGCATTAATAAGCAAAAATGAGGACATTTCTTAATTCAGTTGCTTTAGCTATTGAAAAAGAAGAGGGCACAAAAAGAACAGTAAGTAATATCGTCAATGAGCAGAGCTCAGGGATTTGTCTTTTTTTTAACTTATTCCTAAATGCTGAAGAAAGACATGACAAAGTTGTATCGAATGAACTGACTTTTAAAACTTACTTAAATCAGGAAATAGAACACAAACAATCTGTTGATTTTTTTTCATTTATATTTCTGAATTCTTAGTTCCTAAACATAGCTTTGGCAGCTAATAATTTCTATGTCCTGGCCTAGTAACTGTGCTGAAAAAAAGCTGTTAACTATATTGACTTTGTGGCAGATTATGGAATCCTTTTAAATTTCTAATTTAGATCCAGAATGGACTGCTCACCAGGTCACAATGATGTTGAGAACTAATCTTGGTGTCTGGCATTATGCTTATAATGGGAAATTTGCTCAGTGAAGGAGGCACTGCACAGAATTCTGCTGCTGTTTTCACAAACAAAGAATTACATTGCCTCAAGATGTCATGCTGCCAAAATTGCTACGCCAAAAATTAAATTGAGAACAGAATCTCAAATTCTTTGTCAGGCTGAAGCATCATATTGTTTTCAGCATCTTTGCAATGCAAAAGCAAGCAGACCGCTAATGCTTTGTGCATCTCTGTTCCTAGAGCACGTTTCTACTCCCCATGAAAACACGCATCAAGAGGTAACGTGAAGAAAGTATCAAGAATATTTTTGTCAGATGAAAATACCCACTTATTCTCCAGTCAGTTAAAATTCCTAACAAAACACATTACAAAGTAAATAGATTCCTTCTACTTAGTGCATCTCCTACTGAGCTCAGCAGCCATCTTCTAATACTTGCCCTGAATTGCAGAGAGTCCAGTGCTGCTCCCTGGTAGCCAGTGGCTGGACCAGAGTCAACTCAAGGTGTTTGAGAGAATGAAAAATTGTTTCACTGCCAAAAACGTGCTGAAATGTATTTTGAAAGGCACCCTGTGGGTCTGAGTATAAAAAAATTACATTTTTAAAAATTACAAAATTACAAATTACAAATTCTTAATTTGAAATTGAAATTGTTCAGCTCAAGGATTTTAGTAAATCAATCCCTCTGTAGCTTTCAATGGGCTTCAGACAACACCTCCTAGATCCAAGAGATTTTATAGACTTGTGAGACAGACAATTTATGCCAAGTGCTTATTAAGATGGTACTACAGGGGATTCCACAGTGCTGGTGCAACTAGAGACATTAAGGAGAGTTTGAGTTACAAGCATTGCACGTACAAGTCTCATATCTCACCCCTTATCAAAACCAGACTTAATAAAGTGCCATAAAGCCAGAAAAAAGTCACCCATGCACTGGTCTGCAGCACAAAGGGGAGCTTTCTCAGGCAACACTGTGTAAGTTCAAAATATGTTGCCACTTCTAGTATTTTACTAAAGTAATTATACCTTCATTGTAAAGTCTTCAAAAAAACCCCAAACAAACAAACAAACAAACAAACCCCAAAACCAATGAAACCAAAACAACAACTACCAAAAAAAAAAAGTGAAAAAAAAGGTGGAAAAAAATTAAAGGTTTTGGTCCTTATTTTTTTATTATACTCCAACTTTCCTAGTGTGCAATGTGAAGTCTAGATGGTAATTAAATTAATAAATTCTGTTAGCATCATGGACTGCCCTTGGTGAAATTCTCACTGAAATAAGTGAAACTTCACCTAGAGAATACCAAAAAGCATCTAAACTCACAATGAGGGATTTTACCTCTACAAGAAAACTTACCTGACTTTAAAGCATAAATACCCAAAAGTCAGATTTATATAAAAATCTGATATTTATTAAATTGCCATCACAGAAGAGCTCAGTATAAAATCTCTAACAAGGTGATTTTGTAGCACAGCAAACTCTCTGTTTCTCACAGCCAAAGCTCTGGTTATGAATGCACAGTGTGCCTCCATATCATAGAATACGAAACTGGAGTTTGTCCTTGTAGCCCCATATTTGCTAAGCAGGAAGACATAATTTAATAAAAACTGTCCCTTCTATTAGTTTCTTGTATCCAGAACACCCAGTTTTGGGATCATTAAATGAAAGATATTGTTACTACTCAGAATGTGCAGCTGCTGTTTGGCATTTCAGACTGCATGAAAAGACAGTTCACATGCCCCAGTGACAAATCACAGCAGTAAACTATTCTCTGAACACATTACAGTCTTCACCCAAGGAGCCACTCTAGCACAGCAAAAAGACATGCACAGAGGAAGTGATTGAAGTAGGCAAAGAGGAAAAAAGGGGAATTTTTCAGTAAAGAGCTACCTATTACCTAAAAATCTCATTTTCTGAGTAAATCCCAACAATGTGGTGGTTTTTCCTATTTAATTGAAGCATTTCCAACATGTTTGGTTTATGTCAAGAAACTAAGAGCTGAAAAGTATTCTAGGCTCTTTACATGTACTGCATCCAGGGACACATTTTCTGCAACTCTGTACCTCATGCTGTCAGCAGAAAATGTTCCGACACCCCCTGCCAAATTTGATGTTTTGAGAATAGGTAGAACAACAACAAAAAAAACCCCATTCCTCATTGGCCCAGGGACTTCTTCAGTGCCATCTGCCAATTGTGTGGAAACCAGGTCAGACACCAATTTCCAGGTGAGAATCTGTTGTTCAGTAAGGAAAATTCCTATCAGGCTGGGTAGACCCAGGCTGCAGTACCCTGTGCCCAAGAGCAGCATTTGAGGTGCACCCAGAGTACCAAATGATGCCAAGGACTTGAAGCCCTTGATTGTAAAACACCTCAAAGTTTATTTCAACATTTTACTTACTTGCAGATACTATAAGATCTTCCTATGACATACATCCCACTCTGGAATAATTTAGTAAGCAAGCACCTGACCTGAAGACACATGCACAAAAAAGAAAGCAGCAGCAGAAGCTCTGCAAAAAAAAATTTTTAGCAGTTATACATCAATTTTCAGCTTTTTAAGGACTTTGTGTTACTGCAAGAAGCTACTCAGAAGCTCTGAAGATTATCAATTAGAAAATACAGAGTGAGTCCTGCCAATGCAGGAGCATGATGTTCGTAATTACTTTCACTCCAAGCATTTGTAGTTAGATAAATCACTCTCAAGTGTCATTTAAGACAAAGCAAATTTTCATGTACTTCAGAGAGTACTTACAGCATCTGTAATGAGTACACAACAGTAACAGCTACAGTCATTTAACTCCTGCAACATCTAGGGGCAACAGCAAAAACTAGAGGAGCAATTACCTCATGTTCTCCAGCTTTTGGCCCAAGTTGTTTCTTGTATTTCTCTAGTTTTCTCCCATAAACACACATAAACTCCAAAAAATACTACCATAACAGTGGTTTTCTCGTCAAAAAAATTAAGGTTATTCAACTGCAAGAACAATAGGTCTCTAAAGATAAGGAGGACAGAAAACACTTTGAATAATTTCAAAAATCAAAGATTTCTTTTTGTTTAGCAGACTAAACCCTACCTGATTGATTTGACAGATAGCAGTGATGCCATATGAGCTTGCATCGATTCCCACCTACTGAATGAAAATGCAAACAGCTTTTCCCCCAAAAGCAGCACTGGCTGTGTGGTGCTCTGGCAGGAACTGCTAGCTCTGTTTTATAGGTGCACTAATCAGGCCCTGGATGATCAAGAGACATAAACTTACCCATCAATAAGTATCTTTGTAATTAAGTCAAATGTGATGTCACTGACATGTCAGGCAGCCAACAGAAAAGTGTGCCTACATTCATCCTAGGTCACTTCCAGGTGACCTAGAAGTCCCAAGCATAAAAAAAGACACTGAAAGGCACTAGTCCATAGAGGAACTGCCTTCATAGCTGCCTTTGAGTATATGCTCCATGTGTGTGTCTGAGTAGCCCACGTTCACCCACATTCAGTGCTTTGAGCTGAGCAAGAGAACAGGTAATAAAACCCTTCCCCCACCAAACCCCAACTTCCCAGATGTTAAGAAGCAAGTGATAAAAAAAGAACATTGAAGTTCAGAGGATCCAGTCCATTCTATCCAATAATCCAATAAATCTGATTTGAACATGTTAAAATTATTTTTATTACTGGCGGGGAATAGAGTTGTGAGAAGGATGCCTGCAGAGAGAGCCTACCCCAGCACATGTTAATCATCTAAAGGACAAATCTTGTTCTGAACACGGTGTATTTTCTGATTCCAGGGAGGATGCAAGCAGTGGATTGAAGCAATAGCTGAGAATTGTGCAAGACATAATTGACCACACCATATTTTGCTATGATGGCAGGCCTGATTCTCTACTACTTGACATCTGGAGTAGCTATTTGCACTGAGGTTCTAGGAGTGCAACACAGGTGCAACTTGATATTATAAGGCTGATTACAGAGATCATACTTGGCAGACAATGAAGGAACTTACTGTACCCAGCACATGTAACCACAAATTGCATCCAATGCCAAAAGTGCTCCAGATTCCCTGGGATGAGAGACTTCATTAACACCACACAGTGTCCAGCAAATGCTAAACTTCATGGCTAATTGTATTCCTAATTGTTAACAATTCCAAGACCAAATAAGGAAACTTAGGGGATTTTTTTGTTTGTTTTAAGTGGGCATCCTATTTTCAGTTAGTTCCCTAAGGGTGATTTCAAAGTCACTCTACTATTATTTGGGGATAATATGCAAATTTAGGAAGTTCCTGTAACCTTAAAAGAGGAGGATGTGTCACAAAAAAATGGTTTTCTCAAAGTCCTGGGTAATAAAACAGATTACATCACACAATCTGCACAACACTAAAATTAGCAGGAATCCTGAGGCAAGATGGGACACAGAAGAACATACTGCAGAATGTATAAAACCAAACTCAAACAGCATGAAAAAAGTAATATTTATTTTTAATGTTTACAAAAGCATGAACACCTTATGCAAAAGCAGCACCCTGAACCATACATTTCCCTCAATCCTCCTGGGATATTGGCAGAAAACAAGTATTTTCTCTGCTCTTTAGTGCTCAGCACACTCTGCTGAGGTAAATGGGAACCAACCCACTCATTTCCATGGAGCTCCCTCTGCTTGCATTAGCAAAGGGGCATCAGACTGCAGTGCAATGAGATGTCAAATGGGTGTCTTGCTTTAGGTATCAAATTAGATTAGTCTGTGTTTCTAACCAAGATAAATACACTATCCAGATAGTTAATTAGCTCCCCATTCTCTTCAATTTTGACTGAAATACATCTCAGCCCACATTAGCTTCATGCTTTATGCACCATGAACAGTTTTATTCAAGTTTTTAAGAGATAGCCAGTGCTTGTAAGCTATTTTAGGACTGAGATCTTGCATCACAAAAGCTATTTGTACTTTCTTACCTCCCTTCCCAGCACATGCAGTTCAAGTGTTTACTCTGAAGAAATGTGCCCTTTAGGTTAACTTGAAAAAATGTGCAGCATTTTCATTTTGCCTTCACCTTTTTCTCCTGATGCGAGCTGGAAGTAACTGATGGTCCTGTAATCAAATAGGCCACACTTCTGAACTTACAGGGAAACATTTGTTTAATAGTTGGACTCAGTCATCTTAATGGTCTTCTCCAACCTAAATGGTTTTATGACTCTATGATTTATTTTTAGAAGTTTTCTGTCAAACAGAGAATATGATTGCAATGATTTCAAAGACTCACCTGGAGCAAGTTACTCATACTAAAATGATCCCTACCATAATACAGCATAATTCCTCAGCTACATTAAGTTGAGATCTCTCCCCTCAGAATCTACAACTGATGCCTCAAAATATTTATTACATTGGTAGAAATGGCTCTGTCTTGTCTGCCATCCTATATCTAGAATAACTGACAAATACTATTTATGTTTGCAAGACTGATATTGGATCTGTGGAAAGAAAACTGCTTCATTTTCCTGCTGGAGCTAGGAATCATTCTATTAGCTCCTGCCAAATTCACATTCAAGAAATATAATTTACTTCACATATTGAAAGAATCTGCTAAGAACCCATACATATATACACACACACATACACTATGTATGTGTACACATATATACACACATGTATAGATAATTTGTATTTAATTTTACACTGAAAAAGTGCTAAATAATCCAACAACTGTCACTGCTAGAGATGAGGCTAGATGAAATGGTATTACTTATATGGCATCAAATAATTAGAGACTCTGGTCCAAGAACTTCAGAACTCTTAGCAAAAAATTAACATTCGTTGGCAAAAAAAGAGAAGTTTCTAATTGTTTGAATTTAATTTTTCAATAAATTGAAAGATTTAGAAGAACAAAACCCCAATAACCCTGTAAAGAATAATTCTACTGCAAAAGATTGTATAATTTGAATTTCAGAACTGTGTATAGAAAATACACATTTATACATACTTTCATAGCAAAATTTTAAGCTTCCTTAGATTCAAAGATGACTCTAATGGATCTGTCAGTATTTCACATGTGCATTATTGCCTATATTTTGAAAAAAAAAAGCTGTACAAGTTGAGCCCTGTATTCTGTGAGTCTGGCTGCATAGTCAGAAACAGAAATATTGCACTCAAGGTCATGCCTACAAAAATGCACATTTAATAAGGCCATTATATTCAAGATTGCAATGGGACTTGAATTACATGAACAATCAAATATAAATAGACCTAGGAAAGTCATACTGCAAAAGATGTCCTCAAAACAGCAGTGTTCCAGTAATTTTATAACTGGAGTTTTTTCCCCCATGAAATGGCAATCTCTCAAACCAGTTTTATGCACAGGGCCAGACAACATGATGTGTATGTACACATGCATTCTCACAATGAGTTTTTCATGTTTTTTTAGAATTTAATGATTACCCCAGAATTTGATAGTAGATTTCTACTCAAGTTCTGTCAACAATGTTCAAGTTCCAATCAACTTTAATTCCCTTCCATGCATAATGAAGGAGAAAAATTTTTGACTTTCAGTTATTTAAATATTTACCATCATGCAAGACATAATTCTTAAGAATTAGTCAGAAAGTGTAGCAAAGACACAATTGAACCTGTACTGGAATACTCCCCATATGCTGTTTCAGAGCTAGATCACACTAAGAGTATCAGTTTAGCTGATCTGGCTTGTTGAATGAATGACAGAGCAAACAACCAATCTAACACAATTCAAGGAATGATACAGACTTAGAAGTTAGCTGCCCACATCCCATGGCAAATAGAAAGAAGCTACCTTTTAATCAAAGTGGGGTAAACAACCTTGAAATTACAGCAGGATAACTGCATTCACACCAGTCACTACCTTGGAGTAGCAGGTGTGCTGTAAATCTGCTCTTAGTTATTTACTCCTTTAGCTACTCCAAAGTTACTGAGCCAAAGTTACACAGCCAGCATTTTGGCTTGGTTAAGGGTAGTGGCATCTGTCCAAGAAGGAAGGGTAGATCCCCATCCCTCTTCCCCATGCCACACCACGCAAATATGCAGTTATGCAAATGCAAAAAGCATCATTACAAAGGCTGCAAGAATCAGAAGACACAGCAGATAAGAAACTTAATGGTCACATGCATTTGAGTTCAGCAGAGACAGTTTTTCACAATTCTACATTCTGCCCAAAAATCCAAAGTGGTGGTGATTAGGGATGAACCACCTCCCAGCTGAACCAACTCCAGCATTAGGAATTATTTTTTAATACAACAGACTATATCCAAAACTCTTTTTCCTAGGACCTGTTTTCTGGGTTTAGATTTTTTTAAAAAATAGAAACAAGACAAACCTGAGAACCAGAATATGTGACCTGCTTGCATATTATAAGCAGTCACTGGATGATTGCGATATAAAAACCTATTAACGTGTCACTCACTTTATACTCACAGTTCCGTGTACTCTTTCTGCACCAGTGGTGCCACTTGCCAGATACACGTTTGTTGCTACCTCTGGATATGTTTTTGACCAGAGCTGGGGGGGGAATGCATTTGGACAGTAACAATGCAGCTCTTGCAGTGATGGCCAAGGAACACAGTAATTCAGGATATAGTTTCTAATTCCACCCATCTTCTACTCATTGCATGCTAAGCAGCTCAAAATGTATCTCTTAGTAA
Source organism: Ammospiza caudacuta (assembly GCF_027887145.1). Classification (NCBI taxonomy): domain Eukaryota; kingdom Metazoa; phylum Chordata; class Aves; order Passeriformes; family Passerellidae; genus Ammospiza; species Ammospiza caudacuta. The sequence goes on along the minus strand of NC_080595.1, from coordinate 96,268,362 downwards.
TCACATTATTCAGAAGGTGTATAAATCTTTCCCTATTTTCTTCACAAAAGGAATGGTAAAAAGTCCTTTATGTAATATGTAAATGAAAATCCATCTAAAAGTTTCTACTTATTTTAGCAGTTTTGACTTACAATGGTGGCCTGTCTATCAGCAATACTTTGCCCGCAAGTGTCTAACAAATAGAGTTTTGACAGGTATCAAGCAATAGCAACGTTTTCCAGGTTTTATGTTTGCTGTATTTAGTACTTTTAAACCCAATTCTCTCTCCCAATAAAGTGATGGTTGGTCTTGTAGTTAGCATGACTACTCATGCACACATTTCTAAATAGAATTACATGCTGTTTTCTCTCCACCATAGCATTATCTTACCATTTTGAATATTTTGAGTCAGTGCCACAGATTTAATGCAGGTCACAGACAACAAGCAGCAAGCCTATTTTTACTGCTTGCTTCAACCAATATATTTGTTCATATTTACACATTCTTAAAATGTACTCTTGACTTGGCTCTACTAAAAGTACCACTCCAAAATTTCAGTTTACACTGAAATGATGACTTGATCAAAGGATACCACCAAAAATCCCTTTTACTCCCACAGGGAAACACACACTCTCCTGAATTAGTACTAACGGATATTTAGATTAGAGGACTCCATATTTCAGAAACCAGTTATTTAATGCTCAATATTCTTTTCAGCAGATGAAGAGGTAGGTATATTTCCACACAAGAAAAATAAAACAAAAACCAAACTGTAACAGATACTCAATTAAATCAAGTAATGTCTGAAAAGTCAAACACTGTTCTGACAGCACATATTTTGTCTGAAGGTACTCTCCAAGGAGGAGAAGAAAAGTTGCACATTCTGATTAGATAATACGTCATAATTTGAAATTTAATAATTTTCTGGAAAGAAAGCACAAGTATTCAAATGCTACTTCCTTTCCCTCCCCCCCACCCCCCAAGAAATGTGGGTGCCAACAAAACTGCCTGTATCAATGGTAGTAATAACTTTTGGACTGCTAAACATGGAATCAACTGCAATTCTTCCTTACATTCACCAACACCAGCAGTCTACAAGTTTACACAGAGACCATATGCATGATAATTACATAATTACAATAGAAATTCAACTTTAGTGTTGTTCTTAAAACAATCTTCATAAATAATGAAAATATCTGTGTTCTAGCTCTTCAGTAACCTAAGGTTAATTGGTACAGATAGTGTTTTTTTCTTCCTTTTATAAACCAAACTGGAGGTTCCTCACTGCCAACAATGGTTAAGGCCTGGATCAAGTTACTCTCCTTTTGCTTTTCCCTTTTTCTGCTTTTTTCCATTTTCCACCACAGCATTATTTTCTGGTTTGCTTACTCCATTTGCAACAGCACCATTTGCTATTTTGCCATTCTTTACAGGTTCCTTGGGCAGCTTATATGTCCGATAATAGAAGTTACCAAACAGGAAAATGAAGGTGATAGCATAGAAAATGACACCCCAGTGCATCCATTTAGGGAAAGGACAATCAATATAAATAGACATGGCTGTGTGGCCAATAGTCACATGGAACTGCACCTGAAAGACAGAAAATATAGAATCAAAAACGTCTGGATGTATTCTGTTGGTCTGAGCACATCAATTTATACCAATTCATTAAGTAATGAAAACAGCTGAAATGGGAGGTGGTAGGAAAGCTGTATTTGCCTGTCACATTCATGCAGACACATTTATGCTTGACCAGGAGCATCACATTTATTGTAATATCTGGCATCAGCTCTCAGAAACAGGACAATGAGAAGATAATGAGCAATCTGAATTTTCTCTATTTTGAATGTGCTTTTGTTATTCAGTTGAAACAACCAGCAAGGAAGCATAAGACTTTAACGCACACAACCCTTATATATGCTGCATATGTTTTTTCAAAGCTGAATAAATGCTTCCATCTCCAGGAAGTACTCTAATTGAGGAGTGTCAGACAGAGAACTTTTGTAAGGAGTAGCATCTGATCCAAAGCTCTGCAAATGCAAATCCACACAGAGGCAACACTTTTTATCCCAAAAGGAGGAGAATTACTTACCAATTGCAATATGGTCAAATATCGTTTCCACCACAGGTATTTCTGAAATTTAGGGCCACAAGCTGCCAATCCATAATACATGTACATAATGACATGAATAAACGCATTCATTTGAGCTCCAAAAAAAGCTGTCCAGGAACAGAAGGGAAGACCATCATGTCATTTTGGAAAAGAGGATTCTTTTCTAGTATTACTTGTATCATTATTTTTAATAGGAAAAATTACAAAACACAGGACATGTCAGGATTCCATCTCCAAAATATTGAATAGTATAATACAGACCTGGCTGTCAACATGTGCTGACACAAACAAATGTTAATGCAAGTAGTATGTCACACTTCAGTGTAACTAGTGTCGTGGTTTGAGAGCCAAAGCTTTTTATAAGATTTTTGTTTAACAAACATAAGTGACATCTATTCCACATTAGTTGTTGTAGTATAACTGTGAATGTTTTTCTGAAGAATTATCAAAAGCTTTATTTGACAATTTAAAGTATAAAGTACCATGCTCTGAATTTGAATCTTTTAAACTGTATTTAAATGCAAAAAGTTCACTTTTCAGCAAGAAGTCAAGAAACTCACATGGAAGTCTGATTAAATAGGGCAAAAAAAGCCCATACGAAGCATGACTTGACTCATGTTTATAAAAACTTTAAGGCATTGCCAGGTGACTTTGTCTAAATTAATAATCATTCGTTTCTTTATTTATGATTTAAAATATCCAGCATTCTTAAATGTGTCAGTGTATAGTATAATATTTTCCAGAATGATCCAAGTTAGATGCATGTTGACAGTTTCATTTGCATTAGGATCTCTTTGCTTTGTCAAGATTAGCAGCCATTTAACAGAAACACATTATATTTTGTTAAAGTATTCTTACACTGACAGAGAGGCTCAAAAATGCTCTAATGTATAAGATTAGGGCAATACAGACAACAGCTGCAGACATCAAACAGCTCAGATGCCCGTGTGGTCTGGACCAGTTGCTGTAATAGGGTCTAGTTTATAATAGACCTGTCTATGTAAGCAATGTGCTATCAACTAGAAAATAGAAGAACACAGATCTATCCGCATTTATGCAGTGCTGCTACATAAATGAAGAAAAGCAACTGCTGCTTTTCCTTTTGCAGGCTCTAGAAACTAAGAGGCAGTGCTAGAACATAAAGCTTGAAAGATATTTGGAAATGCTTGTAACTGTTGCATTAAAAACTGCAGATATTTAGCAGGAAAATTCTGAAAAGGCAACAAGGGAGTGGGCCTTCTGAGATATCCAGGGAATTTCTAAGCAAGACTACAAGTAACCATCCAGTCTCCAATTATTTTATTTTATAGGTGTGGTTGCAAATAAAGATCATTAAACATCTGGTTGAATGACCGGCTTCCTGCATATTATGTGAGAGAAATTGAAAGGCAGTCAAGAGACACTGAATTTACATATTTCTTCCTTGCAATGTAAGTGGCCACTCAGTACTAAATACCTATAGTAAATGGGAGCATAAACCACCCATGCATTAAGTGTTAGTGTGGTTCAAAAAAACCAAAAACAAAACACCAAACCTAAAATATTAGTTTGGTGTTCATAATATGGTATTTTGTGTTTACTAATATAGCACACATCAAAGGAAAGAGGGCATTTTCCCTGTACCCTCAGCTCTGCAGAGCTTTTAATTTGAGATAAGGCTGAACAATAGGAACAAGAGTACAATGTTGGCAATGAAGGGTGTGGCAAGTAAAATAAACAAAAATAAAATGATTTGATGGAGGCTTTAGAAAAGAAGCAAGGGGAAAAAAGGCTGATAATGAATTTAGACTTGTGTCATTATGAATAGGTTTTAAAAGTGAATTGACAGATTTATTGGCTCACCTCCAAGGGAAGGTTTTAGAATTTTATATTTGCCTCTCAATAAAAATAAAAACAAACCTCAAACTCATATACAATGCCAAAATAACATCTCCATTGTCTTCATTAAATTTGCACATAGAATGTGGCCCATAATTAGATTTTGCAGCTCTCTGTATCTGCAAAAATTCAAGTTAAGCAAGATGCATACATCTTTCTGTTTCCCACAGATACAGATACTTTCGAAGGCAGAACTTCAGGCTTGCAACTGATGCCCATGAGGAAAAGAAAAGAAGTTTTGCAATTCATTAGACTATTGCCCTGTTATCTTTTCCTCCCCCATGTTTCCCACAGAAGGAGGCCGTATGCATTAATAAACAGTTTTGTATATTATTAAGTCAAGTCTATAACATTTTCTTCTGCTGCTCCCAAACAATAATAATTCTCCCTTCTGTCCAGTCAAAAGCATATGAGAGGAAGGGAACTCACCTTGTCCACCTGCAACCCACTTAATACCAATCCACCACAAGGTGAACATGGTGAAATGGTGATAGACATGAAGGAAACTAATTTGGTTAAATTTCTTCCTCAGGATGAAGAATACTGTATCCAAATACTCGATTCCTTTAGAGACATAATACCACCATAGAGCAGCAGCTATCTGCAATGAAAAACAGAGACTATGTAAGTTTGAGTGATTCCAAGCTGAATGGAATAAAGTTCTCACCATCTAGCTACTGTAAGAGAAGGACACTGCTTCCTTCCCTAAATCTTGGTTAAATGTTGAGGTGGAGTCAAACATCTGACAGTATGAGAACAACAAAAAAATACTCCTTTCATCTGTTCTGGACATGGAAGAAGATTATGGAAGAAGATTATTCTTAGCCTGTTGCTTTCAAATCACATCTGTAAAAAAGAGCTGATATAGTTAAAAGCTCTGCCATATCTGAACAGTTTACCAGTTAAGCATGGGAAGTTTGCGTCCTCATTCTCTCCTAAGCTTTGCAGAAGTCTGCCACAGGGCTTCCCCCTCTAATGAGGCAACACTTTGATGTGGTCAGAACAATGAGGCAGAAACATGATGACAAAATGAAGTTGCAAAGGTGAAACCTCCAGTACCACAGGCATATGGGTTGAAAGATATCAAAAAAAGTTAGATGCAGCAGAGATTTCACATTCCTTATAGCAACATTTCCCCCAGTTTCTTCTGGCCTGCTCAGTAACTCCCTCTGTAAAGCAGCATTCCCCCAGTGGCTCTCTGCTATTCAGGGAGTAGAAAAAAAGAGACCACAGGAGCCATACAAACTGAACAGGTATCATCCATCTACCCAACAGGGAAGTGCTACACACCCAAAATTCTTTTTCTCATCCACCCATCACAGCGCATCTTGCCCAGGATGCAACACAAACAGGGCTTCCTGCTGAAATTAGGATACTGTCAAAGCAAGTAAAGCCCAGAAGCTCTGTGTAGCAATATGCTAATGCTATGATATGGGAGTATGGTGGTGGTGGGGACTCCCTCCCAGATCCCAAAACATAGCAACAAGTCTCGTTTTGGCATTGTAAGTCATCCAGCTTGTTATGCAAGGGTGGGACCAGATGGTGACTCACACTGAGAGTGGAAAAAAAAAAAAGAGTTGGAATTGGTACCACCAGCAAGGAGAGCAGGCAATGTCACAACACACTATTTGTAAGATGTTGGCCTTGTCTTTCAGGACTCAGTTGATGGTAAATGAGACTTTCTTAACTTAATATGGTGTGAAATAACCCCACCACCTCCTCAGTCCTCAGGGAAGACAGAAGATAAAAGAATTAATACAGAACAGCTTCTCTTCCCAACTCCACATATACTTCTTGGGGAGAGAAGGGGAACCATAAAGAGCTGTAGAGAGCAATGCTATAGCCCTGCATGGTGTTTTCCTCCATCTCTCCAAAGCAGAAAGCAGTGAGAAAAAACAACACCTCTCCACAGACTAAGTTTGTCATAGCCATAATTGGTCTGGTGAACAGTTTAGGAGAAATTACAGCAGAAGCAAAAATGCAGCACAGGAGAAGAGTGCTGCATATCTGCATTGCAGGCTCTGCAGTTTCCCAGAGGGACTGCACATCTTACTGATGCCAAACTGCAGCCTTCTATGTTATATATCCATTAATGAACACCCTTCTCTCTCTCTGGATGTGATTTAGCCCACTTCACATCTTGGGAAGAGGAGGCAGATTTTTTCACTTTTATATGAAGAGATATTAATATCTAAAGCTGGAGAGAGGCTTAATGACAGAAAAGTGACTCCCAGTGATCTTGGAGTTCCCAGACACACAGGCAAGCTGCAAGAATAATTTTTATATATATATATATATATATATATATATATATATATATATATGCATATATTGCTCAATATCCAGTACTGCCTCTGGGACAGGTAGTCAGGTATTTAATAACACCCACATTAAGGTTTGTTCACACCCAATGGGTTAGCATAACAGTCCAGCATCTCTTACAGGTCTTTGCTAAAGTTGTACCTCTTACATAAATTGAGATAAGCATCTTTTCATTTCAGAAGTTGACAATAAACACTTTGGACTGTATAGCCATAAAATGACAATCCAGCACTGAAATACTTTAGCTCTTTGGAGGTCCTCTCTTCAAAGAAACTTTTAGAGAACCAGGAGGTCAGTCATAAGCAAACTGCCATAAAATATTTTTTAAAGTAAATGGACATTTTTGTTAATGAAATAAGGGACCAATAAGTTAAATAGCCCATAAGTGAATAGCCAATTTACTGTGACACAGAGCAAAACATGAAAATCCTACGAAAATACTTCTGTCTTATACTCAAAGTGCCACAAGTTCCGTATATGTTCTTGGACAAGTCAAATAACACATCTCATTGCTCTTTTGAATTGCACCTAGCAGAGAAAGCAATTGCACTCCATGGGTAAAAATAATCTGAACTTTTGACAAAAATGCTTCCCATCACTTTAGAAAAACAACAGGACTCTTTGAAGGATTATACCTGCTGATTTTGTGTTCCTGTAGATTTTTTTGCCTGTCAGGTTCTTTGCTCTGTTACTATCATCAAATTTTCTACCATTTACTCTCAAACCTGATAGGTTTTGTGTACTGATGATCTATTTCAGTACTTCTAGTGACTTCTACAGATGTTTTTATCATTAGCTTATAGAAAAAATGAAACAAATGTCAAGTCATTTGCCTGAGGCCATGCATAAAGTCAGTGAAAAAGGGCAGAAACAGAGAACAATATGCTGATATGTAAGCTATGTCAGGAGCAGATGGCTGCTATTAAATCTATTTTTCAAAGCACCAAAAATCATGGCCTAACCTTTAGCCTTTGGACACTGTATGCAAGAAAGATTACTTGAAAAGAAAAGGAAACGCATTAAAAAGGCACATCCTTGTAATGAACAATACTAGTCACAACTATATATTTTCTGGTAATTTTCATATGTACCAATCTAAGTCTGTTAAAACACCAGATGGCACAGAAAGATTACATTACAGCCTAGGATTAAGAGGGTCAACAAGAGGTCCAATCCCATGTCTCCTGCCTGCTGCAGGGTTTTTGACTGGAGGATTCTGTTTCTGCAGCATTTTTTCTCATTTTGGGTTGGAGACATTTATCCATTAAGGGATGTGAAGGGACCCCTCCTTGGAAGGTCACAGCAATGTGAAAAATTAAAATAGCTTTTATAGTGAATTTTCAGTTATAGAATTTTATTTACAGAACTTGTGAAGACAAGTTTACTGAATTTTAAAGTATATGATGTCTTTTTCATAAGAGGAAACTACTCAAGCTCTAGACATAAATATTAACAATGCAGAGTACAATTACAATACAGTAAACAACCATTGCTTGGCTTCATGATTACAATCAGCACACTTAAAACAAGAACCAATTCACACAAGCCCATATTCCCAATTTTTCAGAAATGCAAATAAAATAGATGAACTTTGACCTGGTAAACAAGGACACACAAACATAAGCAGAGGGGAGAAATGACTATGGACAGACACCAGCATACATTAAGTTAGACAGTGTTGCAAAATCATTCACTTCAGATTCTGAAGCTCCCAAAGGAGTACTACAAAGCATGGATTTAACATCTCAGCCCTTTGCACTTATAATTTTGACTCTTAAGCTATAACCAAAAAAGTTTTTGCAAGTTACATCTGTAGATCCCTCTAAATACTTTCTAAGAGGTTTTCTACCCCCTTTTCTTTCTGTTTACTATGAACATTTTATTTTTTTCCATAACAAAACCACTCAACTTCCTGCCAGCAGTCAGTACAGTGGCTGCCCACTACATTCAGCAGATAAGTCATTCACAAAGGAGTTTATTTCAGCAAATGTTTCGGCAACGGGGGAATTTAATTTTCATCCCTGCCTGCTCCAGTTGTCCATTGTTTCTTGTAGAACAGTCAGGGGAGCCTGAATGAGATTAACATGTGTAGGTAGGTGCAAAACAGTAAGCAGGAGGACCAGCTTCTTCACATTTTGTGTAAACTACCTTCACAATTAACCATCAGTGAAAGCCAGAAGATGGATATAAAGTTGAAGAAAATATACAGACAAATACATGGAAAAATATTCCCCTAAAAACTGGCAAAACCGAAGAGGCTTTGTCTGACTAGAGAGGTCTCTGAGCCCCAAGTTGCTGACTTGCTAAACTGTACAGGGGAAGTGCCAACACCTGCCCTTACTCTGCTCCCTTAAAATCACTGGCTTACTGTCTTGGTACATGATGTGGGTTGGAGAGGCAGAAAAGGATATTCTCTGGTATCCAGGATAGCCAAACTTGCTTTCTGGGAGCTCTCTGTAGTCTCTTGAAGGACAAAGGATGGTTTCTTGACCCCTTATTTTGATCAGGAGCTTTACACAGAGCAGACCACTCAATGTGATGGCAATATCACAGTGGCACATTTCCAAAAAACCAGAAACAGGGCCCTACCAATGCTCCTATGCTGCCATTTAGACTACTACATACAATTAATTTCACATTTTTTAACATTTGTTCCAAATTTCAAAGCCCCAGATAAAGTCATATATGAAGCTCTGCTTTTCAGAGCATGTTCCATAATGCCTTCTGGGCTCACTGCTGTTTCCATGTGAACTAGTCCCAGTCTTCTTTATCTGAGCAACACAGGATTTATTTACTCATTCCCTTGCAAATATGGTCATTGCATTTGAAATTGATTCTACTGTTGCAGTGCAGCATTTCTCTGCAGAGCAAACCTGGTGCCAGCAAATGCTAGACATTTAGTATCTAGAGCTATTAAAAGGACATGAGAGATGTGCTAAAATACTCATCAAGTCTATACTCAAAACTGCTAAAACATTTAAAAATTGCTTTTGTAGGTTAGTATTATGAAAGACGATGGTGAATGAAATCTTGAGGAGGTTTGGATTGGGTTGGTTTTTGTTTTTTTTTTTTTTTTTCTGGTCTGACAGTGTCAGAAACCAGCATACCTTCTAAATCCAGAGCATGACATACTGTAAAGCAGGACAGAAAGGTATCCCAGAATCCTCAATTTGAGAAAGCACACTTGTGGAAAGTATAATTTTCTACTTGCAACTTATTTACCTGAACTGAGAATTCATTCAAAAGAACTACAAGAAAATGATCAAGATAAGAATCATGACTGATAGCATACTATAGACTTGCTGCAGCAACCTGAGACAACTCCATTTTCCCTTCTTCCTCAACTCCCTCAGTTGCAAACTGAACATGCTACAACTTAAAACTTCAGGGATAAATTTTATGCAAATCCACAAAAATGGCAAATAATTTTATAAAATTTTAAAAAAAGAAAAAAGTCAGGAAGTCAAAAGAGTAAATATTGCTAGAGCAATCCTTCCTATCTGGACACATTATAAAGCATAAATACATTCTTCAGGTCATTTTGCCTTTAATTCATTGTATAATAATGCTGTGTTTGTCATAACAAACAAAATGGATGATAATTCTTCTGAGCAGGTCTGACCTCTCCACTGCCTCCCACAAATAAGTGCACCTAAAAGTAAGGCTAGTATAAAATTTAGCTAGTATAAAAGTTCTTTCAATATATACCACACCAGTCCTCAATGTCATTCAGCTAAGTGCAAGAGCATTCTATTTTGCTAATCTGTTAAAAACTCCAAACATGTGAAGCACTTGCTATACTCTGCTAGATCTTGTTTTCCCACAAAAATTTTAACAGAATCATTCTAGTGACTGCCATAGTGAGAGCACTGTATTGGGAAAGGTGAAAGATTGCCAGCTGCAATAAGGCCAATAAAATTCTACACACAGAGCTGTTCTGCAGTATCAGCCATTATAAACAAGGTGTAAGACTCAAACCTTTTGCTCTCACTATTGCCATGTGCACAAGCTTTTACTAACACTGTCCATGGACAGCCACTCACAGACAAACATTTTTCAAATTACCATAAACATAACACATTTTCACTGCATTTTCAGGGACATGTCCTAATCTGTACATGGAACTTGCAAGAATAGATGAGTGATTCTCAGGTGTCAGCTCTGCTGGAAGATAAGGTTTAGTATGTGAGGTAATCAACAGCATTACGAAAATGAAGAAGGAACTGCACTTTGCTTTTAATTTGGGTGTTTTCCAAAACCCAGATATTTGAAATCTAAGATTATACAATGAAATCTACTGATAATACATTTGCCAAATGCCAGCAAGGCCTCATAAAACCAAACATGGGTAAAGGAGACAAAGAGTTGCCACACCAGGATGGGTGAAGTGCAACCACAAGATAAGATGACAAATCTCACTTGCTTTGATCTAGCCAGGACACACCTCCTTTACTGTGGTTACCCTGGTATCCAAACTTCAGCAACTCTGGGAAGCAAAAGATGTACACAAAGTTTACCCAGCATGGTACAACTGTGGATGAAGCCAAGGATGGTATCTTTAAGACTCCCCTTACTTGCAGCAGTCAGATGCAAGCTAGCACAAATATGCTGATGCATTTTGATTAAACCTGCCATGTAGGATGCAGTCAAACCTGAAGTGGCCTGGGAAGATGTAACGGGACACAGCCATTGCTGACAGCAGCTGTGGAAACACTGTTTTCAGAAAAGGCTTAAACCACCATGTAGTGCTATATATTACACACATTCATATGCAAACACAAAAAAGAAATACTCACCCTAACTTCATAAACATTATCTGAATAATCCACACTCTGGCAGACATAGCTGTACCCTCGAGCTCTTGATGACAAGAACAACTGAAAATATTAAAGCCATAGATGAGGGGAAATATAATACATAAAGCACATTTATAACAATTATCAGCAAATTTCTTGCTACATCAAACTTAACAGAACAGAAACACTTAAAATATTATTAACCCTAAGAAAATTATTGAAGAAAGCCAATATTTAATACTAACAACTTATTGTTACAGATTATTTATTTTTTTCTTGTAAATTAAAAAGTAAGTACTAATTTTTCCCTGTATCTGCCTAGATAATGAGAGCCTTGTACAACAAATTCCAGTATGACCTTAAGCTATTTGGACACTAATATTCTTTCTGATGGCTCTAGCTTCAGAAACAGAAAATACCTAACTGCTTTCACTACAACTGACAGAAATGCTATTCCCAGTATGAATTCAAGCAACCACTATTCAAGAGACAAGAATTGGATAATTTGGGTCTACAATTCTTAGCACAGTATAACAACCAAAATCCAGAACCTCCCCCCCTCACTTTGAACAGCGAAAGCTGAATACCCACTAAACACAGTGAGGGAAAAAGGATGGAGAAAAGTTCCCCATTTTGGCCAACAGAAAAGCAATTGAAGTGCTTCTGTTGAGCCTCTTTGTGCTCAGTTAAGCACATTGCAAAAACCTGGACAGGAGAAGACAAAATTGACATTTGAACAAGTTCCCACTGGAAAGAAGTACACTTGTCTAGCGTTGTACAAAGTTCAAGTAACACTGATCTTGACATTCATAAATGTTATGATCCAAGAATTTTAAAGCCACGTAATCCCTCTATTAAGGATCAAAGAGAGAAAGAAGTGGAGCAGACATAAATTGGAGTGATAGAAAAAGATTTCAAAAAACCTGTCATGGACAGGCACTGACTACTCTTATCACTAACCTGACTTCCATCTTATTTACAACATACAAAACCTTGTGAACCTCTGGACTTGTTTGCTGCACGTGTGTTAAAGGAGGGAAATGAAAGAACTGTCCACAGAAATTATTCTAGAAAAGAAACTGAACTACTTCTGCATCATCTAATTCCATTTACAAACTACTGTAACTAACTGGAATTCCAGTGTGGTCCCACATGGGCAAAAGCACATCCAGTACTAATAGAGAGGAGCAGGGAAAGTTTAATTTGCACTGTTACAGAAACCAACCCATCTCTACTGTGACCCACTGGATAACTCAACCAAGGTTGAGTTACTGCCTTGGTAAAAGGCAGTAAATTGACTTCACCAGACTGCCCTGAAGTAGAATATGAAATTCTGTGGCAAAATAGGGTCTATTCCATTGTGACTTCTGCAGGTTCTAAGCAAAATTTATGCGAAATTTTGACCTAAACTTGAATTCAGTGTATGAGTCTTGCACTAGACTCATGTGCTGAGTGCTTTATGACTTTACTAATTAACATAAGCTCCCACAGATGAACAAAAGAGCTTGGCATCAGGATGGTTATTTAAATAACTTTTAAAGGTGTTTCACATTCAAATTCTGTTCTTAGCAATGTCTGGAAACTTTACAATCACTCACAAAATACAAGCAGTATCATTTTACTCATAACAATTACATTAAAACTGGTGAGAATTACAATTGTGGCACAGTGGTATTGCAAACTTTGGAAGCAGAAATTGCCTTGTTACAGGGAGCCACTGAAACTTGAACACCTTCCTGCTATCAGTCTCTACAATCAAGAAAAGACTTGCTGGAAGTGCTGTATCCATTGCCTCAACGTCCATTGAATAACAACCTACCACTAGCACAGAAGAGGAAACTAGAACCTCTGTGTAAAAAGTTATGAGCTTTCAGCGTATCAACAACAAGTATGTATTTCCAGTCCCACTCAGTTTTATGTTAATTAACTTGGAAATGCTACAAACACATATCCTATAAGAAACATAGGTCTGAAAATTATTTGACTGCAAGTTTGATATCATTCAGTTTATGGATGAAACAAACAAGTTTCTTTTAAAAGAATATGTGAAAAAGACAGGCATTGCAGTAACACTGCAGAACTAATTTCAGGAGTTTCAGTTTTAACCTGCCAAGATGATTTGATTTAATCTCTTCCTTCAACTATGCTTTCATATCAGCATTAAAGTCTTTTGTACCTGTCACACTACTTAGTTGAATAATCCAAGAAAATAGTTTAGACAAAATGATGACTAAGGTGTGATGGTTAAATTTTACTAAACCATGTCTTAAAGAGAGGCCAAAACAATTTATGATTAATGATTGTATGCTAGGAGCTCTGGGAAAGGGGTCAAAATGCAGATAATCATCAGATATGCCATTTTTTCCTGGCAAAAGTACAGAACAGACCAGGCAGTTCTGCAATGCTGTAATTTTAAATGTCTGTTCATTTGCTTATTTCTGGAAACAGATTTTGAAAATCTATGATCAGAGGTGTTCCAGGAAGACAACTCCTGATGCAGTCACAGCAGCATAAACTTAGCATCAGCCTTATTCTGTACAGTGATCCTTGAACAATAATTACCAAACTGTTAAGTAATCCCAGCTAGCTACTGCTACACAGCTGTTCCACTGCAGTGCTACTATTCCTTGCCACTGTCCAGAAAATCCAGCAAAGGAAAAATGCAGCAACACTGAGATTTATTACATGTAACACACTCAGAACATTGCAAACCAAATTTTAGAAGCCTGTATGCTTTTATTTAAAGTTATAGCTCACTTAGTTTTTATGCTTAAAGATAACATCCAGACAAGATACTTTTCCTCACTACAGACAATGGATATTTGAATTTCTAAATATTATAAACACGTTGAAAGAGTAAACAGCTCAATTTCTAACAAGATACGTTCTGATACCCTTTAGGATTATTAAGATGAAAAAAATGTATCAGTTACAGGTGTTAAATTTACAGATTTCAGTCTCTCCAGTATTTAGACTAACAAAAATCTAAGGAGAACTTGGAATACCTCAAACACAAATTCTCTCTATAGATTCATTTAGTATAATTATTCTCAAACAGAAACTACCTATTTATAGAAATACTCACCTCAAAGGCAAACTCATCTTTAAAAGTCTGCGCAAAATATTGACTCTCGATAGACATCAAGAACATGCAACATCATTTTCATTTTGACATCCTCACACCTCAGTAAGAATTCCCTCTTGCAAGGGGGCATACACACCTCTTTGAAAATGAAGAAGTTGAGCAGAACCATCCCAAAGTTGTAAACAACCAACAGGAAGCGCAGCTGGAAGGGTTCTCTCGTCTTCATCCACTTGGGGCCCAGCCAGACAGTGAGGAGATAAATAGTGCTGATGGTCAGTGTTGGGAATGGAGACTGCATCAGGGGCCAGTCATCAACACGTTTGTCTGGGGAGCCAAGCAAACAGCAGTCAGCAAGGTCTGAGTAAAATATATTCCATCATCACTTTAAGCATTGAATTTGTTAAGTATTATTTTCTCCTGGAATAGCTGCATCAGATAGTGGAAACACAATGCACTCATTCTTTCTAGGAAGGCTAAAGAAAAATAGTTTTTTAGAAAAAACCCTACTATATCACATTACCTCACAGAGAGATTCATTATGTCATTCAAGCTCTCTTGTCCAGTTCTACAATCCAAAACACTAAAGCAAACAGAATCACATGAACCCAAACACAAATCAACCCACTAATTCCCCAAACAAATTTTGCTTATGATGAATACTGGCTGCAGTGGCAATATAACCAAATATTCATCACCATTGCAAATGACAGATACACAGATTTGGCAAAATACTGACAAAACCAGTAGCTTTTATTAGTTTAAAATTAGGCACTAGAAAGTTTCCTATAGAGTTTATACAGGTTGTATGATGATGACCTTCTCTACTTGATGTAGGTCAGTCTCATGTTTCAGAGAGAATGCTCAGTGTTACCAGAAAACAACCAAATAAAAGAGTTCTAAAGGGATGGTTCTAGTCAATCTGTGCTGCCATATGGGAGCACAGAAACAAAGGTTTTATTTACAGTCTCCTTCAGTCACTCACAGCATCCAGTCACATTACACATATTTCAGAGCTGAGAATATGCTATATTAAGTTCTAGATCAGTATGAAGAAAGCAGTGTTAGCTTGATGAACCAGTGGCACCTAGGATTAGAAGACAGCTCTGCTAGAGGAGGGAAGCAAGACTGCAGTGACACCTCCTTGCTTAGTGCCTGTGCTGTCCCATGTGTCACACATCCCCCCCTGCCCTGAAGGCTATCAAATTATAGCAAGAGATAAAAGGTAACTACTTCAAAACTATCAGAACTTCAGATACTGCACAGCCCTATGATACTAACTGGATTATTTTCCAGATGCGTAGGCCAGTTACAGTTCCCATGGAAATCACATCACAGGGCTCCTTGGGAAGCTCAAACATCTGAAACACCTGCCTTCAGTCAAGTGTGGGCAAACTCACAAATGCAGCTGCCAGAGACTTACCTAGAGGACAAGTTTCTTTTAGAGAACTGTAAGTCAAGGACCATGAAAAATCCCTATACCATAAATTAATTCCTGATTCTAGGCATACAACCAGCAAGTTAGAAAATCCTTCTTATCAAGAAAATGAGGAAAGTACAGAACACTGCTGTCATTACTTCTCCCTCACTTCTTTTGTGTTTCCTTTGTTGTACTTAAGGCCATAAATTAGAACCTAATTTTAGGAGCAAATTTACTGAGGCCCTCTATTTCTAATAACCAACAAGTACTGTGATCTAGGGAAAGAGGGCATGCAGAACACAGATTATTCTTACTTCCAGATGATTTAATAATAATTGAACTGCACATTTCAAGATGCTAGGAGGCCGAAAAAGAAATGGAAAAGCAGAAAGAGAAGCCTAACGGCTTCCATTCTGTTAATGCCAGAAGAGAAAATTCATCCTAATGCATGGAAACTTCAAGAAAGGGCATTGATGCTGCCAGATGGGATTCAGCTGTGTGGCCACAGCCACCAAAAGAAGCCAAGGGCAAGATAGGGCAAGGATTACAGGGAGAAGCATCAAAAAAATCAGATAGATCAGCTGTAGAAACACAGGCAATGAAAGAGGACCTGAACAGAGTGAGAGAGGACAGTCAGCACTCAACTTTTCATCAAGCTCCTGAAACCACAGAGAGTATCACCTACCAAAGTGAAAATCACTACTGCTTTGCAATTATTACACTCTTATATGCTTTACAATTTAGTTCCTTATTGCCTTTAGTGATTGTTCTACTAATCTGAATTTAAAACCCAAAGATAACACACAAAATAACCAAACCAAACAAACCTCCCCCCCCCCCCCCCCCGGCAAAAAAAACCAAACAAAAACCAACCAAACAAACAAAACAACAACAACAACAACAAAAAACAAACAAAAACCACCTCATCATCTACCTGGTACTAAGTAGTAGGCAAGGACTTATCATGAAACAAGAAGAAAGGTGTCAGTTCAGAGACAGCTCTGGGAATTGCCAACGAGTGCCATGCTTTAGCAAATCCATATCTCCCTCTATTGTAGTGTACAATGAGTTAAGAGCAGGTGAGGCAAGAGACACAGGCGCTTTTCCAGGTTTCTTAGAGTAAGGAATATAAAGAGGATAAAGAGAAAAAGGCAGCTTAAAGAATCTGTCTTCTATTTTCTAGCACAGTGTTTCATGATAATTTTACATACTAAAGTGGCAATACAAAGAAATGTGAAAGAGGAAGATTCGAATTTTAGCCATGAGGTGAATGCTACCACCCACTGCTGAAAACAGGAACCCATGACTGTTCCAGATTTCTTTTTGTGTCAGGGGACAAACATTTCTGGACTTCTAGATGGAAGAATAAGGATTCACCAGAGGGTGAAAGGAAAGACTAAGGGACAACTTATACTAAAACCCAGCTGCAAGTAGGCTTTGCCTGACACCTCAGCAGTACTGTGAACAATTCTTCCACCTCCTTTCCACAAATACTATAAATTGAAGAACCTCACTGGAGAAAACCAAGAGATGAATTTCATTAACTCTGACAACTACATAAGAGCACCTGAGAAGCTGCCCTTACTCTTCCAAGCCATGGTTTCAGCATGTTACTTTCCCTCTCCAAAGGGTTTTTGGACCATGAGCCACCACATCTCAGAGAAGTCTTGAAGTATTTACAGGAAAAACATATATTACTGATGTAAATCTTGAAACACACTGCCCAGGGTATCCAACATTGCCATTCTGGGGGCCTGACCTCTCCTAGGACAAGTAATTACAAACACAAAATGCTTCTATGAGTGGGAACACGGTCAGAAATTCAGTTCTGGAGTGCATCCTGGCCAAAACAGTAGAGCAGTCTATTCTACTGGGCTAACTACAAACACCACCTTATGTTTATTTTGAGGGCATCTAGGAGCTTCTGCATATGATTATTTTTAACTAGTACTGTGGCATCAGGAAACATGATGCTATTACTCCCTGAACTTTTTCATCACAGCATCTCTCCTGGATAATGCGAAGTAACTTGCCTCATAAGTCAACTCCATTCTTATTGCACAGAAGGTTATACAAAACCAATTTCATTTCAGTTTACCTGTCAAGGGTGCTCATTCGTGTTCTACACAGAAAACCCAGAAAAATGCAGACCCTTGCTCCAAACTTCTCAGATGGTCTCTTTCAAAGACAGAAATTTATCTTAAGTCATCTGCACAAGTGACAAACATTCCAAGCTACTTCAACACCTTCCTCCTTCCCAGCCCCCAATCTGTTTTAGCAAAACCAGCATAATTTTGTGTCCTACTTACTAGCTGGTGCTGATGACCACCAAAGATTTCTGCAAATTACAGAGAATTGTGATAGCTTAAGGAGACGTATATACAAGTGCATTAAATCCTGCAGTATTTCACACGGAATAGGGACATTTAAACTTCAAAGATGAAATAAGCTTGAAATAAAAAGGCCAGCTCCCTGAATTAAAAAAAAATCCCTCCAACTGCTGTGAAGCAAAAAGACCAATGCCTTTACCTGATTAGAATTGACAGAGATTGACTGAATCTTTCAGGGGATTAATGCGTTTGTCTTTCAAATCCCAAGACCCAGATTCTAATTCGATCACAAATAAAATGTCTGCTGTGGTGGCACAGCCTGTAGTACAGTGCTCCTCTGGTAGGGTGGGAAAAGTTTTACAACAAATACTTAGGGTTGCACTTTATAGCAAAAAATGAATCCAGCCTAGACTAAGGCATCTACTAACATGTTCTTGATAGAAAATAACTGTTATGTAAGGAAATAGGAAATATGCATATAACACAAGGCTTTCCTGGCTTTCCCATTTTGTGCATATACAAAGTTACACCTTGCAAAGACAAAAACCAGAAGAACTCACATTTATATATTTATATGTAAGTATATTTATTATTATTTAAATATATATATAAATAACTGAAATTGCCCATAGGTACCTACCTTTGCAGGATGTAATTTTTTTTGTGGGGAAATTAACAAGGAACACACAAATAGGCCCCTTTGGTTTCTTCATTCAAAGCAAGAAGAGCAGGAGCAGTGAAAAGACCTGAATGTCCTGCCTGGCAATGTCCAAAGAGGACATAGTTAACCTACACTGAAATATGGATGGAAAGTGAAGATGAATTTCAGTAAGTAAGGCTGCAGTGATGGTGTTCTAGCATTAAAAATCACAATAAATTTTTGAGAAACATACTGTAATTGTTTTAATACGTAAGCATTTCTGTTAAACATGGTTCAGCATTTCCTTTCTGATAGAAAAGATTTTAGATGATTAAATTTCCTGCATTTTTCTTAGCCTATAATAATTTTTTTTCTTTCCCCTTGAAAAATAAGCAAACAAATCCATAGCGCAGTCACTTTGACATTCACCTAGAGAAATCCTGAAACAGTACAATGGTGATTATCTTTGCTTTTAAAATCAGTTTCAGAGAAAATATTACATCACTAAAATACATGATTATTGCAATTCCCTGTGTTCATGCTAGGTTCAAAATAAATACTTATAAAATCTTCAGTTTAACAACATGTATTCCTTAGCTATCAGGTCGGTGCTCACTGATTTATCTGGAGAGACTTTCAAAGTTATTAATAGCTATTGATACTATTCTCAGCGCAAAGACACTTACAGTGCCAATCCAGCACATCCATCTGGCCGATTACATTTCTAAAGACACTGCAGAAATGACAGCGAGCATTTAAAAGTGGTTCTGGGAGAGCTCTCTGCAGAGCACCTCTATTTTAACAAAAGTACTCTCAAAGCCAACCTGAGGTTTAGGAAAGATTTTCTTAAACAAGTCAAATTTTCACTCCACAATAGAAGGAAGGCACAGCAGTATTACCTAATTGGAGTACTGTTCTATGAACCACAGTGTTTTAATTATCTAAGGATTTCCCACATCTTGTTTCACTACCTCTACAATTGAAATAATTACAAAACAAGAGCACATATCATTAAAAAAAAAAGAAGAGAAATATAACTTCACACACCTTAAAATGATTACCAAGTTTTCACACTAGACCCCTTCAGTGATTTTAGTGCTTTAGTGACCCCCTTTCCTCCCCCTTTTCTTTCTGGCTACAGATAAATATAGAATATACTTCTCTCCAAGATTTTTATTAGAAATACTGATTCAATCATGTTAATATTTACAAGTGAATACAAGATTCACTCTGGCTACACAACTACTGCAGACTGGATCTGTTGAAAGTAAACTTGAATAAGCATCTACCTGATTAGACTCTATGCTTTTAAACTAAACTGAGTAATACATCAGAATAATTTGAAAGTAGATTTACTGTTAGCAGTTTGTAGAAATTCCAAGAAAAAAGCTCAGTCTCTGACTTACTAACACCACAGAAAAACAACAGCTAAAGCTATAAAATTAGCCTTTAAAACAGTACATGACTACATGGGCTGCACAGTTTGAGACCGAAGACTGATAATGAAGTAGCATTGCAGAGTGAAAATTGAGAGGTCATATATTTTTGGATGGAAAATCTATAGAATTAAAAATTTTCTATTCACTTACTATTATTTTAATAGAGCTGTTCATATGGCCCCAAATGAATTTTTCTCTTAGGTTGTCATTGCTTGAACTAACTTACCTGCTTTGCTATTGATTATTCATTGCACAGATTGCACTCTATTCCTCAATTAGTGGAATTACAGAATCATTAAAGTTGGAAAAGACCTCCAGGATCATCTAGTCCATCCTATGTCTGAACACCACCATGTGAATTAAACCATAGCACCTAAATGCCATGTCCAGTCATTTCTGGAACACCTCCAGGGACGGTGACTCCACACTTCCTGGGGCAGCCCATTCCAACGTCTAACCACCCTGTTCAGTGAAGAAATTTTTCCTGATGTCCAACCTGATCCTCCCCCTGCACAGTTTGGGCCATTTCCTCTTGTTCTGTTGCTAATAATCTCAACTTATAAAGTTTCTTTAAACTTTACAGGAGAAATCCTGTAATAGCAGATTGAAGCTACTGTGTGAATTAAAATTATATCCCCACAGCCTCATCCACGTTTCAGGCAAAAGAAAAGTCCATCTCTTCTTAGGAGAGATTGTGCAGACATATTGCTGCAGAAAAGCAAAATGACTGGGACAAAAAGAATGGCCAGTTTATGCTTCTTTCTTATCTATCATACTTGGCAATGTCTGCAGTCTTCTGGCACTACAGGTATTTCTAAGGAGTTTGACAGGACCTGTACCTAACTCAGAAAGAATCTAATATCATCTACGATGATACTTCCATTAACACGTGTATAGGCCAAGAGATCTTTCTTAGAAGAATTTCCCATTTTAGTACAGGATATGTCTTTTCAGAGGCAGCAAGCCCGGTAGAACATATAGCAGCTTGCTGTAAAATGTTAACTAGCATAAAGTTGCTGTCTGCAGCCAAAGAAATTAGGATTAAACTTTAACTAGTTCACTATAATTTTCTTTCCTAGACCTATCTTTTTTTTTCCTTCCTCATTTGGGTAGTTCTGAACAGGTTATCGAGTCACTCACTCACTACTTGTCTTTTTTTTTTTTTTTTTTAATTTTCCTTAAAGAAATGCTTCATCTCATTCACTTGCAGTCGTATTTTCCTATCACAGAATCATCTTCATGGCTCATCTGTGTATATTCAACAAACATTTAAATTGGCCTTGCACTGGTTTCTCAGCAATCAGTCAAGTCCCTGCTGCTTTATGTCACAGAAAATTCTGTATTCTCATAATGTCACAGTATCAGTGGTGGTAATAACTGACAAGAAAACAAAGATGTGAGTATCAGAGAATCATAGAATGCCTTGGGTTGGAAGGGACCTCAAAGATCATCCATTTCAAACCACCCTGTCATGAGCAGGGACACCTCCCACCAGAGGCTGCTCAGAGTCCCATCCCACCTGGTCTTGAACACTTCCAGGGATGGAGCATCCACAGCTTCCCTGGGCAACCTCCTCCAGTGCCTCACCACCCTCCCAGTAAAGATTTCACAGTAAAGAAATTCTTCCCATGTATGGTATTGGTAAAGCTAAGGATGACATGCACAGGATGCTGTAGGGACAAAGGTTCCCAAAACCTGGGGAAAAAGCATAACGGCTGATCTGGTTTAAGTAATATTTTTTTTAAATTATTTAGTAGATCAGTAGAGAGAAAGCAAGTTTTTCTTAATCTTTGATAATAAGGGTAAAAATCTGAGTTAAGTACTTTGTCTATCCTTAAGCTTTAACTAGTCAGGAACAAACTAATTAGTTCAGGTCAAGAACAAGAGACATCAAAATGTTTTGGCAAAGCATTGTCATTCTAAGAAGCCATAAAACATAAAACTAAGCTTCAAGAATAAGAGTATTCAGCCCCAAGCACAATGAATAATGAGAGCACATACCGCAAAAATCAAAACAATGAAACCCACATATTCTAAGTTTGCTGTACAAAACCCTGTTGTGGTCAGAAATGAGAGATGCCTGCCCCAAAACCAAGAGGACTATGAGGCAAGACTAACAGGTACCACCCGTAGCCAGTTGTGGCTTTGTTTTGAACTTCAGGGCTTTGTAATTGACTGCTTAGTCTTTTTTAAAGCTGTAAACAGCAACACAAAAACAAAATGCCACACAGCTAAGAGCAACATCTCCTGCAGCTAATGAGCACCTGTGTAATGTGCCTGTGTTTCATAAACTCCCATTAAAGTAACACGAAGGCCAAATCCCAATTTGCTGTTAAAAGGCCATGTGTATTTTAACTAGCCTTCCCATCACTGTAATCTTCTCAGGACTCCTATCACTCAGTCATTAATATCATATTGCCTTTGTGCCTATATACAGCAATTACATTATACACGTGTTTCAAGACAAGGATAGTTATGGAATTACTATGAAGTTCAGGACACATGACAATTTACCATCAAGTCTCAGGATTTCCAAGTCCAAATATATTACCTTGCTCAAATTATATTTATCTCCTCCATTGATTATGATTACTTGTGGGGACAGTACAAATGATCTGCTTCAAGTAGTAATAAAAATACAATCCTCATTGAAGCTTACACAAGATATGCAAGATACAAGCCCTTGAGCTATGAAGTACTCTTCTGGTTGCCAAATCTTCTTTTCCAAACATCACAAATGCAAGATGCATTCCCAGTGCAGTGATGCATGCATGCTTTTTCTTAAATATTATAAGTTACGGAGTAAACAGACAAAAGCACACAAAACCCCCAACCCAACCATACAATGTAATTTTATAAACTACTTGCAGACTTTATGATCCAGCA
Source organism: Ammospiza caudacuta (assembly GCF_027887145.1). Taxonomy (NCBI): domain Eukaryota; kingdom Metazoa; phylum Chordata; class Aves; order Passeriformes; family Passerellidae; genus Ammospiza; species Ammospiza caudacuta. Next base: position 96,245,477 of record NC_080595.1, on the reverse strand, counting down.
TATGTCTCTGTATTTATAAAGCAATAGAAGTACTGCACAAAACACACTTTATAAAGCTTTTCTTCTACTGAAATTTTTATTTTAGTATACTTTGTATACAAAAATACTTTTGTATTTTTTGCCAAAACTATTTTTCATGTCACTGCTTCATACAAAAGCACTGGGGTTTGGGACTATGAAAATAGTTGTAGAAGTATCAGTAAGCAGTAATGCAAACACAGGATTTATGCACATTCAATGTTGCAATAACAGATTAGACTGTTGGCCCACCCAGAGTTTTATAATGCTGAAGGGGATGATCACAAGGTATGATGACCTCCCCCAAAGACAGATACTGGATTCCTTCAATTTAAACATAAGTTCATTAAAAACGTGAAAGATTATTAATGTCAGTTGAATAATAAGTCTGCAAGGCCTTATCCACTGTGGAGTCAAGTGTTACACACTCAGCATACACGGGACAGTAAATTCAGCACTGACTCATGTCTAACACCCTGGAAGGATAGTGATGTTTAACTACACAGCAAATATAAACAACCTATGTTGATGCTCTTGTAAAACAGTTATTTGGGGTTGTAGATGAACATTTAGAGACTTTTAAATGCAGTGCTTGAGCATGTATGAAAACCAGCAGTGGCAAGTGAAATCTAACTAAGAATAATACCAGAAAACTACTGGGTAAAATTTGCAAGAGGCAGCACAGAAAGCTCTCTGATAAACTACCTGGTTTTCCTGTTTGCATTATCACAAGGATGCTCCTCATCACTTTGGTTTTACAGAAGGATGAATGAGATGAGAATTTTGTTTTGATTAAAAACTACAAAAGGAGTTACTGAAATGCATTAGCGCTTCAAAGTTCAGAGGCAGAAGTAAATTTACAGTTGTGAGATGCATTAGGTCTTCTGTTAGCTTAACACAAATACATCAGTCAAAGCCTCCAAGGAAAAACAAAACTCTAAAACATTTAGAACTTAATTCCTCAACATCCCTTTAACATCAGCAAAAATGACAAATTGGAGGGCTGAGGAACCAAGCACAAAAAAAGACTAATTTTGAAATGCAGATTTTCAAAATAGGAACTGAATGACAAAATGTTTTTGACCCAAAAGTGATGAAAAGAATGATCAGTGTCTGAAGCCTTCATTCACTAATACACAGTAGCAAAATCATCAGTTTGGAAGCTACATAATGTCCATTTCCAAACAACTGCTACAACTGAGTCCTTTCACTTCCACAGTTGGGTTACCTTCCATGCTAACACATGGCCCCAAGGTTCCCTAATGGTTTCAGCAATAAAGTTTCTCCCTCATGGCAAAAAATTGAGGGATCACTGAAATGGAGATTGGACAGAGTAGAAAAAAACCTGACCTAATTATCAAAGCATTTTAGGGTACTCTGTGAGTATTTCTACTGGGCTCATCTGTTCCTGGTAAACCACTAAATATTAAACTGTGGAGAAAATATGATTGTGAAGTTCCTATTTACAGCACAGCTAGTCAATTTAACTACTAAGTACCTTTTTTTTTTTTTTTAATTTTAACTCAAACCATTTAAAAAAAGGTGTTACAATGATATTCTAAGAATAAGAGGGCATAAAATCATGTCAGAGAAAAGACTTGCTGGCTCAACAGAAAAAGTGAAAGACATGAGTTATAAATTCACTTCTTTCAGCAATATTCTAAGAACATTTAGAAAGCAATAAAAATTTTTCTTATTGGTCATAACTGGGAGAAGCAATCAAGGAGATAATATCTATAAGCAGATAAAAAAAGAAAATAGAAGAACACTATAGTCAAGCATGTAAACTAAGCACAACATATGCAAGAGCTGGAAGAAGACACTTTTTAGATATAGCAGAAATAGATAAGAGGAATAGGATAATATGATGAAAACAAACCAAACAGTCAAGAGTTCATGACTATGCTGAAACAGAAAGTGAAACCAGGGATGTGCTGGTTTGACCCTGTCTGGAGGCCAGGTGCCCACCAAAGGTGCTCTGTCACTCCCCTCTCAGCTGGATAGGTTACAGAAGATAGAAGAAAAGGGTTATGAGTTAATCAGAATCACAGAATGGAAGAGATCTTCAAGATCATCAAGTCCAACCCATGCCCAAATACCTCAAGTAAACCACAGCACTGAGTGCCACATCCAGTCTTTTCTTAAACATCTCCAGGCATGGTGACTCCACCATCTCCCCAGGCAGACCATTCCAGTACTTTATCACTCCTTCCATAAAAAACTTTTTCCTAATATCCAACTTCTATCTCCCTTGGTGCAGCTTAAGATTGTGTCCTCTGGTTCTGTCAGTGGTTGCCTGGAGAAAGAGACCAACCCCCACCTGACTACAAGCACCTTTCAGGGGTTGTAGAGAGCAATAAGGACAGGGAGAGGTCACAAACTGATTACTGTCACAGACAAAACAGATGTGACTTGGGGAAATTACTTGAATTTATTACCAATCAAAATCTGAGTTGTATAATGAGAAGTAGAACAAACCCAAAAAGCACCTTTCTCCCAAACCCTCCCTCCTTCCCAGGCTTAACTTCCCTCCTGATTCTCTACCTGTCATTGCCCTGCCAGTGGCAATGGGAGATGGGAAATAGGGATCACGGTCAGTTCACCACATGCTGTTTCTGATTCTGCTTCTTCCTTAGGAGGGGGAGTCTTTCCCCTGCTCCAGTGTCAGGTTGCTCCCACAGGAGAGAGTCCCCCATGAAATTTTCCAGCCTGAGTCCTTCTCACAGAGTGCAGCTCTTCACAAACTGATCCAGTGTTCGATCCTTCCTGCTCCAGCACAGGCTTCCCATAGGGTCACAGCCTTCTTACAGCATCCACCTGCTCTGGTGTGAGGCTCCTCCACAGGCTGCAGATGGATCTCTGCAGCCCTATGGACCTCCACAGGCATCAGGGGCACAGGTACCTCACCAGGGTCTTTCCCATGGGCTGCAGGGGATCTCTGCTCCAGCACCTGGAGCACCTCCTCCCTCGCCTTCCTTCCCTGACTTCCATGTCTGCAGAGTGGTTTGTATCACATATTCTCACTCTTCTCTGCCTGCAATTACTTCTGTGCTATTTTTTCCCCCTCTTCTTAAATATATTATTGTAGAATCATAGAATGGCCTGGTTTGGAAAGGATATTAAAGATTAGCCACTTCAAACAACTTTATCATGAACAGGGACATCTTCCACTAGACTGGGTTGTTTAGAGCCCCATCCAACCTGGCTTTAAACATTTGCAGGGATGGGGCTTCCACAGCTTCTCTGGACAACCTCCTCCAGGCATCTCACCATCCTCAGAATAAAGAATTTTTTTCCTAACATTTCTAACCCAAACCTCCACTCTTTTAGTTTGAAGCCATTCCCCCTCATCTTCTCACTACATGCCTTTGTAAAAAGTTTCTTTCCATTTTTCTTGTAGGCTTCTTTCAGATACTGGAAGGACACAATTAGGTCACCCCAAAGCCTTCTCTTTTCCAGGTTGAACAGTTCCAATTCTCCTAGCCTTTCCTCATAGGAGAGGTGCTCCATCCCTCTGAACAACTTGGTGGCCCTGCTCTAGATTTGCTCCATTAGGTCATTGTCCTTTTTGTGCTGGGACCCCAGAGGTGGAAAAGTGGAGAGACAAGAGTGGAGTAGAGGGACAGACTCACCTGCCTCAATCTGCTGGCCATGCTGCTTTTGATGGTGTCATTGTTGTCACAGAGATTTTATTACATCACTGACTGGCTCAGCCTTGGCCAGCAGTGGGCCCATCTTGGAATGGGCTGGCATTGGCTCTGTAGGACATGGGGGAAGCTTCTAGCACAGCCCTCCCAATACCAAAACCTTCCCATGCAATCACAATACAAGGGAAGAATCCCATGGTACAAGCAGACACAATGCCACAGAGAGAGTGAACACTCCAGAACAGGAGTTAAGGATCAAACCACTGAAATTATTCAAGTACCCAAAGAAAGAATTTGAGTTGCAGGCACGCAAGCAAAACAAAACCAAGAGCTACTGATGCCCACAGGCATCACTATCTTGCATCAAATGCAAGCCAAACTGAGGTAGATTATTCTCCCTCACCTTCCATGAGAGAAAGGTAATCTAGTTCATGCTTATCTAGAGATCCAAGCACACATAAAATGAGTTAATACAAACCACATTGCACTCCATTTATCTCCAGGCTTGCCTTGCAGCTACTTATTGCTTTGCCTGCTAGCTAGGGTGCAGTACTCAAAACCCCAACAGGGCTAACACCTAAGTATTGCCAAGCCTGAATTTCAGAGCTGCCTTCATTTGCATCCTTAAAATTCCACAAGACTTTGAAGTTCATACACTCAGAAGCACTTGAGTTTGACAACACTGAGCTTAGTTGTACCCACTTGTCACCACACAAGATCCAGGAACTGTATTCAGTATCTACATCCTCCTAAGTGAGGTGTCAGTCAGACCCACTCAAAGTGTTCCTTATGAAGCGCAGTGGTAGCTCCAACTTGGTTTCCAAATACAGCTTGAGAAAGTCAAGCCTTGTCATATATTTACTAGTCAGAGAAGTCCTACCTTATGGATCAGATCTGTCCTTAAAATCACACTGTCAAACTTCTGTGCTCCAGGAACACTCCACTCATATGAACCCTCTTTAAAAGCCAAAGCTGTGATTCTTTTAATGGTCAATTCTTTTTAGGCAAATGAACTCTCATTTAGCTCCAGTTTTTCAGGCCATTCCGGCATTTATTCAACCCCACTTGCCTTACCTCAAAAAACTCTTCAGTACACACAACAGCCTCTTCTCCCCACCTTAGCCCTGCATCCTAGCAAATTCTTCCTCACAAAGTCCTCTCCATATCTGTTTGGAGTATTTTCATTCATTCACCTTTTATCTAAATGCTCTCTAATCAATCAAGTAACTCCAAAAACCTGTCTGGACCAGCAGAGGAAAAACTGGAGTCTTGCCTCACCCACTCCTCATGACTCCTGATCTGCAAGACCTTAAAAGGAACTACATCCAATGTTCCCTAAGCTTCTTCTACTACCTGTCCTTGTGCAGCCTTTGACACTCTTCCCTGGCTGCACAGGACAGCAGCACAGCTGCCTTGAAGACAACCTCCTCTGGTGGTTCACATCTACAAGCACAGCCCTGCCACAGCCCTCCTCACCCTGAGCACAGCAGAGTGACAGCTACAAACACTCCTGTCAAGGCACTCCAACCAGAGACAGCCACCTATGAGCAAGAGTTCAGCCACTATCCCCGATCAATCTGTGTAACCTTGGAGTCTCCAGGATGGCTGCATCTGCTTCATAGCAAGGTATTTCAACTTCCAAGAACTCTTCACCAATGGTTGCAGTATGGGGCTCCAGGACCACATGCTGATTTACACTTCATGATGCCTCAGCTGAGAAACATGATTTGCTTAGAACTCTGCAACAGCAATTTGCCATGTGCTGAATTCTAAACATCTAGCCATTTTGCCTTCTGCAGTAGGTACTAAGGTCATGCAATCAGCTTGGTTAAATTCTGTGTACAGCCATTTCCACAACTTTTCCCACGGATTCTCCTTTAAGAGTATTCACAGCAACGTATTTCCTTCAAAGATTTCAAGACATGCTACCTACACAGCTTTAGAATGAATTTTCAAATATTCAGTTATGTTCTTGTCATTTTGTCTACACATTTCCTTTTCCTTCTGGAATATGCTGATGAGTGTTCAAACAGAAGTTTGTCTTACATTCTTGCTGGTGCTCTTTGAAGGTTTTTTCTGTTTCATTTCTTTACTGGAGCTGAGATTTGCATATCTTCCCTACAACTTCTCCTTTTTCCTTTTAGGAAAGAGAAGTCTTCCACTCATAACTCAGCTTCTCATCCATAGAGTTTATTTTGCTTGATCCTACTCCCTCATGACAAAGGTCTTGAAGCTTGCTGACCCAAGGCGTCTAAGTAGACATTTCCCCTTCACTAATGTACTTTTTCTGAATGATGTTTCCATTTCCAAAAATGTTTGGTATCTGTTTAGTTCTGACTATGTCTTTTGAGTTGTACAATCTGATAAAATCTCCTGATGATGAAATGGGGGTAGAATTTCCCTCAATCAGCAAATTGCTTTCAATACCAAGCATTATATTTTTTCTTCACTAATAAATTCCCTCCCTTCACTAACTGGCAATTAAATGTCAAATGAATCAAATAAACTGGATGCTCCTATTGCTCAGTTTAGTTGACAGCAGTCTCATATGATCTAGGCATTAACATTCTTTGCTTCCACAATGAATTTCTCCAAGTGCTGCTTCCGCCACAGGTTTTTTCTTTGTGTTTCTGCCACAAGACAGCCAGCCCAGTTAGACAGCTTTTTCATTTCCAGTATGTTTCTCCCTGTCTAATCCTTGTGTTTTACTCAGCCATGGCCACAGACTGAAAAAACTGTTCCCTTGAGAAGAATGTTGTATTTGCAGGACAAGTATAGTGCCAAATCACAAATCTGATGCTCAACCAGCCCTCTGAAAGTCCAGGAACACATTCTGCTTTGTTTCTGTGAAATAGACTTCATGAACCTTAATCTCACCCTTCATTCTCTTTCCTCATCATCACCCTCTGAAGCACTTTCACTGGGATTCTACTTGCCTCCAGCTTTGGCACAAATCCTCAGCTACAAGGGTCTACTTGCACTGAGAGTGTTCTGCTAAGCACCCAGTGAACTTCTCAAGCATAAACACTCAAGATCCTTTGGTCACACTTGGGTTCTCCATGGGGGAAAGTACAAGGGAAGAAGAAACATGTTTTGTTCTGTTTCTGTTCCCTGGACTGAAAAAGAGTACGAACCTGAACTTCTTGGGCAATTTTTAAATTAGTCCCAAGATCCCTTAGCAAAAGTGGTCATGGCAATCAGTGTTCTCAAGGAAGCTGCTCCACTGGTTCACCTTTTAGGCAAACAGCTGTAAGTTTCCCATCTTCACCATCCTCACTGCCTTACACTTCTGACCCAACTGGTAAAACCTACAATTGATGTTGCTTCTGAACAAGATGCTAGGTAGAACACTACCCTACCACTAAAGTGAAAGTTTGCATCTCTCTCCTTTCCTACTGATGGAAAAAGTCAGTAATCTTATTAACTGCAACAGCTGTAAATAGTTGCTGTTCCAAAGCAGTCCCACGTGGCCTGGGATGGCCCTTGTCTCCTTAAACTCTTGAGCTCCAAGAACAATCATTCCCACCCAAAGTCAGTAAAGCCTTCTGTTCCTTAGCTCAGTACATTCAAATTAAGTAGCTCCTCTAAATAAATATTTTTGTCCAGTGTTTCATGAGTCTTCTTTTCAAGACACAATCCCCTACTCCCCCTCCCCGACTGACAATGGTCTCTTCGCCCACATTTTGAGATTTCCACACTCTTCTTTTCTGATTGTGTCCTGAGTTATTCATCTTAATAGTTCCCCTGCACTCAGCCTGGAACCTCCCTTTAAGTCACTTGCTCAGTCATCTAATCATACCCTTAATCCTTCCTGGCAAATCCAACCCCAACCAGCTACTCGAGCTGAGAGAAAGAAGGAAGCCCTGCCCTAGCCATTACATGGAACTGGTCCCATGCCCTTACAGAAATAAGGACATGGAATTCCTAGATCGTATTTCCTGATAGTAACTGTTCCTCTGACCACCTATTTTTGCTCTTGATGACCGCTAACAACATGTTTTTGACCCTTCTATCTCTTCTTGAAGATTATGGCTTCCTAAATTACGTCCTTCAGCCTCCTAGGTGAATATATAGTTACAATGGATTTTGGGCTTTCATGTAAGGGGGTCTGAAAAGTAGTCACGGGTGGAGAGAAACAAAGTAGCTTTTCAAGAAATGAACAAGCAAAAGCATCAAGCTAATGCTGAAAATGTATTTGATAATATACTTGGGGGAAAAAGTCACAGAACACTGCTATTATTCCCAAATGCAAGACTTAAAAAACCAAAACCACAAACAAATCAGATTTAGACAGCATGCTTAATGCTAAAACAAATTGTAACATCAACTCAAAACCATTTAGGCTCATTATATACTTGGTCTTTTGGGGTTTCTTTGGTCTCAGAAAGGTCAGTTGCTTTTTAAATAGCACAAAGCAAGGAAAGGAAAACTATCAAATCTTTAATGTGTAAAAATAAAGCAGCACAAGACTCAGTGGGATGTTCTGGCACAGTTCTACAGAAGTGTCATCACAGGAGTCCGAGGCAGCAGGAGAAAACACCTGCTGGCAAGACAATCTTGCTGAATACAGAGAACAGGGCTGAAGACACACAGGTGTTCAATAAAAAAATGGAAGTGGGAAATTGAGAGAATAAGTGTAGGAGTAGTAGTGGGAATAAAATTTCTTCACATTTTGTTGTGTAATTTTGCTGTGTAGTAGTGTTTCAGTATGATTTATTGTGTAATGCTATTGCATAGCATCATTTGTTGAGCAACTTTGCTGCGTGGTATAGTTTTTTATTTAATGATATTGAACATTAGGCAATGGTGTTACATGCCATAATTTGTGTTTTCTGTTGAGCAACATTACTGTCATGGCTCTTAACACAAAGGTGAATTGCATGAATTCATAACAGTGCTGAATTCACAATTTTAACATATAGAATGGCTTGGGTTGGAAGGGACCTTAAAGATCATCTCCCTCCCACCACTCTTCCATGGGCAGACACACCTTTCACTAGGATTTCAGAGCCTCATCCAACCTGGCCTTGAACAATTCCAGGGATGGGGCACCCACAAGTTCTCTGGGCAACCTGGTCCTGTGCCTCATCACCCTTGCAGGAGAGAATTATTTTCCTATTATCTAAACCTACTCTCTTTCAGTTTGAAGCCATTACCTTGTCCTATCCCTACATGCCCTTTTAAAAAGTCCCTCTCCTGCATCCCTTTTAGGTACTGGAAGGATGCTGTATGTTCACTCAGAGATGGCAAATGGAGACAATTATTTTTGTCAGAACAAAGAAAAATGCAGAAAAGCAGCAAACTGAGCAGGTATTTTTGCAGAACTTAGGGCATTAAAGATTATTTCACTGAACAGCCACACAGCATTGCCTCCTGAGTAACACTTTCTTATCCTGAGCCACCTTGTAACTACAATGTGATACACTACATGTTTCACCTATCCCTACCTGACTGTAAAAACTACAGGAGAACCTTGTTCCACATACTACTGGGTATAAATAAGAACTGTAATGTGTTTTTCATCTGACTTAGGCTCTACTCAAAACTAGCCTTGCAGGGACCTGCTGTAATCCAAAATCGGAACAAGAAACTTTCCACGAGATAGGACTGATTACTTCATTACAATGGAATCCTGCTCTAACAGCAGTGCTACTGAACTTAAAGCAAAAATTAAAAATATTACTTTAGTAAATCAATAAGACTTACACATATTTTAGGGGCAATAACAATGTCATCCTACTACTGCTTAACATCCTCCAAAGAAGCAGAAGAAAAGTTTGCTCTATGTATAGTATCATAGTTAGTTACTTATTGTTACATTCTTTACATTTACTTAATTTTTCTTCTTTTTTTTCCCCTCAGATTAGTTTTGCTTATAATAGACATGGTCTATTGACAGACTTAAATAACATTTTTGAATTTCAGGAAATATATCAGAATTTGAAGTATTTTTTCAAATAAATCAAGTAATCTATAAGGTTATCTTTGTACCCACATCTATTTCTATATCCATCTGAAAACGCTATTGATTGACCAGAATAGCATCTCTTTCATTCTTTACCTGGCAGTCTATGAACAATTGTATGTTGCAAGAGTCAGAGAGCAAACACTGGTAGATTACAATGCAGTGCTGCTGCAAGCATTTTTATTTGCTCTCATATTCTGGCAGTTTTTAAAAACAGAAGAGAAAAATACACATGCAGGCTCAATTTTTAAAATACAGCAAAATACAGAAGGTATGAAAAGGCAAATTGTGAAAAAAGTGAGCTCTTTCCATCTATAACATAAGATTAATTTGTTATGTGGCAGATGGCAGAAGGGAAGGGGGGTGGAAAAGCAAAGACTGCTGATGCAGTGAGCTTCCCGTCTGTAATGAAGGCCCCACATTCCCACCTATCACACTGCCACCAAACACATCCACACTTACATGCACACCCGTTTTACTCTGGGTTTCAAAATAGCTAAACCTCATCGCTGCGTGGACAACGAAAAAATGAAGAAAACATCCAGAGGAGTAAATGATCCTTCTGCCAGCTGCCCGTGGCTACTCACAATAGCAGCTGTGAAAGCGACTCCTTTCATTTGACACACGAGACAGAACCATTCACGCTGACCAATAACACTGCCAGAGCTACCGGCCGCTGCAGCAAGGCACCACCTCATTTGCTGTCCCAGCACCGCAAGCTGCTTTTGCACATTTCTCCGTATTCCGAGACATTTACTCTTCCTTCAGCATCTGCCACATTGCAGTCGTGGAGTGCCAATACAGGAGTGGAGCACATTGAAAACGGAAAACAGCAGGACTGACCCAAACACACTTAATATAAAATGACAAGCTGCTGCAGCGGCGGTAACAACCATTTCCTCATTTCTTTTGCTGAACTCCAGGCGATGCCGACGCGGGGCTCCCACCTGCCGCAGGAGCCAAAGCCCGCCTGAGCTCCGGCACCACTTACCGGAGGGCCTCGCTTACCTCCGACATCAGATCCCCGTATGACAAGCCCGAGGCACGCCGCGGCGGCAGAGAACGGGAGGAACACGGCCCTGGGAAGCGGATTTCGCTCCGTCCCCCCGCGGGCGCCCGGGGGACGCGCTCACCTTGCCGCGGACCGATGCCCCGCGCACCCCGGGCCGCTACACGGGATTACGGCAGATAAACAAACACCGCACCGAGCGCACCCGGAGGGCCGAGGAAGGCAGGCGGGGGTGAGGTGGGGGGGGTCTGTCCCCGCCGCGGCCCCATCCCGGGAGCCGGAGCGCTCTCCGCGTCTCCCGGGAGATGGAGCCATTTTGAGCCGCTGCGCATCAGTGCCGGCGGGCGGGGGGCGCCGGGCACGGCGATGGCGGGGCCGCGGCCGCCCTGGCGCGTTACCTCGGATGCTCCAGGTCCAGCGGTAGAACTCGAGGGTGTCGTTCACCACGCTGGACACCAGGCCCATGGCGCTGGGGGGCTCGGCGGCGGCGGCACCCATGGTGAGCAGCAGCAGCAGCGGCGGAGCCGGCAGACCTGTCTCGGCGCGTTCGTCCGTGCCTCTGCGCCGGGGCTGCTGCTGCTGCTGCCCCTTCTACAGCCGGGGATGTGATTTAAATCTCTATCTCTCCGTATCTTCCCTCCAGACTCCGCCTCGCTCCCGTCACCGGCTCCCGTGCCCCGCGGGCAGGGCGGAGGGCGCGGAGGCGGGGGGCGGCGCGGCGGCGGCCGCGGCTCCGCAGCTCGGTGCTCCCGGCCCGGCGCTCCCGGCTCGGTGCGCAGCGCCCGGCGCGGTGCGGGCGGGCGGGGGCGTCACGTGGCCGCCGTCCCGCTGCCCCCGGCGGCGCCCGCGGAGCGCGGCCCCACGGCCCGGCCCGGCCCGGCCGCGCAGGCGCCCGCGGCCCCCCCGGAGCAGGTGCGGGCGGCGGGGACCGCTCCTCCTCCCGCCGAGGGCGTGCGGGGGGCGAGGAGGCGCGGGTTATCGCAGCCCGGCTTTTTATGTTCAAATAGGGGTTTTGAATTTTTATTTTACCAGAAAGGGGGGAAATTAGTGTTTCAGCCAACTCCTATCTCCTTTCTTTCTTTTCTCTTTGTATAGGTTTGGATCTTTCTTCTTTTTTCCCCTCTTGCTACCCCTTGACAGACACGCCGAGGGTCCGCCGTGAGCGATGCTGGTTTTACCTCCGTCTGTGCGTATCAAGGCTCTTCTGCTGCTTCCAGGAGCCTTCGCTAAGGTCCCTTCGCCTCCCAGTACGGGTAACACCAGCAACCGCAACGGGACCTCGCTTCCTCCCTGCCCCACCACCCGGTGGCACTTCCCTGACCAGCCTTCTCCAGGTGCCACCCAGCTGCCCTTCGCACACCCCCCCTTATCTCCTGGACCAAGGCCCCTGTGGTCGCTTCATGGAGCAGAGAGATGCAGCTGCCTGGAGTGTTGCTGGGTGCTGCAGGAGAAGCATCCATTCTGCACCCTGTGTTTCAGTCCCAGCAAACCCTCTGTCTGGTGTAAAGGCACCACCTTCTCCTCACACCCTTTGCTCCTTATCTCCTTCTTGGCAGCTTGTCTGTGCCGTGATCTTGCATAGTGCAGATGGATGCACGACACCCTTGGGAGCGAGGGGCAGGAGGGGACCTGCTCCACCCAAGCTGCAAGCTTTCCTCCTAGCAGGCAGCACATCAGATGGTGTCTGCCTCTCCCTCCTCCAGTGCAGCAGCACCTCTGTCACTTGTTGTCACCTGGTCTTGGTGAGCACAGCTCGCACTCCTCCTCCTGGGTGAGTCACCCCGGCTTAGCTCCTGCACTGCTCTGGCTGCTGGGATCCCAGCCTATGGACAGGAGAGGCACACGGCCATCACTAGTTACTGCATGGAAGCAGAGTCACTGCACCACAACCAGGGGGTTGGCAGTAGGGATCGCCTACACTGGGAAAAGGAAGAGGAGCTATGTCAACACCTGGAGGCCTCGATGGACAGGGAAGTCCAACCCAATGCTGGCTGAAAGCTGGAGTGAAGCAAGGATGGCACATGCGGATGGATGGACAGCTGCTACTTCTCTCACATGAAAACAGCCAATCAAAATTCTTCATGAATTACAGAGACTTGAATTATGCCTTATTTTGATGGTGCTGATAGTGGCAGAAGGTCTGGTGAGAGCTCTGAAATGGATCTGTCACTGGGTAGGGCAAGGTGAGCACCAACCTGCTTCTCAAGTTGCAGGCAGACAGTGCAGTGTTAGCTGTGCTTCCTGCACCTCCAATAGGAGAAACCACTGGAGTGCATTCCTGGACATTTAGTATCTTTATATGTGGTTAGCATTGTCTAAAGCACAGCAGCTTCAGAACTTTTTGTAACATTGTCATTTGAATCAAAAGGAAATCAGGAGATTGGGCCATAATCCTCCAACTGGCCGTTTGTGTTGGCCACATGCTTGAACAGAACGGCTACTGAGTGAATCAACGTGACAGAGGTTTGCACTTCCCTGCCCTGTTGAGCAAGATGTGGACTTAGGAGAGTGCCACCAGCACAAGGAGTGAAGATCCACAGTCTACCAAAGAACAAAAAAGGAACAAGACATATTAGGAATGTGAATACATATTTCTGTTAATAATTATTTATATTATAGCTTACATAAATTTCTTTATTAGAATGCCTGTGGAAGTTTTTTTTCACAACTGACACCAATAATTACTGTTTATAAAATGTTTATATCATCCAATTTACTGTTTCATCTATTTCCAATTAGGTAACTTTTATTGATGGCAATTTAATCCTTTTTATTAGCAATATGATTGTACATAGATAATTTCACAGAGCCATTAAGGCTTGAGAGCAGCCACAACTGAGTTGCAGAGTTTGGACAACAGGGAGAAGATGAACTGTCTAACCAGAGTAACTTCCTCTGTGCTTTAAGATTGCCTTAAAAAACATGCTGAAATTTATGGCTAATTATTTTCATTAGCTTAACTTTCAGCCTGCAAATATGTGGACATGCTTTTAAGATTAGGTCTGTGTCTGGGCTTCCAAACACATCCTAGCTAGTTTTCTACATTTGTGCACCCAGCAGGGTATGCTACCTTAAGAATGCTGAGACCATGTCTTCTACTCAAAGAGAGAAGAAGGAGGAAGGCATCCAAAGGCATAGTATCAAAATATCCTGCAAAGAAATCTCCAGCATGGTCATCAGAAAATGCCGAGTTTTCAATACCATTAGTTGGTCAGTGTTGTAATTTTCTACTTGATAATCTACTCATTCCTAGAACCTGGACCTCTCAGATGGGCAAATTTCTGCTAGGAAAAGGCAGGTCTGTGGCAGCTGACTCCAGAGGAACACACACATGAATTGCCAGCTGTGCTCCGGCCATTTGCCCAGTGCTGCAGGGTGCTTGCGCTGGCAGCAGGCAACTGTGTGCTTTGGGAAGGGTGCAGAAGGTAACGGGAAGTCGTGGGATAGGTGGCTCTAGGAAGCTCTCCTCCCAGTTCCCATTCCAGATATAAGCTGTGTGTATTTCTTCCAGATATTTTTGTAAAAAAACCCCAATATCTCATTTCAGAGCTGTTTCAAGCCATTTTCTGCTTCTTAATGAAACAAACAAATAGCAATAGAAATGTTACAGCTCACAATGATCGGTGCCTTTAGTTGTGCTTGTAAAAATGCATTTATTCATTAATTTCAGTGAAGCATATGCTACCATAATGATTGATGAATCAGCAGATGCTTCTGCACTAGTTGAAAGTATTCCCACTCAGGTTTTGCTACAGGTTAGCAATGAAATTGCTGTGAGGGGAAAATGTAATGCAGGTATATTTGGTAATATTTATGAACAGTAGTAGGAAGAAAGCAGTCAGAGCTTTGTATGTTGCCACCAGTGATCCCTCCAGGCAGCTCAATAAAAGACAAAAACAGCAGTAAAACAACTCTGCCTTGCTACAAAGAGAATCACCACAACCAGGAACTTACCTGGTGGGAAAGCATAAAATTGCTTGAATCAACACATTTGACAGATCTAAATGTTACAAGATGTGGTAAGGGACAGCCTATTCACTTATCAGTAAAGAAGGTGCATTAAGTATTGTATACATTGAAGCATGACCAAATTTAAATGATGAAAACACATTTAACTTTAGAAATGGGGTTTAATTACTTGAATTATTGAATTCTCATGTCTTTTCATTTGATTCCATCAGTGTCTTGGGAGGGAAAATGATTAAATAAATTAGCACATTAATTTGCAGTGAATGGGATTTTCTTGCACAGCTTATCCAATTGATATGCTCCTTGCATTAAAACTTTCAAGTTGATATGCCTTATAAAGACTGCTAGCTGAGCCAAAAAAGCTCATTTGATCTTCGAATCAACAAGTACAGGCTCAAGTTTACTCATATGCATACTATAAAAGCTTAAAAGAAGCTGCTTTCATACAGCCATAATATTTTAAAATAATAGCATTAAAAGCAACTATGCATCTTTCAGCACTAATTAATTTGTTTATTACGTAACATTCTGTTAATTCCATAATTTGAGGTGGGGTAACTCTGCACACAGGTATTCTACAGCACAGAGAGTCTTCCATGGGATCTGAAACAGATCTGGCTTTTTGTTTTCTAAACCATCTGCTAGATGCCATCTGTCCTTTCATACATTTAACTGCATCAAAAGAATTTTTTCCAAACCAAATATATTGGACTGATGCATCAGAAGGTGTCCAGAGATGCTAATGGTCAGTGCAGGCTTTGGCCAAAACTTACCCTTGATGTAAGTTCCTACAAGGTTCCACCTTGCTGCTCTCACCAGCACTGGATTGGATCTCTCATATGTGTAAACTTCATGTTTTGAACATCAGCCTTTTTTACTGTGGCTCTAACAGCAATATGAGAATTAAAATATGTTTAATATCCTGGTTCAAATACTCAAGGGCCAGACTGAACAGTCCCAGTGAAGTCAATGCAAGTTTTGTTTCCAAAGGGCTCTCTATACATACTGACATTTCCTCTTCTTCTTTCTGCATAAAAAATTGGTGCCAAGAAGATGAGGGAAGTGGTGGGCAGCTTTCTCCCAAGCCATATCAGGCTTGACTCTCAAGTAAAAATATCTGTGATTTGACTCAAGATCATTGTATTTAGGGTTTTTTTCTAAACTGTAGAACAAACCCTGTTTACTGCAGTCTGGGCAGAGACTGGAAGTGTTGGCCTGCAGTGCTGGGCTGCATTTAGCTTAAACTGCTGCTCTTTGGTACTTGTTCAGAAGAGGAGCCACTAGTCCAGTGTTTTCCAGCACTATTCTGAGCGATTAATTTATAATTGATTCCTGTGTGGGAAATGTCACTAACTATGAAGCTAATGTGGATATTCAGCATAGGAGATGTGTTGTGTACCCAGCAGGTACATATACATTCATAGCTTTACCTGCATTTCAGCTTCTTTTCAAAACTGAGTGTTCAATAGACGTGAGGATGACAGAAACCTGTATATATACTGTCTTGCTCTGCCTTGACAATACTTTTCTTACATGGTTTCTCATACTTTTACACAGCTAAGATTTTTATCTGCGGTGATATCTGTCACAGCATCTATCATTTGTGAGGTGTGGCAAGCACGCTTTTGCAATGAGGGCTTCATATGTGTACATGCTGGAGAAGGACGATGCTAAACTATGGGCTGATGTTTTGAGGGCACTGTGTTGAAATGACAGCAACATGTATAGTCAGATCTGCAGCAAGTCACTAACTCCCAAATCCAGCCTTTTCCATAGGTGTGTGTCACCGCTACTGCACCCACTTCACTGGGTGTGTCAGCCTCCTGAAGGCGTGGAGCTGTTTGTAGGGATGATCTTGCACCTTTGCTTCTGCGCTAGTAATGGCCTGAAATGTAGGGCACAGTCCCCTGCAGAAGCTGCTCATAGCAATGCAGGCAGGTGGAAGGGCGGTGGTTGTGCAAGCTGGGTGCCATCGTGCTGCCTCCAGCTGTAGCTGTGTGAGCATGGGTGGTAACCACGGTGCTATCCTTTATCTGTGTGCTGTGTGGAGGACAAAACTGTGGTAAAGGAGTTTATATATAAAGGCTGTGTCAGTCTCTGGGCCCCTGAACTGGTGTGACCTGGCTCCTGCTCCACCTTTCGCCCTGCCAGGGGGATACTCTGTGGATCTGCACACTCTGGATGGACAAGCCTGAGTGCCAGTGCTCATTATAGGCATGTTTTCTTATCCTCAGAAAATCATGTGAAAGTATTTGCCACAGGCTTACACATATTATAAACAATAGGTCAGCCATATAGCCCTACTGAGGTAATCTGGGATGATTAATTTCATTTTAAGTATGGGGAAACTGAGCCTAGAGAAAAGTGATGCCAGTTCCAACCACTTGGAATGGAATAGAGCAGAAATTTTTGGCATGTCCCTTAAACTAGCTGTGTCTTGGTCACTCCCTGGTATGAACCTGTGGTTCACAGGTCTTTTCAGTGCCATATGCAGGCATGAGCCTCAGGACACTACTTGAAAAGAACCTCAATATCCACCAGGTATTTGAAAGCAAGAAAGACACATATAAAACATAACACTTCCTACGCTTGTGTAGTGAAATTCTAAATTTCTTACTACATGTATGAAAGCTTTTGCTCTGAGATTTTGTGCAGTGACTACTGTAAATCTTTCAGTTGTCAGGATTTGCAGTAGAAAATTTTGTAGTGGTTGTGTGTATGTGTGTGTATGACACAATAGTGTTTCAAGAGGAAAAGCAAGAGCAGAAAAAGAGAATAGAACATATGAATATTTAGTTGTTGAAATCAGAAACACTGTCATTACCTTGTAAAGGGCCTTGAAATCATCTACCACATCCTGCTCACACTCAGCCCAAGCTGCCATGCATCCATCTCTCCTGCCTGGGGATATCCAGGCAGGGAAATCCCCAGGGAGGGCTGCTCTGCAGGCAGACTGTGTTTCCTGCTGGGATTTGCACTGCCCATTACAGAGTGTTGTGGCACTGGGCTTGGTGTTAGCCTCTGAGCCATCCATTCTTAGCGCAAGCAGCAATTAATGCTCAGGAAGATTTTACCAGGATTACAAAGCTGTGGTGGCAATGAAGTCACCTGTCCCCAAGGTAAGAGTCACAGCTTTACGTGGCAGATAAGTGGACTCCCAAAGGGAAAGCTGACACCATACACTTTCATGTTTTTTAAAAGACAATTATTGCATATGAGTAGATGCACTAAATAAGCACATTTTATCTACATGCACATTTTTTGAACTCTGCATCTACCCACAAATCTTTATTTTGCCTCAGGCCTTTTCTCAAAATATTAGGTCTTATCTGTGTAATGGAGCAGGATGCTTAAAACCAAAACCTGGGAAGCCTGACATTGGAAGAGAATCTATCTGTTAGAGGCAATATTAAAGTATGTCCAAAGGACAAAGGCCAATCAGATACTGTAATATCTGCCAAAAAATCACAAGTAATGAGAAGCTCGTGGACACAAAAGAATAGCTCTGTATCTGAATTATTTCAAGAGTTCATGAATCAATACTTGGAACAGATCTTGTGTAAATGAGCAGGACTCTGCTGAATTCTGTAGAGTCTTTATGGACTCTAGCTTTATGGACACCTATTTTATATTGTTTACAGCAGAAACATCAAGCAGAAACATCAAACTTGTCTTTTCATTGGGAAAGCGGTCAATGTGAGGAAGGCCAAGGATGCTGCATTATAAGAGTACAATAAAATATTTACATCAGTATATTCTGAGGATCAATTTATTGATACACGATGAAAAAACCCTTCTTTTTAAATAAGCTTGTTGAATAATAAAGTTTGGTTTTATTTCTGCCTAGCTGATTCTAATGACAAAATAACTAGGATTATTTGGTCTAGACTTAATAAGCCATAAGATTTGAAGAAGGAAAATAAAAGAGGCAAGAAGTGACATCTACTCTGAACTTAAAAGAAGGAGACCTCAGGGAGATTATTGTTGTGCGAGTTCCCAGGAGCTGCTCCTTTGAAAGAAAAAGGATCCCAGGAGAATGAGTCTCAAACCATGAGAAGCATCAGCTTCTGTCTGCAGGACATGATGCAGATGTGAGGCAGCCAGACTATCCAAATGGGGAAGTCCTGACAGGGCTTAGAGGGGAAAAAGAGATCCTATGGGGCACAGAAGAAGGCATGGGCTGCTCAGGATAAATACAGAAGGAATTCCCAAGTCTGAAATGATTGAATTAAAAAACTGAAAGACTAGCCAGAGTAAAAAATGGTGAAGTACAAGAAGGAAGCAGCAAGAGGAAGAACAAGGCCAAGTGAACATGTAGCCTAGTAATGAAGGAGTCAGAAAGGTGGAGGATTTTTCATCCCAGTTTTTACAGGCAAAATTTGTTCTCAGGCTTTCCATGTGTTTGGTGGAATATAACCGGTGTGAGAGGAAGACTGAGTTAGGGATGACTCAATCAACTTGAACACAGAGCCAGGTAGGAAGAGTGACTGAGATCACTGCAAGGCTGTTCCCTACCTCTTACAGAGGTTACAGTGATCAGAAGTTCCCAACGACTGCAGAAGCAAATGCCACAGTCATCTTCCAGGGTGACAAGGAGGAAGAGCTGGGGAAATAGAGACTGCCTGGCTTTACTTTCATCTTTGCAGAGGTTAGGGAGCAAATCCTTGTGTAAGCCATGCACGGGCACATTAGAGAGAAGAAAGTGATTGGGAAAAAGAAGTATGGATTTACCAATTGCAAACTGTGCTTGACCAACCTCATTACATTCTTCATTTTAATGACTGTATTTGAAGATGAGGGCAGAGAAGTGGTTGCCCTTAACTTTGGCAAACTTTTGTCTCTGGTCTTACAGAATTTTTGGAGCTAAACTAGATAGACAGGGTAGGTGGGTTTATCCATTAGTTTAATTCACTAGCTGGGTGAATTAAAGTGAGTAAAAAAAAAAGGCTGGAGCAACAGCTGTCTGTTTACAAGTGGTATTCCTTGGGCATTCACTTTGGGAGCAGTATTGTTGAACATCTCCTTTCATGGCTTTGACAATGGAACAGCATGTATCTGCCACAAGTTCACAGATGATATCCTAATGTAGGGAGCAGTCATTGTGCTGGATGATATGAATGCTGTTGGGGTCGCATTGACAAGCTGAAGAAATGGACTGATAAACATTTTCTGAAATCCAACAAATGCAGTCCTGCATCTTGGACAGAATTACACCATGCAACAGTACCAGTATCCATACAGTATATATGATATTTAATAGCATTCATTATACCAGCAGGCTCTAAGAAGGGTATCTGTAGGTACAGGGATAGCTCCAGGGCTGTATTCAAATTCCACAAAGGCTATTTAGCTACAGAAGGGAAATGATACTTTTAATTTTTTAAAATTTAATTTTACACAGCACAATATTGGTAGCTAAAGAAAAATGCAGTGCAGGACAGTATCTGATAAGAGAACCTATAAGAGTACCTGTAAGAGAACCCATCTCCTGTATGTTGCTGACACAGGGGTAAGGGAGTGCACCAGACACTTCTGCCAAAGTGCAGGCCCATAACCCAGAGCTGCCCAGTGCTGTGGTGCTCGGAGCTGCTGGTTATTGTGTCAAGAAGCAGATGAAACATCCTTCTTGGTTGCTGTCAGCATCTCTGCTCTGTTTTCAGCCAGGACTGGCCGCTAGCAAATAGCCTCCACGTAACTTTCTGCAGCAAAGAAAAAGAAGTTATATCTCTGTGGCATACAAGAGTTTCCGTTTCTCTTTTTTTTCTGAATTAATTACTTACAAGTTTTCACTTATAATTTTTGCTTGCCAAAATTTCAAGTTGCAGCTTTTCTATTTAGTCAGCCCTACTGTATAGATCAAACTATTGTCAGTAATCTCTATGCTGCAATTCAATTCATATTTCCTTATTTAGTAAATTGATTTTTTATTGGATTGCAAACCAGATTAGTCTTATTTTGATGGTTAGTGTTAGGCACATCGCAGATGTTATATCATTCACCAAAGTTCTTGCAAGTTTTTAGTGTATTTTTAGAAATGTGAATGCCAGATCTGTCAATGTTTTCTCAGAAATTATTGGGCTCCTTACAGCTGATGGTCCATTTGCAGTTATGCTTATTGTCACTTATCTACTTGTTAATCCATAGAAATTAAATTAACTGGATTTTACACCTCTAACTCTTCAAACTCATGTAATTCAGATGCTTACAGAGGGTTTATCTAATAGACTAGTACAATTACCTTTTTTGATCAGACTTCTGATCTTCAAATAGTGAGCCTATCTAGCAAAATTTGTATTTCATAATATCTGGTTGGTGGCCATTAATTGCTTACATATTTTATTTTTGTTTTAATGAAATCAAATTTCTGCCTTTTTATGGAGTCCCGAACCTGAGCCATGTTAATGAGTTACACATTTGTGATATCAACCAATTTAATATTTGAACATGTTCTCTCTAATGCACATTAAATTAATTAGTGTTTTAGGATTAGAGAAAAATCAACTTTAATATTTAAGGGAGTAATTTGGCCAATAATTTTAATGTTTTAATATTCTTGGACTCTGAGTTTTCCATTTCTGTGCTTTTTAGGGTTTTTAATTTTACCAATATAATTAAAGATATGCATCCATTAAATTATAATATTACTTCAAGTGTTTCAAATGGGATTGCTTTACTTGGTGACTTGTGAAGTGGCTAGGTGGGATGAAAATTGTACTCTGTTGAATGTGTACTGCATTTAATGTGTCAGAATTGACAGGAAAGTTTTTTGCATGACAAGTAAAAATGAAATCTATTCCTAGATGTATTTAGTTGGTTTTTTTCCTGATATGTGCAGAAGGACACAGGTTACAATGTTACATGACCTGAGCTATACTTTCAGGATATGCTATCTCACAGTACATCATACAGGATTTATGACCAGGTAATGTTTATAATCCCAAACTTACTCAAATTCATTGATGATACAGATTAAGTCATACTGTAAAGGAATATTTGTGAATGTTCAGGTGTAATGACAGCCACAAATATGTTACCCTATAGGAATGGCAATACTGTGATTAATAATAATAACAACAGCAGTTACAATACAGCCAGACTATCCAACATGGTCATCATGGGAGTTTTGGAAGACCATTTAATAAGAAAATGAAACACTAAACCAAATATAACACTTACAGCAATATTTCTTTTATTGTCACTTGGGCTCAAATTCCACATGAATGTACAGAGATTTTTCTTGCATGACAATGTCAAACATGTTAAAATATCTTGTACTATATCCTAAAATGTGAATATTCTGTATGCCTAACACATGTATAAATGGAATTTCACCTATGAGTGGAATACTATTAATTGCAAATAGAAATAGTTTATCTGTAATGCCACAGTGACTGGAACTGGAAACTTTATTCTAGAAATCACACTTACAGCAGGAACAGAGCCCTTACCATAGAGGCCTTGCAAAATAAGCTTAGATAAAAATATACTGGGGGCAAGTTGGACACTGGCAGTTTTAAAACGCTCTGACATGGATGCATGAGAAATGATCTGGCCAGAGGAGGGAAGGTGAGGGAAAATGGCATCTGGTCCATGTTAAGGCTAAAGACTGCCAAGACGATATTCCTGTATAGGTATAGTGACCTATAACAATGACTCACTGATCTTACTGATGTTCAAATGGGTACCTGAGGTGAGTCCACTCTTTCACCTCTTCCTACACCTCCTTTCCTTCTCCCAAATGTGAGCTCAGCTCTGCTGTTAAATTTAAATGGATTCTTGCTGCATATTCAGCTTCTGGGGCTAGGGCTTGCCATGCATTCAGTGAAGAGACCTGAGATCATGCCTACAGAATTTGGAGTTTCTGGAGTTTCCAGGTGATTCTGCAGTGTTGTATCTATATGCTTAGAAAGACAGTGCAATAAGAATCCACATGTACAATAATAAAGATGGGTATGCACTTGTATAATTTTTGTTATGTGGCTATCCAACTTGACTTTAAAGAATATGGTGGGTACAATATGGGTGATATTTTAGCCTTATCATTCTAATGAATAAGTAATAAATAGTAGCATTTTCTTGATCAAAATGGTAAGTTTGTGCTTAGTCTCAATTTCCATTTTTGGAAATTTTCTGCAAATTTTCTATGAGCTGCTCCAGGTTCCATAGCCAGTGGGGAGAAATAGATACTTGTAGAGGAAGATGTTTTCTATCACCCTTAGATAAAAAAGTCATTGACTGAGGTTTTCCATCTCTATCAATAATGCAAAAAAGCCTAGAGCAGTGACTAGTAGGTGTTAGGTGACTAAAGAAAATTGATCCCACCCTTATGTATAGTTTACTATTCAGGTAAACTTCACTCATTCTGAGCCAGTGTGTATATTCCCTGTGTACATACAAGCAGAATGTGCTGTCATAATATGAATGATAAGAATACTTTTCATGTATCTATCTCATTCACCCCAGGATATCCTCTGTTTATCAACGTTAATTAATGTGTCTTCATAACAATCTTATGAGGAAAGAATTGCCCCCAATTTAGAGATGAAGAAATGGAGCCATAGGATGTTTAAATAAGTTGTCCCCAGTTGCACAGAAAACCAGTGGCATAAATGTAAATACAAGAGGATGCCTCACATTCATAGCCCAAAGATAAGGTAATCATAAGGTGTGGTTCCCAAATCAATACACACAGTGTAATACAGTCCTTGCTTCCGGCCTATTCCAAGTAAATAGGTTGAGGTGTGGTGTGCACAAGGTAATTCCTGATGAGTTCACATCCATATACTAAACTTGGTACAGATATAGCCAGACTGAGAACAGAGCCACAGGGCAAGGGTCAAATACCTGTTCCACATACTTGACATATTTGTGTGTCTGTATGATTCATTTATTTTGATTCTGAGTAATCCAATCTTTCAGCAAGGAAACAATTTGATAGCCCTGACAAGAGGGACTAGGGGTACTGGTGGATGACAGGCTGGACAAGGGCTGGAAACGTGTACTTGCAGCCCAAAAAACCAACCATATCCTTGTGTGATGGCCAAGGGAGGTAATTCTGTCCCTCTGCTCTGCTCTGATGAGATCTCACCTGTGTCCAGCTCTGGGGTCCTTAGCACAGGGGCAGGTCCAGAGGAAGGCCATAAGAATGAGCAAAGGGGTGGAGCACCTTTCCTATGAAGGCAGGCTGAGAGTGTTTGGGTCCAACTCCCTGGACAAATCTTTAGAACAGCAGTGAAGAAGCCCAGCTGGTTTACAACTGAAAGCAAGACAGAGAGCATTTCAGGAGTTTGCTAGTGCAGCTGACTTCATTTCAGGATCATGAACATTCCCTGCTGCCAATTTATTTTTGGGGACATAGGTATCTATTGATATTAGATTTTGTTCACGCCTTCAGTGGGCTTGATGTCCCTACGTATGAGCTTGCCTTCAATGAATATTTGCTGTATATTTTCCCCCCAGAGCACTGCTCTCCCCTCCTGGCGTCATGCTCCTACTGCCATTCTAGTCCAGCACTTATTTGCATGTCTAAACCTGTCATTAGTGTGAGAAATGGCACAAGCCAAAGACTGTAACTGTACTGACTTACAGTTCAACTCATCAGTGAGTATCACCAGAGCTGCAGGAAAAATCCTGTGCAGTTAACTTCCTGCTTTGCTACACAGAAAAAAGCAAGCCCATGTTGCTAAACTAGTTTCAAAATATTATTCATGTATTTCTTGCCACGTTTTTATTTTCCCTGCTTTTTCCCTTTTCACTCTTCCATGCACTGGTCAGCTTCCTCATGAACTGACATTTGCCAATGTTTCGCTTTTCATTTCTGTGTGTTGCTCTCCATTTGCTACCCAGTTCATCACAGTTATGCCATCCAACACAATGTCAAGTCACTTTTCCTGCTGCTATCTGGGTCATGGTACGGTTTGGGTTAGTTGCTGGTGCGAGCAGCCAACAGCCAACTCCTTGAGCCACCATCATCTGCTATGACATAATTTCGAACAGACACTCTCTCAACCTTTCCCTGTAGGACACAGGTGAAAGTAACTGAGAGGCTGCATGTTAATGG
Organism: Ammospiza caudacuta; assembly: GCF_027887145.1. Lineage (NCBI taxonomy): Eukaryota > Metazoa > Chordata > Aves > Passeriformes > Passerellidae > Ammospiza > Ammospiza caudacuta. The sequence continues at coordinate 96,220,809 of NC_080595.1, read as the reverse complement.
CAGAGAGGTGGGAGAAGAGACCACAATGACCACAGACCTCAAAGTCAACCTCTGGCAGTGGGTGAACTAGAAGATGCTCTCTGCTGAATATTACAAGCACTGAACTAAATAAAAACTGTATATTTGAGAATCTATGACAGGAAAAAGGTCCACTGACCCTTTTGACTGTTGTCATGAGTGAGTTGTAATGGAACAGGAAGAGACCTCCTCAATTTTGCTATCTGAGCTTATTAGTGGTTTACAGCTGTGAGTTGTATTTGTCTTTGTGTAAAGATGGGAAAAGAGCATTTCTTTTTTTTTGCGCTAGTTCTTTTTTTTCCTGTACCTGGTAAACTACAGAGGAGAAAGGGAAGTGATCTAATCATGCAGCAAGGACCTCTTTTAATTTGTCTTTGCAATTTGCAGAGATATAAAAGATATAGGTACACTAAGGAAGAGTACCCATCTCTATTTTTGTAGCTCTAACACAGCAGTAGACTAAGATTAATTAACTATCACTGAAAAATTATCCCAAATGGATGGACTGTGGAACTTGGTACAATTACAGTCTTTGGCTTCTGCCATTTCTCAGCAAGTTTTTTCTGACTGAAAGGGATGTGGAAAGACTTGTGAAATGTTTGCTTTTTTGGAACTCCTCTCGTAGTTCAGCTTCTTTTCATGCTTGTCTAAATTTTCCCCGTAGCTGGCAAGGGACACCCCAGACCACTTCATACCCTGGGAATTGCAGTGGTCAGTGGGATGCTAATGAGTGCTTGTTTTCAATGGCAACTTCCATAACTAACATATGTTGCAGTCTATAACACACTATTGAGCCACCAGGTAATGAAGAAATCTCCTTTGCATTAACAGATGGAATTATGCTTATCTTTCCATAGTTTCCTTGTTTTCAGTCTCCTTTACTAATGTGTTCCAGGACCTACCAAGTATGAAGCAATAGTGAAACCATTTCTGGTAGCATGATCATGATGCCATACATGTTCTATTATTATTTTCCCTAGCAAATCCTGCTTACATTTTCCCAGTTGTTAGAAGTTTTTACTAGTTAATATAGAAAAATAAATTCTTAACAGAGCCCTCTGGTTATTTTGTCCCAGACTGCTTCAGAGCAGTCTTCCAAACATGCATTATTTCAAATGGGAATAGATGCATGTTATATTGATAACAATTCCTAACAAGGCTTTATTTACTTAGATTAAGAGAAGAACATTTTCCACCTCTTCTATTAAAAATATTTTCTGTTGTTCTACACATACTTTTGCTTTTGTACATAGAGGATAGGTACCCTAAAAATTATGTACTTGGAAATTGAAGGGGACACATGTTGCTGCACCCAAAACATTTATTGCAGGTAGAGTCTGTAAAACCAGAAGTCTCTAAAGCAGGACATAAATCAGTCCATAACAGCAGAGTGGATGTGCATAACACACCAGTGCACAACACACAACACGACACAGGGCTGCCTGGCATTCCTTCATTCCTGAGCCACGTCAGTGTGCAATAAGGGATGTGGGAGCAGGAGGCATCTCTCATTTTCCTTGATTGCTTCCTCTTAGATTTAGAGGGAGGGGATAGAATTTCTGTCTGTGTGTGCCAGATTTACCAGCTGAGTGTGTATGGGGAAAATGTATGCAACCAGAGCCTGCCATTATCTGCTCAAGCAATGAAAAGATAACATGTGTAGTGTGCAGGTGCTCGTTCTGTAAGATCAGCATTCTGCAGCATGGCCAGGACTGCATCCAGGTGCTTCCCTAGAAACTGATCTTTTCACTGCAGCCTGCACACTCTTTAATCATCCAGCAACTGGCACCATAGTAGGAGCAGGTCAGTAGATTCCCTGCAGCTACTGTAAAATCATGTGCCTTATAATGACTTTAAGGGACTAAAATCTCTATTGTCCCAAAAGGCAAACATCCTAACTCTCTAACAATGTCACAATACATACCTTTCTTATGTCCCTAGAGGTGCTCAAGGCCAGGTTGGATGGGGCTCTGAGCAACCTGGTCTAGTGGAAGGTGTCCCTGCCCATGGCAATGGGGGTGAAACCAAATGATCCTCAAGGTTCCCTTTCAATCCAAACCACTCCATGATTCTACAATTCTGTGACTGTGATACATACACATATTCATGCTGAGTACCACTTGAGAATGATGGAATAGCACCCTCAGCAATTATATTTCTGTGCTTTTATTAAAAGGATAAATAACACGTGTTTGAGTGCCACTGATGATCTTACTGACACTTGGAAAGTCCCATTCCAGACAGCTGTTATTTCAGGGATATTGGCAGAATTTCCCTATAACCTAGAGGTATTGTTTCAAGGCCTGATTTTGTATGTGTGGTGTCCCACTCCTAGGGAAGGGGAGCACCCAACAGTCATAGAGGCTTGTGGTTGGAAAAGAGCAACAAAATCCAGAGGGTCCTCAAAAACTTACTAAGTTTTATTAGTAAATTATACACTTGGCATTGAAATCAGTATGACTTAGTCCCTTATCTTGAAGGAAGGAAGTGTCGGAAGGAAGGAAGGAAGTGTCGGAAGGAAGTGTCGGAAGGAAGGAAGGAAGTATCGGAAGGAAGTATCGGAAGGAAGTGTCGGAAGGAAGTGTCGGAAGTGTCGGAAGTGTCGGAAGTGTCGGAAGGAAGGAAGGAAGGAAGTGTGGGAAGGAAGGAAGTGTCGGAAGGAAGGAAGGAAGTGTCGGAAGGAAGTGTCAGAAGTGTCGGAAGTGTCGGAAGTGTCGGAAGGAAGGAAGGAAGGAAGGAAGGAAGGAAGGAAGTGTCGGAAGGAAGGAAGGAAGTGTCGGAAGGAAGGAAGGAAGTGTCGGAAGGAAGTGTCGGAAGGAAGTGTCGGAAGGAAGGAAGGAAGTGTCGGAAGGAAGTGTCGGAAGGAAGTGTCGGAAGGAAGGAAGTGTCGGAAGGAAGGAAGTGTCGGAAGGAAGGAAGGAAGGAAGGAAGGAAGGAAGGAAGGAAGGAAGGAAGGAAGGAAGTGTCGGAAGGAAGGAAGGAAGGAAGGAAGGAAGGAAGTGTCGGAAGGAAGTGTCGGAAGGAAGTGTCGGAAGGAAGTGTCGGAAGGAAGTGTCGGAAGGAAGTGTCGGAAGGAAGGAAGGAAGGAAGGAAGGAAGGAAGGAAGGAAGGAAGGAAGGAAGGAAGGAAGTGTCAGAAGGAAGGAAGTGTCGGAAGGAAGTGTCGGAAGGAAGTGTCGGAAGGAAGGAAGGAAGGAAGGAAGGAAGGAAGGAAGGAAGGAAGGAAGGAAGGAAGGAAGGAAGGAAGGAAGTGTCGGAAGGAAGGAAGGAAGGAAGTGTCGGAAGTGTCGGAAGGAAGTGTCGGAAGGAAGGAAGGAAAGAAGGAAGGAAGGAAGGAAGGAAGGAAGGAAGGAAGGAAGGAAGGAAGGAAGGAAGGAAGGAAGGAAGGAAGGAAGGAAGGAAGGAAGGAAGGAAGGAAGGAAGGAAGGAAGGAAGGAAGGAAGGAAGGAAGGAAGGAAGGAAGGAATCCCAATCCAGCTGGGAGGATGCTCAGGGGCCTGGTGCTGCCTCCTGGAACAGGAGGGAAACATGCAGCAGTAGGGCAGGATCTGGATGCAAATAAGACAGATGTGGGTGAAAATAGATGGGCCTTTCTGCTCGGAAAAATGTGATGTGAAAACAGAGTAAGAGTATGCTTTTACAACATAGATTTGGGAAGGAATTATTTCAAAAAGGATGGGATTTTTGGAGAAGACATTAATATAGTACAACCAAAATCATTCCATCAGAGAGGTAGTGCACATGTAAATCTAACTGTAGCTTCTCTTACAAGTACAATACAACCACCTTTCTTGGAAGTATATTAAAAATGAATTGTGGCTGAGTACTCAGTTTATTCATTCAGAACTGTTCCCGAGTTCTTTAATTCTCTAATGGAGCTTATTTTCTTCTTTCTTTTTGCTTCTTATGATGCAAAATTTTGATAAATTTATAATTCCACAAAAAGCTGCGTAAGTCTTACAATAATTATGCATTCCATGTTCAACATAAAGGTCACATCTGAGATAACTGTCTCACAAAAGTCTTATTTTAAAACTGTCTTTAATAAAATCACCATTTCAACAGATGGAGTAGAGGAGAAGACTAAGATGCATAATGGTAGAAACCCCGATGCAAAAAAGAGTTCCACAAAATATTAATGTCATATGAATTACACCTCCTATAGAGCTATGCAACCCAGTCACTCAGCGTATGGTAAGTAACTTAGGAAGCAAAAAGTAACTAATAAATATAAAACAAATGTGACAATGCATTTGATAGTTCTGGCCTGTTTATCTAGAACAAAATCAACACCGTAGTCAATGCTGCATTGCTAAGAATGCAGAGTAATGTACACACTCAAATGATTTGTCCATGATGGCAAAAAATGGACATAAGTCTATGGAAACTTCATTAGTACAAAAATTATATTGAAACACTGTTAAGTAGGAGTTTCAAAATGTTCACTGTTTAGTGGGATCTCTTCTCCTTCTGATGAAATGATCTCATGTTTTACTAGGTTTTTTCTGTCTTCCATGCACTGCCTGTTTTTAATTCACATCTAATTTTGGTGTTCATGCCTCGACAGCAATCCAAGATAGCTCAGCCTGACTGGTATTCTGTAGATATACAGCATCAACCATACCCTTCAGCATGGGCAGTACTTTTAAAGTCTGACATTGGCTTTGGCTTCAAACTCACTGTCAGGACCTCTGGAATGAATTATGTAATAGTTTTAAGTCAGACAGAACTGTGAAATTAACATCTGTGTTGATATATCAGACTCACTGCATTTCATTGTATTACATTTGTATTGAGGCAAAGAAACTTTTGACAAAAAACATTCTTTCAGAGTAAATTTGATTCAAAGATGATTATTCACAAATCCTCTTGAAAGCTGTATTTCAGTGCTTATGCTTAGTGCTGTGTTTTGTCTCCAGTTTTACCTTCCAGACACTGGTTACTTGGAACTTTTTCCCACTAACTTAGAGACCACTGTAATACCTACTTTTTTCTCCCAGTGAAGATTAACAGCAATCAAGTTATGTCTCAAACACCTTTTTCTTTTCTTCCTTAAACAATAAGGCATTTTGTTCAAGTCTGAGGTAATTTTGTGACTTTTTTGTGTATTTTAATGACTTGGTTTTTTGAAATGAGTCATTTGCTGTTGACTAATTTGAGACTCCCCAGCACCACATGTAAAAATAAGATCTGAGTGTCTGAGCCCCTACTCACTAACCACATGATTTTTGTACAGGAGAATTGAATAATTTGTTTTTGCAATGCTATCACAGTTATAAGTTTTCTGTTCTTAAAATCCTCTCGTATAAATCTCAGAGTTTCCCAAGATACATCAAGGTTCTGGAACAAGAAAGAATTTTCTTGGTGGATGAGGATAATGTTAGGGACCATTTAAATAAACTGGACATACACACTGGACCTGATGGGACACACCCACAAGTACTGGCCAATGTAATTGAAAAGACATTCAATTATCTTTGGAAGGTCACGGCCACTGGGGCAGACAACTGAGGACTGTAAGAAAGCAAATTTTATTGAAAATGGTTCTCTCTTCAAACATGCAAAGCAGTCATAAAAAATGTCTTTTCTGGCCTTTACAGGGTATTGTGCAACATATTTTCTCAGAAAAGGTGTATTTTCTATAAAAAATCAACCTGAAAATCATTCCATAATACTATTTGATAGTGTTTAATTTAAAGTAATCAGATCTTACTATCTTTAATATATAGCAGTATTCACAGAACCACAGTTTAACATCCACCTCTGTAAATAAACAGGGAAGTATTTTGCCTTGTGAAGAATTCTTGAAATATACCTTCGAGCTAGATGCTGCAGGTTTCCTGAATGGAAATAATTATTCTTCTCAATTGCAGTTACTGTCTCTGACCTAAAAGCAATCAAACTTAGGAGAGCAGCAAGGGGGCAGATAGCAAAAAGTAATCCAGGAATCTGAATCCCACACATATCAACTACTCATCAGTATCTCCCTCTGTGCCTACTCTCACCTTGTGGTAAAAGTGAGCTCACTGAGAGGTGACCTGTTTACCACGTTCTTCGGAGGTTAAGCCAGACAGGAGAGCAGGGTAACCTGGGCAATTAGGCTAAATTCAGAGCCTACCTTGGCCCACAGTAAGTGGCTGATATGTTCCTCTCTTCAAAGTACCTTCACGGTATAAATTTGTGACCACATATGGTTTCTTATCAGAAGACATGTAAGACAAAGACCAGGGCAAAACCAAATCTGATGTTATTGGCTGCTCTGCCAGTCTTCTGGCCAGCTAGTATAAACATTGTGGTTTTACACCTGGGAATTCAGATTCCAATGAAAAAAACAAAATTAAGTGTAATGGTTTCATAAGTGAGAAAATTCAGCTGTGTCTGCCTAATGATGGGTGAGAATTAGGCAGACTTTTTTTAATGTGCTTTGTGGGTCTTTTTGGTGAAGAAATGAAATAGATAAGGGACTCAGATATCATGGTTTCAAAGAGACAGCAAGCAGTTTTTTGGACAAAATGGGACTCAGTATTTTGTAGAGTGCTCACAGAACAGTATAAGCTATAAGGAATGGAATTTGTTCAACCATGAACACTTGATTCTTTCAGTTTAACATGGAGAAGAAAATCTTCCTTCTTATCCATTTAGATTGTGTTGAACTTCCACACTACAGTAAATAACTTACTACTGCTCTAGTAAGATGTTAAAATCTAACTTCTATTATCTTAAGTTTTAATTTATTTTTTGAAGTAATGACTCTGGTGAATAAGACAGCTCTTATTTGTAATCTTTTTTTTTTTTAAGGCATCTTGAAAGTGTTAGATTACATTTTTGTATGAAAGAGCTGGTACTGAGGCATGGGATATGCCTGTACTGGTTAATGGCTGGGCAAGCAGGAGTACCTGTAAACACTCGGGATCTAGGCTTTACAGAAATGATAGAGATCATCTGCTGAAACTTTCAACATCTGTACAGTAGATTTCCTTTATATCTACTGATGGAATATGTAAGAATTAGCAATTAAATATAAACTGACAGTTTATATTGATAGTTTATATTAATTGCTAATTCTTACATATTCCATCATCTCCTTTGCACATTTTTCTTTAATCTAGCTCAGTCCTTGATCTTTGCTGCTGCCTTATTCAAAACTCAGGCCATCTTCAATGCACTCAGTACTTTCTAAACATCCACTGGGATTTAAAACCTTAATAGTCTAAAGTTTCCAACACAATCCTTCAAACAGAGTTAAGCCTGAAGGGCTCCTGACAGGCTTCTCTATTTGGAAGACAGCCCTCGCATCACTTCTTGGTGTTATGGGATCTTAATTTTTGACAATCAAATATTTCATTTGGTCATAATTATATTCCCTTCTCACCCCTGCAAATGGGGACAGATTTTTCAAACCAGTTTTCACGCTCATACACTGGAGCATCCCATGGCCACAGAACCTCCTCACTGAGAATGAAGCTAAGTGCCAATGTCCTGCCAAGCCAATAATCAGGTTTTCTTAGTATAAATGGAATACATACTAGGTAGGGTCAAAATGCCAGCCAACCTTGCCTACCTGTGACTGTTACTCCAGTTTTGAAAGATTTAATATCAGCAAGGTTAAGAACATATGCTTGCTTAAGACAATGGCTTTAGCGTGATCTAAAGTGTAATAATCTTGAATTTCAAATTTCCCAGGGTGTAAAGTAATAAACTGGACAACTGATGGGGTTTCTCTGCTACACAGAAATGTGCACTGCCATGGTATTACTCTTGTGTTTTGATTCCTGGGGAAAAATCCTCTTGTGATGCACTCTAGGTAAGGGGTAACTGTTTATTCACGGCCTTACTTTTAAAAAGAAGTTTTGCTTTGTCTTGTCTTACCTCTGGGTATCTATTCCATGCACAATGTAAACAAGTGTTGCTGCAAGAATACTGCATGTAGGTCAGCCCTTCCAATGAGCCTGGAGTTACCTTGGCAGGCAACCAAGAGTAATGCTCTGCATAGCATAACCCACTGCCTCCACTGGCCTCTCCACATGTCACCCACAAATGGGAAGGACAGCAGCAGCACTGGTAAGAACCACTGTGTGGGCTGTGCTCTGGGCACCTCAAATAACCACAGTGCTGATAATTGTACCATCAGCAGTTGCTGGGGCTATCCAGTGAGTATCAAATACATTCCTCCCTGGCCCACGCTGTCCTGCCACATCTTGACTGCTATTTTACCTCTGCTCACTGGATTATCCTAACTTGTGCATGCCTCTTCATGCTGCTCACACACCCAGTGGAAACAGGGTGGACAAAGCCTTCTAATCTTTTATTGGTATCATGTGTCTGGACATTTGCTAATTGCTAATTTCAGCTCTCATCCCTCAGATTCAATTTATCTTGGTGGTTGTTTCCTTCATGCCATTAATCTATGGGTTACATTTTGAGTGACCTCCTTCCTGAAGAAACCTTGGGAGGAGGTGTTGCTGCAGTGAGTTCACAAGTACAGTTTGCTACTGAAACTATGGTTCCTTTTCTAATTTTCTGCTGCTTCCATACCCCATCAATTAGGGAAGTGTGCAGTCAACCTGCAACATCTGATTCTCAGGGAAATCACCTGATTTTTCATTATTACCTTTGTTTCAAACCTGTCAGGACAGAATAGGAGAGATGTCTCTGCACAAAATTATCATCATCTCTTACATTAGTCATATTTTCATGAAGAAAGCAAGACTTTTTATCAGACAGTAGTCACTATTGTGCCATATATTATAGGTATTCCTTAAAAAATGCTATTTGGGTTCCAGAAGTAACAGTGACAGCATGGAGAACTGCGCAGGATAGTGCATGGCTTTCAGCTCAACAGCTCTCAGCAGTGCCTGGGAACCCATGTTGCTCTCTGTTGCTGCCCTTGGACTGCTTTCAATAACCAGGTTAGCTCATTTAAGATGAGCTAAAATTAAGAGCTATAACAAGGATGTCCTGAGGTGGATCTTTTGGCACTCATGCTGGTATTTACAGCTGTGATAAAAATCAGTTACATATTTATTTCTAGTAATAAGATCTTAAAGTGTACTTCATGTTTGTCAGGCTTAGATCCAATTTTTTTTTCTTTTAAATATCTCCTGAGGCTCCATTCTGGGCAATCTGCCTACTAAAAACTTTCGTTCACTTTGCTTTGCTGTGTAATCTTCAATCATATTTTCAGCTAAAAAACACCAGTTCTTTTTGTGGGAAAACATCACCCCCTATCATGATTTTAGCCCTTTCAATAACACAGTATTGGTGACTAGATTGTCAGTATTGGTATGTTCTTTGGACAATTGTTTTAGAAAGACATCTGGAGATCTGTATTCAGCTGTTCATTCTGAGAACTGTTTGTTGAATCACAGTCACTTTTTTTTTTTTTCTGAAAGAGATAAAAAACAATCAGGGACCAACTAATATGCTGCTGTAAAACTGATGATAGCAGCAAGCTGCATTAATTCAAGCTGCATAAATTATTGCTTGAATAATAGCAATTACAAGTAAATCTAATCAGTTTCTTCTCTTCAAAGAAGGGAGAGATTGAAGAAAGGGATGGAAATGGGCATCTCCTGTAGCATCACAGACAAGACCACCCATATCCCCCACAGGAGAGGACTATATCCTCCAGTTCCTTCTCTTAGTATTCAGTCTCTTCTGGAAATTAACAAGCAAAAGCCAATAAGAAACAGTATCAAGCTGTGCCAGAGGAGGTCTATATTGGATATTAAAATTATAAGATTCGTCCCCAAGAGGGTGGTCAGGCATTGGAACAGACTGCTGGGGAAGTGGTTGAGTCACCATCCCTGGAGGTATTTGAAAGGCACATAGTTGTGGCACTTAGGGACATGATTTACTAGTGGACTTGGCAATGCTGGATTAGTAGTTGGATTCTGTGATCCTAAGGTCTTTTCTAACCAAAACAATCCATGATTCTACGTCTTTTTCCTTCAGTGTCAATTTTTTCCTTTATGTTTTAAAGAAACAACATTTAAATACATTTTGAGTCTATTCTAAAGTTTAAGTTTGCTCCTCTTTTGCTGAAGTCTAAAAACTATTTTTAATTGCAGCAATGGAAACAATCCCTGATATTTCAAATCTTACCATTCTTCACTGTTTTCATATTATGAAAACAAGAAAGGTTTTTATTCCTATTTACTGGAACATATCCCAAAAATAGCTGAAGACTCATTCAGTTGTCCTAAATTATTATCTTCTGTTGACCAAAGTTTTTTTTTTTTTATTAAATAGGAAAAAAGCTTTAATTTACAACCTATCACACTTAAAAACATGCAGAGAAAATATTATGTTATTGAAACATTAAAAATCAAACCATAAAATTCAACTCAAGGGAAGTACTAAGAAAACAATTTCTACACTGTGCATTTTGTGGAGAGTGTTGATGAGATTATTTGGCTGTATCAGTAAATAAAGAGCTATCTATGTAACTCCAGCTTAAGCAGTATCCACAAGCAGGTATTTTCTGAGATACTTTGCATCTCAGGTCCTGTCTTCCTCCCTGGCAAGATCTGATTAATCCCTATTTCCTATATGATTGGAAATCACAGGCTCCTCTTTCTCAACAATACTGATGGACAGTAATTACAATGTACGTCCAAAAGTGCTCAAGACAATTAATACCAACATGATGCAACACAAAGATGACCCATCTGTATGATACTAGGATCTGCTGTCATTTTAAATATTGGTCCAATTGAATGTTATGATATGATACGTTCCTACTTTTTGTCTGCCTTCACAAATAAATTAATTAGATTTCGTCCCTATGTAATTTTTTTTTTTACTAAATGCCAGCATTTTTTAAAAACTCTTTCCAAATTGTAAATATCTTTGTAATAATAATAACTTTGTAATGTGGTGGTAACCAGGAGCCACCATGATGCTTTTGATTCAGTCTGTATAGGGCTGCTAAAAAAGACCAGAAAATCTGAATATGATCTCTCTCCTAATTCTGGCAACAAAAGTTTTGACATGCTTCTTTGTTTGCAGATCATTGATTTGTTGGATAGTTGTGGTCTGTGCATGCTCATGGTTTATCTAACACAGGAAAATCTCCTGTTGAAGTAAGCAGATGAGTGCTTTGTGTCACTGGAGTCTTCCACTAAAGCTAAGTGTGAGGCAAATGTCAAATGCTGCATGCTGCTAACATTGCAGTTGTTTTCTCATTATTATCAGCAGAAACAGTGAGAACTTTCACTGTTTATATCCATTTCCTGGGTTAGGAGATGCTTTTGAAAGTAATTGGCCTTGAATGTTTTGATCATGCTGCTGAGAAAAGAGGTGAGCCAGTCTGAGATACTCCTTTCATCCCATGGCCTTGGGTTACTTTCCCTGTAGCAGAGAGCATCAAAAGGAATGTGTATTTGAGCTGCACTGCTTCAGTGGAACATCCCACTTCCACTGGGATTAAAGAAGTACTCTGGATTCTTTAGCTGCATTATGAAAGTAGGGACCTCCAACAGAAAAGGGAGAAATCAGGTAAGGGGTGAAAAACAAGATTCATGAGAACTTTTTCAGAGTTCAATTGCATAAAATGCCATTGCTTTGGGGGGCAGTTAGGACATACTTAAATCCTTGTGTAACATCACCTTCACTTCCCTTGCAGCATTACTGATTGCACACTTGGTTTTATTTTTTTTGAATTATTACAAGATTTTTTTATAATTTTGTTTTCTGATCTGGTTTAACTCTTTATTCTTATAAGGTTGTTACATGTTACTTCTATTCCAACTCCTCCTATTCACATATCAATTTCACTAATATTTTATTTACTTCCGTCTTAAGGCCATTAGTAAATGTTTAATTAATAGGTCAGAAGTGCAATCTCTGTGGCTTAATGATACATTGTTTGGATGCATTGATAATTCAGAGGGTGGAGTATTAATGATTAAGTATTTAAATAAATTTTGAACCCTACTTCTTCTAGTTATGAGGGGACACTTTGCCCCAGTACAAATATATTTTTATATATGCAATAATAAGAGTAACTCAATTTACATACTTATAATAGTATCTTCCACATGAGGCAATGAGATGATTACAATTCCATTACTATCATCATCACTTTTCATAGATAAGGAAGAAGAAAAAAAACACACTCTAAGCCTTAACTGTATGTTAGTAAGACAGTGAAAGACTTGTGAAGAAAACACAGGCCTTTTCCTTATTAGCTTATTGTCAGCTCAGTCTTTATAAAAATGTTGAAAAGGGAAGCTGGGAAAAGAAGCAACTGGCAAGTAAGAGGCAGCATAGAAACAGAGTCATAATTACATCTGAGGGGCAAAGCAATTGTTGGATTTATTCTCTGAAGAGCCTGTCTAAGCTTCTTGGACCTTGACTGTTCCTTCTTGGATGTAGTTATCCTCAAACACACTCCATCTCTCTAATTCTACTCTTTTTTTCCCCAGCAGATGATTTCCAGAAAATTAACACTTCTGTTGTTGTTCTTGTTGGTTTTTTAATTATTTTTTTAATCTTACTAAATATCACAGGTACACTGGCTAGGAGAAGCTGCATATAAAACCAGACTGATAAGAAATGGCTTCTTGGTTAAATATTTAGAAATAATTTCATGTGCTTGTGGTTAAGAGCATAATTTAGGTTACTGAAATCTAGATATTAACATCACTTTTTCAGGACCAAATTCACAATTGTATGCAGTATCTTTTCTTGCTTTCACTCTTTGTGGTAAAGGAGACTTTTAACAGTTGCAATGGTATCAGCAGTTAACATTCTGTGGAGCACCATGGCCAACATTTTATAGCTCTCCCAGCCTGCTAAAGACCCCACATGGCCACATGGACTCACAAATTAGCAGAAACAAATCTGTATCCTATTTTCTGGCATTTATCTGTTAGCTATTTTCTGTTATTTATCTGGCAATAAACAATGTGGTTAGCTTTTAATCTTTTTTTTTTAGACAGTGGAACAAGAAGTGTCTGATGCCACACCTGTACGTCCCATTACAGCTATAATGGTGATTGCTGCTCAGATGGCTATTACACCTCTTTGGAAAGATACACGTTAAAGTGACTGATACACGTTATTGCGTTATGGCCACCTCCTCTCTGAAATACTCTAATAATGCAGTGAACAATGGTGATATGTTGTAACAACTTTAAGCCCTGATCTGGTATTGCACAAAAATGCATCTTTCACCCATGCACATCCTTATATTTACTACACTGAGCTGCCCAAGTAAAACTACTTTTACTTGGTTCTTTCTGATAGCCTAAGTATTTTCTCCAAAATCTAACAATAGCTATGTCTCAAGTGAGGAATTTATGAGGGAAGATGTCTAGAATAGATGTTGAACAAACTCAGGTCTCAGATTTCTTAAACTGGGTGGCATTCACCAATTATATCCCTCTGCCCACACCCCTTGTTTTCATCAAAAAGTAAATGGGAGTCTCTCAGGGCTTTCTCACTCTTTAGGGAGTGGCAAAAATAGATTCAAGTTTCTCTGGCCATGCTTAAGTAATCACATAGGAACCACATGCAGTCTAAGGGCTGTGCAGAGGAACTCTGCACAAACCAGCACATGCTGCTTTCCAGGCAGGTGGCAGAGGACTGTCCCAGTACAGCTGCGTCTCTTCTGAACTGGACTTTTTCATGTCCAACTAGAATGTAGGCAGGAAAGATAACTTGTGACTATCTGACTAATTGGCCTAAATTGATCGCTTTTGCCAAAGCTTTAATCTCAGAAGTAGTAGACAGCATTATTTACAGTTTTAAAGATCAAACCTCAGATTTAAAATTTCACTAAGGAATTGAATAGCACAGAGTGTAACAAGTTTGATAGGTTTTAATGCAGTTAATATATGTTATCTGACATTTTTAGAAATATTTAAGAATGCACTAATATAAAGTGTGCTGCAGTAAACATGAGAACTGTACCATGCTTAGCTTCTATAAAATGGAGACTTGAAAAGAAATTTCTGACTGATATATATATATGTTTTTTGTTTTTTTTTTACATGGACATTCAACAGAACTCATGGATCCAGCATGACCCAAAGCTGTGAACCTGCACAAGCAACATTTTACGATTTCTCAACTCTGTTCTTTTCTAGTTATTTCCAGCCCACATAAATCTGTAACTCAGTTTGGTCATAAATGAAATAAGCTGCTGAACAGCACCAGCTGGATCTGATGAAATCAGTGTGTACAGCTGGGTATTATCCTCCTACTGGAGGTACCACAACTCTCATATCATCACGGATTTCCTGTGTGGCCTCATACATGCATTATACTGGCCAGATAACAGAACAAAACACAGAAGAGCTCCAGCTGAAAAGCCATCCATGGCAGATTACTAATTATCTAACAGGCGGGTGAACAATCATCTTTGTTGTATTCAGTGTCAACCTGGTTTACAGAATCCCCTGAGAGAAGTCCTGAGGGCAAAGGATCCAGGATGGTAGAACATTCTTCAAGGAGGAACTCTCACAGGCGTAGGAGCGGGCCATTCCCATGTGCCAAAAGGTGAGCCAGCAGGGAAATCTGGCCTGGTAGAACAGAGAGCTTGGGCTGGAATTTAGAGTAAAAAAATAGGGCGTATCACCTTCGAAAGAAGGAGCAGGCAGCTTGGAGATGCTACTACACGGATGTCACAGGGTTATGCAGGGAGAAAATTAGAAAGCCAAAGCCCAGTTAGATCTTAATCTGGCTACTGACATAAAAGACAATAAAAAATGTTTCTATAAATATACCAACAAAAGGAGGGCTGAGGAGAATCTCACAGAATGGATAAAGTTGGAAGGAACCATAGAGCATCATCTTGTCCAACCTCTCTGCTCAAGAAGGGTAATTCTAGAGCACTTTGCACAGGATTGCATCTAGATGAGTTCTGAATATCTCTGGTGAAGGAGACTCCAAAACCTCTCTGGGTAATCTGTTCCAGCAGTGGTCACCCACACCGTGAACAAGTTCTTCCTCACGTTTTCCATCCTTTATTGTATGCAGGGAAACAGTGACAAAGGACAAAGAAAAGCCTGAGGTACTAAATGACTCCTTTCCCCCAGTGTGCAAAACTAGTAGTTCTCTCAGTATCCAGCTCCCTGGGGTGGAACACAGGGACCAGGAGCAGAACTAAGCCCCCAAAATCCAAGGGGAAACAGCAATCTGCTACACCAAACACACATACACAAGTCTATAGGGCCAGATGGGATCCACACAAGGATACTGAGGCAGCTGGCAGAGGTGCTCACCAAGCCAGCTGCAATGATTTCAACTATCTGTGATCCACATATTACAGGTGTTCTGGAGTTCCAGGGCAGTCTGGATCCCTCTGTGGCAGAGGGTAGGGCTGTGTTTCCACTCCAAGGACAGTCAATCCCAGGTGCACTGTATGCCCCGTGAGCAGTGCCCTGCACTCTGCTGCCAAAGGACTGAGGAAAACACACTAGCAATGTCAATTGTGAAATGCTTGTTGGCTGCCTTTGACTCCAGCTTGTGTTGAAGTTCCAGCATGTCCAGTATGGCAGCACTGAGTGGTGGCATGACTTCATTCAGGCCACAGGAGTCCATTGTGTGTCTCCTTTCTCTGTTAGACTTTCACACAGTCCATATGGGACTATTAAAGGGTGAGTCCTGCTGATCACTCCTTGGCTCTCCAGCTGATGAATCAGCTCATGAATGGGAATCAGGGAGTCTCAGTTGGTGTGATAATGCTGCCAATACACTGCAGTGGTAGGAATCAGCACCTGCTGTTCTTCAGCCTTCAGCAATGCTGAAGGGACCTCTGAGAGACTTGGCAAGATACAGAGCTGCCTAATTCCCTCCTTCTCCAAGGCAGCTATACTGAAAGCCTGCCAATACACTTCTAGGTCTTTCAAATACCCTCTCCTGAGATGTCTACAGGGCAGATACATGGAGCCTCTGGGCCAGTCACAGACAGGGGGTTTTGCCACTCATTCTCAGTTAGACTTAATTCAACCTTCAACATAGACAGATCCTGTGATCTCCCATTACTCCAGAAACACAGGTGGGTTCTGCCTCTTTGTGATCTGATGGCATTAGTGGACACCGTGGACTGGTATTTACTAGAGCCTTGCAGTCCTGTGGATCTGATGTGCGAGGCCATTGGGATCCACATAGTCAGTAAGCCAGGCTGTCCCCTTCTTTCACCTAATTGCAGGAAGAGCTCCTCTAGTACTGGTGATAAACGTCTCCATTGACTTGTAAAATCAAAATTAATTTCCATAGGATCAGGAGTAAGACCAACCCTTCCACTCTGACTGGGGAACTGCCCACTGAAGACTGGAGCAGAATTTTCCTGGAAGAACCTGCATTTATGATTGCTTTTCTTTGCAACCCACGTACCTATGCCTCTAGAGTCAACGTAGACTTTCCACCCCATTTCCTCAAGTCTTCTTTGTGGTTCCTCAGGTAAAACCACAGGGTATCTTGTGGTGTACAACCTCTATATCCTCCCTCTTGAGCAAAAGAACGCTCACTGCAATAGCTGAGATACTGGTCTGTACAGGTGACAAGTAGGACCTATCCTCTCTTTGTTCCTGAAACTCCTGGAACAGCTCTTCCCACTTTTGGACAAGTTTTCTACAGCCAAGATACAGCTTAATAGAGAAGAACAGAGATTTTCTTCACATTGCTGGAGTTGGTGAGCCACTAAATCCATCATTGCTGCCTCTGTTTTTCCAGATAATGACTGCCAATGAGGTGGCATACACAGAAAGTGCATTCTGTACAAATGTCTGCCACATGGGTCATGTACATTAGATTTCATCTTGATCTGTGGGTGACTGCCTATTGTTTGGGTCAGAATAAATCATCTCTAGCATGGCTAATTCCTGAAGGTACTGGATACTTGTCTTCATGGTGGTCCATCTGTCTTTCTTGAAGGGATTCCTTTCCTTCATGCCTGACAGGAATCATCTCCACCACAGGCTAAGAACTTGTGTTCCTCTTTCCATTTGCCTTATCAATACTCCCTTTACCCAGAAAGTGATCCCAGCTGCTTGGCTTCCTTACCCTCTAATTCCAGGATAGTAGAGCCATTATCCCAGCACTGGAGCAGCCAAGTGATCAATGTGCTTATCTGGATGATGGCTGAAATCTTTTTGCACATCCTGCAGATCATCAAGGATAGGGATCAGGGGGTCACCTCTTGTTCTGTTCCTTCCTCCTTGTTCTTTTGGTAACCCTGCTCTGTCCTTTGCTAAGTGAGCTCTCATGTCCATTTCTTCTCATGTACAGGAGCATCTGACACCAGCATGGGTTGGTTCTCACGTTCAGCTGCAGTGCCTGCCAAGGGAGTTGGATGAGCCTTGGTGTCTGTCCCCAGGGCCGGGGTAACCACAGTGCCTGTTGTTTTGCTCTTTCATCCAGAGACTTTTTCTTCCCTGCAAAATACTGAATAGTGATGAACTTGGTAGGTAAAAACGTTATCGTTATTAATAGTTTCCAACAGATGGCTCCCAAAATACAGTGGTGACAGTGGTGACAGCGGTGACAGTGGTGACAGTGGTGACAGCCATGCTGAATACAAATACTAGATTTGTTTCACAACCAGCAATTCTGTCATACTATAAGCCAGTGCTACGAAGTACAGCAACATGATAACTTTAGCTCAGTTCCCATGGGTGAGATACTGCAAGTAAGGTATGACATAGCACAACTGAAAGAACAAGCACACCAACTTTGAGAGCAAATAAATCAACACGGTGACCAGGGACTATTAAACTGATATAACAAATGTTTATAATAAAATTGTTCTAACACATTCTAGTCAGATTTGTCATTGTCTCAAGACATCATGCCCCATGTTGGGAGCCAAAAAGAACTGCTAAGGTTATGGTTAAACCACAGCATCTCTCACCAGTCCCCACCCCACCACTGGTGGTATGAGGAGGAGAATCAGGAAAAAAACTGTAAAACCCATGGATGCATTGAGATATGTACAGTTTAATAATTTAAGTAAAATAAAATAAAAATAACAAAATAATTTTAATGCAAAAAGGAAGACAAAAATAAACCAGAGAGAAATAAAACCTAAGAGAACAAAGTGATGCACAATACAATTGCTCACCACCTGCTGACCAATGCTAATCCCGTCCCGAGCAGAGATCAAGCCCTTCCAGCCAGCTCCTCCCAGCTTATACACAGGGCATGATGTTCTCAGATATGGGATATCCCTTTGGCCAGCTCAGCTTAGCTGTCCTGCTCATGCTCCCTCCCAGCTTTTTGTGCCATCCCTCACTGGCTGAGTATGAGAAACTGAAAAATCCTTTACTTAGGGTAGGCACTACTGAGCAACAAACAAAACATCAGGGTGCTATCTACATGATTCTCCTACTAAATCAAAACCACAGCACTTTACCAGCTACAAGGAAAAGAATTTACTCTATCCCAGCCAAAATGAGGACAATGTGGCACTTAGGGACATGACTGAGTATTGCACCTGCTTTTCTCTGTGTCTGTTTCCCCCATACAGAACCCGCCTCTAATTCCTTTTTCTCCATTGGTCCCAGTTTTGATAAACCTACATTCACATCTGGTATGGCTGGCACCATCACCCAGGTGACCTCATACTTCTGTGGTGCTGGTATTCTTGATGTGGTTATGTAGGTGCTCTTCATGGTGTATGATCCTGCTACATGAAAGATGACCTTTTCAAAATATTCCACTTCAACACCTGTGAAGTTTGGCTGTCCCTCACACAACTCCTCCATAATGACACGTGAGATCCAGCCAACTTTCACTGTTTGATCTGTAGCTTTCATCAGCTGCTTACAATGCTATGCTCAGTAACTTCTCATTACATTCTCTACATTTCCACCTCCCCTCAGGCAGCCTAACCTTCATCCAGGCCCTAGTCAAGAACCTGATCATTTGCCTGCAGCCTTAACACCATCTTCGTATCAAGTTAATCAGCAAAAATTTAAAATCACCACTATAATACACACATCACTGTTACAGCCAATCCCTGAGGTACCCTTCCTGACATGAACAGCTTGAACACTTCTTATTGACACTTCCTTTTTGAAGTCTGTTTATTAGCCACTTTCTACATCAGTATTTTGTATGCATGAAAAACTGTGCATTTTATAGATATCCAGCAGAAACTGGCATCAAGACAACACAAATAAACCTGAAAGAGCAATGGTTCTCATTATTTTATTGATAGACTATGATCATCAATATAGAAAAAAGGTTTACTTTCCAAGTCCAGTCACAAAGCATCCATTCTGGATAAGATCCACTGATACACAAAAACATCAAGAAAAAAATTACACATAAATCTCAAAGTAGTCAGTAGTGACAAGGACTGGTATGTCATGGAAACCTAAGATGTAGGAGGACTGGGAATACCAGACATCTGGTGATTATTTTTGCTGCTCAAAATCTTAGTAGTTGTTACTTACTCACTGCTTTCAGAACAACTCCTCAGTCGTTGGGGTGACTTCTGTCATCTTGAATGTTTGTTTGCTTCTTCTCACGGACATCCATAGGTTGTGGCCATGCACTGGGAGTCAGGAGTAGTACAGATATTCTCAGTAAATGGTGTCCATGAAACACTCAGCAAAGCTTTCTCCAAATGCACTTTCCACCAAACCAACTACACTGAGTGTTTGTCAACAGTTGCAATCAAAGACCTATCATTTTTTTCCTTTTAGATAAGCCCTTCATAGGCTTCAGACATTAAACCGCAAGTACCAAATTTAGAGGATGGGGGAGTGCCTGCCAAATTTTCAAAAGGAGGAAGGCCTCTCTCTTGTATCTATCACTGAAAACACCATAGTGTGGTATAAAGGTTTTACCAACATTTGAAAAATCCTTTGTGACTCACCAATGCATTTGTTACATTTAGATTTACAATACCATTATCCAAAATAATATGAAATCCTACCATAAGATGAGGTATTTAAAAGAGTCAAACAAGACTCATGATAGTGACTCATGACAAAGACTGACCTCTCTCTCCTTTTGGTGGTTACCCAGTCTAGTACTTGCTTTTGCAATTCACAATTCACTTCTGTCATTCAAAGTGGAATTACCTTTAGGTGGAGGCTACAGTTCATACACGTCTTAAATTCCTTATGTATCTATGACTTTATATTAAACAAAACGGGAAGCATAAACATTTATAAGCAAATAAAGAATGGTTCCACCAACCATTCAAAACCTATGCATATTTTATGTTTTGTTGAAGAATGCTAAATGGAGGTTCTTTTATTTTTTTTCCATTACAGCCTTTCTTTCTCTGACTCTTTTGTTTGTTTGGGGCTTTTTTCCCCCCAAGATCTATTCCATCTTCCTTCTCCTATTTATTTTAGTTTTGCCAGGAATCTATATGGTATTGATATTTCTTGTCACAGCTACAGAAATCAAATGACAGCTCCTTAAGGCATTTTTCACTTACTAAAAGAATACCACTTTCCTCTCCTATAACACCCATCAAAACTCCTGCTAATAAAATAATCTGCCTTTATGTCCCTCAAGCAAAGCCAAACGCAGAGCAGATTCATGCAACTTGTGCTGTTTCTTTACATTTTCACTAGATTTGGATTCTGGTGGAATGCAAGATCACCAACACAACAAACTTATCATACCCACCAAAAATATGGAAGGATGAGTAAGGCAGTGCTAAAACAGATCATCTCACTTAGCCTTAGCTGAGAATTAGAATTGCTCTTATCTAGTAGAGAAACACCGAGACCTCCATGGGATTATCCATTATATTCTAAAAAAGATGTTTGGACAAAATGTCCTTGTTGAAATCTTTTTGTTGAGTGTTGAGTGAGCCTGTATCACTAGATGAGCTGAGCTATTTAAAATGTAGATGAATAAAGAAAAATGAGATAAATTGCAATGAAAGGCCAGAGTAGGTATCTTTTATTAGACATCATGTGCTATGTCTATGGCAAGCAAATGATTAGCAACTTACCAAATTAATAAGGAATAAATACACATCTGAGCTTTATAATGTGCCATCAATCTTGAAAATACACTATATCTAGCATAATAGTGAATTCATTATAAGCAGCAGCAGAACCGTACAGCAGCAAAGAACACAAATTATTGAGTGCACCCAGAATGCAAACCGAGAGGCCGAACCGTTCTGCTTTTGCAGAGTGCGTTTGCATTGCTATAGCCCAGGAGCGGGACGCTCGGAGCAGGAGCTGCTTGCAGCACCCTTGGGCACTCTGCAGACACGGCATGGGCCCAGGAACGACTCCACGGAGGGAAAGGTACAGGGAGACACGTAACGTTAAGGACACACAACCCAGCTATTCCGTTACTAAATGAGCTTCAAACTATAGCCGGCCATGGCCAAACGGGGAAAGCATTTCCAGATAAATAATTTAAGTCAGCCGGCGCGGCCCCGTCCCCGAGCTCCCCATCCCTCACCAGGAGCAGGCCGCGGCCGCCGCGGCGGCCCCAGCGCGCCTGCGCACCCGCCCCTCCGCCCGGCCCCACAGGGCGCTGGGACCCGCAGCCGCCGCACACGGCGCAGCCACCGGCCAATGGGCGGGTGGGCCGCCCGTGTTTCCCTCCTGCAGCCAATCAGCGCTCGCTTCCTCCCGCCCTCCGGCCAATGGGAAGGGCGCTCTTGGGGCGTCGGTCACATTCAAACCGGGGGCAGCGCGCGGACGCGCTCGGTCGGAGCCGCGTCCCGGCCCCGCAGCGGCCTCGGTGAGGGCGGCCAGGCCGGGCCGGGCGGGGGTCGGGGCTGCCGGGAAGGACAGCGAGGGGGAAGGGACCGGGCCGGGGAGCAGCGCAGTGAGGGAAGGTGGGTGACGGGGCCAGGGGGCAGCAGAGGTGCTGGTCTGCGGTGAGACTGCGGGGGTGCTGGGCCGGCTCCTCGAGAGCCCCGGGGCTGCGGCTTCGCTGGGCTTCCGGCCCTGAGGGGAGGAAAGCTGCTGCCTCACGGTCATTGTTTGTGCCGCATTGCCTCACCTGCTCCGCTGCTGCTCAGTCCGTCTTACTTAGCCCAACTTTGCATCCTGGTGTCTTGTCCTTCCTGTGTCTTACGTTAGGTTTTAATGTTTTTCTATTTTATTTCTTTCTTAGTGTTGCTAATTTTTTAAAATTGACGACGGTTTTTCTTAGTGTTGGGAGTTTTTGTTTTCCTTTAAAAAAAAATTCCTCATTTAGCACTTGCAAACAAAACAGAAGGAAGATGATGCACTTTTATAGATAGTATTTTAAAAGGCTGGGTAGATGCTTCAGAAACACGTGTTATTTTACCTCTCCTCTATAGAAGACATAAACAGAACAGGTAGTGTAATACAGTAAATACAGTATTTCAAGACTGGATGCTGTTACTTTTTATTATCAATGAGTATTTTTGAGTGTGTTAGATGTGGACTTACCACTAACTTCTGCTGCCACTTATCCATTTGCTGCTCTCAAGTCTCTGTCCCTTGGCTCCGTGTGTAGTGGGCCTGTAGGAGGGGTTGAAGTTACTTTAACGACTGTGCTTTATTTAGAGCTAGTTCTTGCTGATCTTTGCACTGTGTGTTCTCCTTGTTCCCTGGTTCTCCCTACCCTTCTCTCCTGCAGGCATTTCTGCATCTCAGGTATGCTGCAGTGGCGCTGCTGCAGTTACTGCCTCAGTTCCCATTCAGTGCCTTTTAACAGCGTGTGCCTGCTTTAGGTCTTCACTGTTGTCAGATTTTTGCTATACATATATACACCAGTGAAATTCATGGCAAACGATTTCTTTAAGGGTAATTATGCAGCAGGCTAACAGACAAAGAACGTGTGAATACTTGCTTTTGGTTGAACATTGGCATGAGTAGAAAGATTGCTGGCAAATCATGACATTATGTAGATGAATATGCCCTTACTGTACTTAGTCTCTGAAGGTCACAGCAAGCTGAAGCACATTTGGAAGTGCTTGTCCTCCTTCAAAATGTTGTCTTTAAGCTTTTTAAAATTCTGTTTTTATTACTGACTAGGAATAGTTTAATTGATTTTGATGAAAACTGTATTTCTGGGATATGAAGATTAGGCAAGCTTGCACAATAAGCTTTCAGTGTTTCACCCATCAATTTTTAATGCACAGGAACTTCTTCAGGATGGAGAACTTCATTTCTTGCCTTTGGATTCTTGGGATCATCTGAGGTAGTCTGGCCCTCATCCATCTTACCTTTTTGACAAGGCCCATCCATTCTTCAGGAGAGTTTTTCTCTGTAACACCTTGAATCTAGAGCAGTTAAAGAGCACACCGTAAATGTAAGTTTGATGTGTATTGTTGTGACTTAAGATCAAATTTTACAGAAATTTATTTTTCTTTTTGTCTACTGCATTTGGGAAGCTGTCGCTGCAGGAAGAATAATGAATCTTTGATATTGGTGGGGAAAATATAAAGACTATGTTTAAGAAATCCAAAATCCATCTGGGAATTCTTAGCAGTTATGGTTGTAATGACATATTGTGGTGTTTGTTAACATGAGGTAAATTTCTTTTGGTTGTCTTGGTGCTTCAGGTTCTGGAGAAGCTGACTTCATACTTTGAGGGAGTGGGTACAGTTGAAAATCAGATCTCTGTGGATATTCTCACCCATAAAGAGGTGATTTGGGGTATCTGATTTCCTGTAGCCCCTTCTGCAGTGTTTTTAAAAGGCAAAACTGCAATGTGTACTAAAGTTTTCCTTATGAAGTGAATAAGTATCACCTGAACAGTGTTAGCTATAGTAATCACCTGTGTAATATTTAGCAGTGTGATCCCCAAAAGATGTTTGGGATGGGACAGTTTACAGACCCACTCCCAGAACCTAAATTGGCTCTGGGGAGAAAGAGATATTAAAGAAAGTTCCAAACAAGCATTGAAATTAAAATCTATTCAGTGTGCACTTTTGAATATAAATAAGAGAAGGGTTCCTTTATTTGCTTCTGTTCAGTGAACCAAAAGTAGTATTTCAGATACTACTGATTTAGCATACAGTCTTTAGCTTTCAAAAGATTTTGGGGTGTTTTCATCATAGGTCTTGCCTGAGGCTATTTGGGTGTCTCTCCAGACCTCTTCATAGGGGTAATGTAGATGGTGCTTTTGCTGGACTAAGTCTTGGAATTTACACAGTGCCACTGTGTTTTGAACCCACAAAACAACACTTCCATATAGACAAGAGCAGGCTTGGTATTCTTGGTGGGCCATATTTAGGTCAGGATGAACATGGAATATGCCTGCTTTTGCCTTATAAGCAAACTCTTGTAAACATTATAATCTTACAAGACCCACATATCCATAATCCACAAATCTTCTGATTTGTGGTCTTTGCTTGGGGAAAGCTGGGAGCCTGGTGCTTTTAAAGACATGCCAGCTTCTGGTGAATAATGCTCTAAAAATTGTTTGTGAGACTTCCTGAGAGTGGTGCCTGATGCATTTTTTTAGATAATGGAGTTAAAGGTAGATGAGCTTCATTCCATTCAATTCTTTTTCTAGCAATAATTCATCTAAAAGTAGATCTAAAGTTTCTAACCCACTAGCAACTTTTTGTTGATTTGTTATACACAAGTACAAGAGGACAAAAACCAACATTTCATTGTAGAACTAAACTTAGTCTTTGAGCCTATTTAATCTGTCTGAAGTGCGTTACTTTCCTTGTTTCTGGGCCCAACTTCACAGTAATTACAATGTCAAACCCCCTGAATATGCACTAAATTCACCACAGTTTTTACTGGAATTCTTATGTTCATTAGATGTGGGACAAGCTGTTTATTGTAGGCAGAGAAGGAAGAAATCTTTAGGGTTTTTTTTAGTTTATTTTAGCAGTCTTGCTCTGCTCAGATTGCCTAAATTCTTACCTCTGAGCTATATACATGTATTATCTCAGATGATGATAAACTTTCAGAATGTTGAGGATTTGGCGTAAGTTTCTTATAAGAAGTCTTTGAATCTCTAAACCTCCTTTCAGAAACTTAAAAATAGGTGTCACTTGTCTTTGTCCTTTGAACAGAGGAGAATGTGAATTCTTTTCTGCTTAACCCACTGTGAGAACTAATTGCTGTAACCTGTGGGAGAGAGTGTGGATTAACACTGTGTGCTAAACTAAAGCCAGCCTAATTATGAGTACAGAATGTGATTTCATGTGATGGACTGGAAGCTATTTCAGGCAACACATCATACTCCTCATTTTATTCAAATGCTGAATATACCTGATTGGAAAGGGCTGTTGTGGAGCATGAATTAGGATTTGGGTGGATCATTTAAGTACCAATTCTTTTTATTTGTCCAAGTTGTCTTCTGCAAAGTAGTTTACTTGTATAACTACGTTGACAAAGGCTTAAATGGAGTATTTGTTACATAATGTCCTTGAGTCTCAAGCTCCAAATGATACATGAGAGGCTTTCCCATGGTAATTCCAATCAAAGTGAGCTACAACAGGGTTCTTCAGTAACTCCGTTGTTTTTAACCTTGTGCCTGCAGATGGAGGAGACAGACCTAGGTGAAAGAGGATTGCCACAGATTACATCAATCATGAATAGAGTTAGAAACTTGAAAAACAAATACAGAAATGAAGAGAATATCACAGATGAATTTAACTATACTAAAATCTCAGCTGATACAACAGGTATTTGGTTTTGTTATTTTACTGTCACTCATGCAAAAGATCTTAACATAGACTGAGTGAAAGAACAATTAATTGAAATGATTTCAAGTTTAGTGTTTCTTTAATATGAATGACCACAAAGCTAATTTCATTTCTCCTTATTTCTTAGCTCTGTTGCTTTGATCTTGTTTAAAAATAGTCAGTAACTGTCTTGCACAAAAGCTTATAAAAAGTGTTTTCTTCTGTACATGTTTGCTGCTATTTTAATCAATCTCATTTTTTGTTTTTGTCAGATAACTCTGGAACTGTCAATCAAATAATGATGACAACAAACAATCCAGAAGACTGGCTATGTTTTTTACTTAAGCTAGAGAAAAAGGGCGTTCCTCAGATGGATGTTAGTGTACTCAATAGACTCATTGGCCGTTACAGCCAAGCAGTGACTGCCTTGCCTGCAGAAAAGTACAGTCAGGATGAGAGCTATGCTCGCATCCTTGTGAGATTTGCTGAGTTGAAAGCGTAAGTATAAATTTTCAATATGAGAACTCATCATTCTGTTTTTGAATTAAGGTAAGAATACCTTGTTTCATTAGTGTTTTCTGCAGCAAATTGTCATTTTGAGTGTGGAAGGTAAGTAGCTTTGGTTAGTCAGCTTATCTGTTGTTGCCACTACTTGTATTTTTTGTATATGCTAATAAACATGATTGTTTAGAGTTATTTGATTTAGAGATGTTAACACTACCTTTTTTCTTGGTTCTTTATGTAAGGTACAAGAGGGAATAGCATGAAATGCTTTTTTGAGCTTTACTTTAGTATGCTTTCTCTCTTACTGGACAAGATCATCACAGTTTGACTAAGTTAACTGCCTTAGGATAGAAAGAATGTCTCAAAATATCATTCTCTAGTTCCACACTTTGAAAATTAGTTTTGGTTGTGGTCTTTTATTGCTTTATTCAGTCCAGATTCAAGCAGTGTGGTTGTAGAGGTGTGTTCAGACATAATTTGGGACAGGGTTATAATTGGAATTTTTTTTTGATAATAGGTTCTTTTGTCACTTGAAATAGTACAGCAAATATTTTGTGAAGAGCTGTATTTAAACAATGCAGCAATCTAACAATCAGAGCTGAGCAAGTTATTTTCCAGTGAACGTAGCTGATCTTTTCCTTGTATGTTCTTCCTCTATTTGACTTTTTGGCATATGGTTTCATCTTGCAGTGTGATAAATGTCTACTTCTCTGCACTGTCCTTTGCATGGACCTTGCTGCATCACTGTTACTAAAAGCACGCAGTGGAAGTAATCTGTTGAATCTCCTGTTGAGAAACAGGAGTGAATAATGACCTTGTCAGTCTTCAGTATCTTGAAGGAGGAAGGTGGTTGTGTGTAAGTGGAGTAAGGAATCTCTTCCAGAAAGGTTTAAAGATACATTGGAAGATGGCATTCTTATTCAAAGATCAGTTGCTTTTCCTCAGAGCAGAAACTGTTATATAGGTTTCTGGATCCTAGTTTGTGGAAATTCTTTTCCTTAATAGTGATCAAGTCACATCTGTTATCTCATTGTAGGAGAGTTAATGTTCAGAAAGATTATTTCCCACCTCCCTAATCACTTGGACCTATTTTCACTTGATCTTTAGAACATGGTTTGAAAGGTGGGATACTTTTAAGATGTGTGGAAGAACATCTTCAGTATTCTGTGTGATGTATTGCAGACAGCAAAACCAAAGGGGCTGTCAGTAGCTTGTTAATACATCAATAGTATGAACAGTACTAGTTGTGATGTCTCACTGAAATACCTTCAGTTGTTTCACTGCTACAGCCTAGGGACCTTTGTGGGAAAGTAGTCTGTCTTGTTTCACTATTAAAATGCACTCTGCAGCTGTACTAAAGTAACTTCTACTTTAGTAGCCAGCATTGCAGAATTTACCTATCTCGTGAGGTAGCTCGGGTCTGCTCTTTTTGTTTTCTGCTGCATAGTTTTTAATTGGCAGGTATTATCAGTCATGTTTCTTGACATGCCTAATAAAAATTTCTTTTAAAAAGATGAACAAGCCACTCCAAACTTCTTTTAAAAACTGTACCCACCAACATCTGATATAGCATCAATCCCACTGGAACTTCACTATAGGATCTCCCTAAATGATGGGTCCTCATTTGGAAATTACTTTCAGATACTAGCTTGTTCTTAATAATTTTTATAATCTAATACTTTCTTGTCCAGAATAGTGTATAATATCAATTATTTATGTGAAACTACATTTATGAACTACATCTGTAATATCATCAGCAACGAAATTACTTTTGGCTGGTTGAACCTAAAAACCAACAGTGTTCATTGTAATTTTTGGAGATTAACTTAATCAATTGCTACTTATTTGGATCTTTTGTGTTTGGCATGTTTACTTACTGCTCATAACTTATTGTCATTACTCATAATTTTTTTGTTCTCAATTTCCCTGGTGTCTACACTCTACCTTCTCTGTTCCTGGCTGTCAGTTTGTCCAGTACTATGTATTTTTTCTTGGGTTTAGGTTCTGTTAAAGAAAATCCTCTCATCTCATGACTTTGTCGAGTGCTAGTTTATTTTTTAGCTATTGCAAGTAAAGCAATATTGATACTACACGTTAAGTGACACTGATAGGTGCTCTGATACTACCTTGAGTGGGAGAAGAGATGTGCTTTTCAGTAGAATTGCTTGCTGTTCTCCCAAATATTCCATGTAAACAAGGTGGAAGAGCAAATCAGCATCACAGCCTTCAGAAGCAGTGGCAGTGGCTTGAGATGTTAGTGTCTACTGCCATCAACACTATTTTGTTCTGATTGTAGAATGCTAAGTGCTTGGAATGGATCTTGAAGATCATCTAGTCCCAACCCCTCCTGCTCTAGGCAGGGACACCTTTCACTAGACCAGATTGCTCAAGGCTTTTTCCAGCCTGGCCTTGAATGCTTCCAGGGCTGGGGCATCCCCAACCTCCCTAGGTAACCTGTTCCAGTGTCTCCAGGATTACCTCTTTATTGTGACTACCATAGTTTAGGCCATCTAGCTGAAGTTCCTTCTTGCATTTTGTACCCATTTTTCCTAGTTCTGCCACTAGAGTTCCTGACAATAAGTCCCTTTCTGGCTTCCCTACCGGCCCCCTTCAGGTACTGGAAGTTTGCTATGAGGTCTCCATGCAGTCTTCTCTTCTCCAGGTGACCAGCCCCAACTTTTCTAGCCCATCTCCATAGGAGGGGTGCTCCAGTTGCCTAATCATCTTTGTGGCCCTTGTCTGGACTTGTGCCAACAGGTCCCTGTCCTTTTTTTGTTGGGAGCTGAATGTCGTGTCTCAGGTGGGATTTCCCAAGAGCAGAGGGGCAGAATCACCTCCTGTGACCTGCTGGCCATTGTCCTTTTGGTGCAGTCCAGGATTCTGTGTGGCTTTCTGGGCTCCAAGTACCCACAGCTGGCTCATGTTGACTTTTTCATCACACATCACCCCCAAGTCTTTCTCCCCAAGCCTGCTTGCAATCACATCTCTGCCCAACCTTTAGGTGAGAAACTGGATTATTCCGTTCTTGGCACTGGACCTTTTTTGTCCTGGTATCTGCTTTAGCTGCAGTCTGGCTGTGCCAATACCTTTTGACCTGTTGTGATACCAAGATTGTCTGAAGAACCATTGAGTGTTCTCTGAAATAGTTGAAGACAGTAAATAGTTCTATGATTTTCTGTGTTGTACATTTTCAATGCCAAACCTCTTGTGGCATGCTTCTGGCTGTAGCACAGTGCCACCAGGCGTGTGACACTTGGTGCCTATTGCTGGTCTTAGGTCTTGTTCTGTGTATTGCTATCCAAGCTGTTGCTGCTTTCTACAGGAACCTGAATTTTAACAAGCTCTTTGAAAGTGAATGTAATGCAGTACAGCTTAATTTCTTTGGCTCAGACTTTGCCTGCACATGGGTTATTCTGTGCCTGTCCTATTGTTTTGGATGATCAGAGCTGAGTTCAGTTAACCTATGTGACTCTGGTTACATGCCTAAGTTACATGAACAACTTCTTTCATTCAAAATTTCATAGAATTCTACTGAAAATGTTCTTTACCTTTCCATGTTGTATTTTTCTGTACTTTTATTTTGAGCCATGGTCATAAATTTTTTGCTCTTCCCACTTCTAAGTGGTACCTTTGGGTACCTGTTGAGTCAAGGGGGAACTTAGGAAAGAATTCTTTTATCTCTTGATTACAGATATTGCTGGTAAAAGTGTTAAGCTCCTTTTTTTTTGTTGTCAGTTGAAACATTAATACTAATGTGTTATGTAGTGATGTAGATTTAGGCCTTTTGTGTCTTGACTGGTATTTGCAGAGGCTGTAGTTGCTCTCAGATATTTAAATGTTGGTGTGCTGTGTGTAAGCATGAACCTGCTCAGCAATCTGGCTGAAGGTAACACTAGGATTAAAATTTGCCACAAGTAAATGAGCTATCAAGTGTGGAAGAGCTTAAGGATTGAGTCCATTGGGTTTTGGGAAGATTCAGCTTGATGTCTTTCAATAATTAGAGTTTAAGTTTCTCTGACTACTTGTAATTCACTGATTACTCTAAGGAAATGGGAAATCTTTAGCCTATAGGTGGGTTACTTTTTCAAAGTTACTTAAAGGCTTTATCCAGTACATGGAACTTCATCCTTCTCAGGCTCTTCACCTTGTATAACTGTGAATGTGCTCTCTTTACAGGCTTCAAGATCCAGAGGAGGCACGGGACCAATTTCATCTAGCCAGACTGAACTGCAAGAAATTTGCTTTTGTGCATGTGGCTTTTGCACAGTTTGAGCTATCACAAGGTGTGTAAAAAAACAAAAAGAACTAAACTTGTTTGGTGTTGTTGTTCTGTTTTGTTGGTACCAACTTCTGCTCCCTTACATAATTTGTAAGTGAACTGATAGGTATTGAATCAGAAAAATATCAGGATTTTTTAAATTGAAATTTACTGAGAATGTGTGTTCACTTTTAAAGTGAGAATATGCACACAGATCATTGGGGTTTTTTTCTGTTTTAGAAATAACTTTCAAACTAGGTGAAAATTGTTAATAGTTTCTACTTTTCTAATTTAGATCTTGCAGTGGAAGGCTTTTGAGTAAGGCTCCTCCTGCATGGAAGGAGGCTCAAATACTTTGCTTGCTTGTGGAGGAAATTCAGTCCTCTTCCAAAAAGCATTTGTAGATTGTTTTTTATTAAACCAAAATACACTGCCAGTGTGCAATTTGGTTGCCCTGGTACTTGCTGGCAAGGCTGTGTTGGCTGCCCACAGGCTTGTAGGCTTGTGTTTTTGGATCTTTTGTATCTTTTGTTTCCATGGGTGATTTGAGCAGTGACATATTTTGCCCTGGGTATTTCTTCCTTTGACAGTTTGCTCTGTATAGAAAGACAAGCACATTCCATGAAAGCTGTTTTCTTATTTGAATGGAAAAATTTTGATGAATATATTAATTTTTTTGTGACTTGTTTTCCTTCATGTTTTTTCAGTATCATGCAAGTTATTGTATATTGTTGTATGTTGTATATATTTCTCATACTGCTTTGTATGAGAAATTCTGCCCAAACTTAGCTACACTAAATAAATTAATCTGTCTATTCAACATTCTAGATTCTGAATACATTTTACTGGTTATCTGTCTGTCTTTACTTCTGTTTATTTTCCACTGATAGTGGTTTTGTCTATACATTTTTGCTTCAGTGATACTTTTTAACTGTATTTTAGGATATTGTTTAGATGCTCAGTGTGTGGCCCATGAGGCAGAGCCATTTTGTTAAAATCAAAGTCGATACTCATTTGTCATCTGAGATTTTCCAGTTTTTCTTTTCTGATGAAATGATTTGCATTAGAGCAGGAAAGGCCATGAACCAACTCCCCCCTCCCAGAAGTACATGTTATGTTTTGTGAATGACTCCTGTACAGGATGGGGAAAAAAAAGACAAAAATTTGCATGTTTGTGTCTTGAAATTACAGTTTGTGTTATGCCTGAGTCAGTTATCTGACCAGTTATCTGGTTATCTGACCAGTCTTGTTCTAATATAAACCTATGGTATTGAACTTCTAAACAGTAGTAAAAAGATGATGATAATTTTATTTAGTGAGCACTGGATGTTTATTTAAACGGATAATTAAACACTAATACTGCAATAACAAAGATATTGTTAAATAAGTGTAATAAAACCTATTGTGTAATTTAATAAAGTGTAGAAATGCTGCTACAGGTTACCAGTGACTGAATTCATCCTGTAGTTATGGGATGTGTCCATGCAGTAGTTTACCTTACTTTGACAGTAAGTAATCAACCTAGAATGAAGTGCTAATCCCAGAGGAAAGAAGCCAGTTATGATCGGCTTTGTTTTATCTGCAGTGTGCTCTCTGATGTGTATCTGTTACCCTTGAGCTGATCTAGGTGTCCTTTAGTAATGTGTATGGAGTGCAGTGTCCCTGCTGGGTGCTCAAAGAGGATTAGTGGGACATGTGAGTTGTAAATTGTTACTTAAGAGTGCTGTTCCTTTTTCACTGTGTCCACTTAGGCCAGAGGGAAAGGAGGGTAATGCTTTATTGCTTCTTCATCCCAGTGATTTCAGCAGTGCTTGGCACACTTCTCAGTGCTTTCTTTTGCATTAAGGAGAAAAACTTAATTGCACGTTCTCTTCCTTAGCTCACAGTTTTGCTCAAGATAAAAGCTCAAGTTGTGAAATTAGATTTGGTAAATTGATGTTGATTTCTTAATAATTGAATATTAGTGACCTGGAAATGGGGTGACACAGTAAAGGTGCCATTGTGTTTTTTGTGGCTCTTTTTTAACTAAAATACTGAGTAAAATTTCATTTAAGTCCCCTAGATGAAGAGTTGTCTTGTCATTACTTGGGTACCTTGGGTGGTGTGTTTGAGGATGATTTGCTGTGAATTGGTCAGAACTCATGACCATAAAACTCTACTCTTGACTGTTTCAAATCTTATGCCAGGGTGCTTGATTCAGGCTTTTGGCATCTGATAAAGTGGACTGGTTGGAATTCAGAAATATTTCTGGCTTGATTTTGTGCCTTGGTTCTTCATCTGTTAAGGGGGATGAAACAGTTTTTCACATACATGTTTTGATGTCATGCTCTTTCTTACTCAGGGTACTAGGAGGAATTACTTCCAAGTAGCAGGTCTTGTTGAAGCAATGTGTGGTTACTAAATATAGCAAAAGGTAGAATCAGAATGCTGGTTAAGGATTCTTAGAGCCTATCCACTTTGCTAATGATTTAGGAGAAAAAACAGTATTGGACTATATGGTTAAAAAACAATTTGTAACAAATTAGCACAAAATTTATTTAAATGAAATTATAGTTCATCTAATTTTACTGCTTCCTTGCTTCATGTTTGGCATTACCCATTTAATATTCTTAAAATAGATTAGTTAAAGCATAAGTTCCTGGTACCTACACTGCACTTCCACCATCCTGAACTACAGGCAACAGTGATGTCTAAGTTCATTTATGAGTGGAGTTGTGAGTGCAGGTGACATGTGTATGCTATTATGCATATACTTGAGTATTTCTTATAATATATATGTAGCATAAAGTTAAGAACCAAGTGGTTTGTTTTGCTGCTTTGGGATGGAGGAAGAAGGGCATTTGGGGTTTCAGGGGCATTGACAGCTGTAGCAAACCATTGCATCATTTTGCCCAGATGTTCTTCAAACCAAGTGAAGTATTGTGGTTACAGTACACTTTTTTCCTTATTTGACTTTTTCTAATAGATGCCTATGTACATGTTTACATATGTAAATTGACTGCTTCAATATGGTTTGTTAACACATTCCCTTTCCCACCCCAGCTCTCTTCAAAGTTCTCTGTTTATGCCATTTAGTAATGTCTAAAACTGTAATGAAAAGATATCCTTGCTTTTCTTTCCTCTTTTTTTAACTGTAGTGCTGTCTAGAGTTGTTGTTTTATTTCACAGCAGCTGGTTTTAAATGTGATTTCTAGTAAGTGCATTAAAGATGTTTGGTAATATATGCATAATGCAATTTTTACCTGGTCAGGTCTAAATGGAAGTCCATAAAGGACATATTCCTTGCTGATATGACAAAAAAAAAAAATTAGAATGAGTACAATTTTCTTACAGTTCCTATAACACTAAAAAAAATACTGAATACATATTTTGTGACTTGGTGTTCAGTTTAATGTGTGATTTGCTTTTAACTATTTCCAGGCAATTTCCTTAAAATGGCAGTGTAAGGGGAGGTGTCCCAAATGAACAATGGCTTCATAGAACTATGCAAAGTGAATATAAAACAACATGAATGTAACCATCTTGTTAAAAAAATCTTGCCCCAGTGTAATTGTTTTTTTTTACTTCTGTGATTTCTAACTCTGTGCTTCTTACACTTAGAAAATGAGAAGAAGTGTAAGCAGATCCTTCAGAAAGCTGTGGAGTGCTCTGCTGTTCCTCTGGAATTGTTGGAAACTGCTCTGCAGAACTTACACTTGAAAAAAAAGCAGTTACTCTCAGATGAGGAGAAGGAGAACTTAGCAGGTAATTGCATTTCTTAAAATACTGGTTGCTTCTGCATGTTGTGATTCTAGATTGGAAAAAATCACTAGTATTTGTCCCTTCTGATATAAACTCAGAATCTCTATTGCTCAATAAACAGATATATTTGTCTGTATTATGAATCTTATTCTTTCAATGCTTGTTTCCCTCTTCAGTGCAGTGACTGCAGTTGGCAGGAGCTGTGCTATGGTCAATCCTGTGATTCTGCAGAGGGTGTTCCTCTGGCTGTCAGCAGGGATTTGCAGTTTGTAATAGAGACTGACAGCTGTAACTGTGAAGTAAGAGCTACTGTTGGTAGAGAAGAATTACAACTGAAATATACAGACTAAACTATATTATATAGGTTGTTTGGAGATGTATCTTGTGACAGACTGGGAAAGCTTTGACAGTCACTTCAGTGAAGTCATATCTAGGAAAAATAATCAAGTTCAACTTTATTTTGGACAAAACCCATATGTTTGTCAGTACAAAACTGAAGTGCTTGGCTGTATTGTAAATCCCAAGTGATCCTTTTTGATGGGTATATAATTTCAAAAAGGGAACAGTTATTTCTTGAAGCTTTCAAGAGATACATTTTTTGGAGTGGAATTGAGCAAAAAATATGGTTTGACTTCAGCTTTGGAGTGTGTGTAGCTAACTCTTTCAAGAGTGATGTCTAACACTTCGATATTTTTGCATTGTGTGAGGACAGGATTAATGTGAAATAGATCTGATTTAATTTCCTTAGGGATATGTCTTCAGGAGTGGTGTTTGAGATTTCCTTGGCACCTATTGAATCAACCTTTGACTGAAACACTAGTGGGGGTGAACTCTTTTAATAGCATTCAGTTATGGCATTCATTTCTAATAAACTCTTTTTTCTATCTTATTCTGTTTATCATTAATTGGACATAGACATCATAAACACCACTGCTGATGTACTGTGCCACAGGAGAATATCTTGAAGGATACCAATGCCCTTAATGGATTGTATCATTTTTTGCTGACATTGACTTGCTGCTGCAGGGCTAAGGAAATACCTGTGAGAATGAATGGCAAAACCCTGCCTGCCAGTTAGGAAGCAGTGAGCTGTGGGGCAAGAGTAGGCTCATTTATTTTTTCATCTATATTGGTTTGTAATTAGGTATTTGAAAAATGCAAACTATTAATTTAGTTATTTAAAGATTAAAGTTTCAAAGGTAAATAACACCAGACTTGAAATATCTCAAACTCTGGGATATAAAAGGGGTAAAACACTGAATTTGGCTTTAAGTGAATTTGTATGGTCCTCTGGAGCAACAAAGGCTATTTTAGTATATTGGCATTTAGGTATTTTTTGTATTACCATTTGAAGAGCTGCTTTTGAAAATTTTATTTGAAAATATGAATGCTGTATATGTAAATGCATTTGTTCACAGCTTCAAAAGATTGTACAGAATGTCTTTGACAGTTACATGCTGTTAGTGTTGTGATGCAAATATAAACCATGCATCAAGTCTAGAAACCTTTGGTCTAATTCCTTTTTTTCCTCTTTCATTCATGCACAGCAATCTAAAGTATTTCACATACCAGGTGCAATCAAACATGTTCAGTTGGGAAAATGGAATTTAGTATTTCAGAAATGGAGAACCACTTCAGAATTGCTTTGGGTGGAAGAAAGCATTAGGTCATGGGTCCAGCTGTGCTAAGGGGTATCATAAGAAGCAGATAGGCTGTCTTAGACTGTGAAGGAATAAAGGTATTGTAGATCACCAGCTGGCTGTGAGAGTCCAGTGGCCAGCTTGTTGGTTTAAAAATAAAAATATTTGGGGAAAAAAGTGTGAGTTGGATTTGTGAGATGGTGATGGTCCTGGGTTGGTAATAAAACACTGTACACTGAGGCATTTGTTTTATTTAAATGAGTGGTTTAGTCTATTGGCATAAGTAGTTCATAAAATGTTAAGTATTGGAAATAGCCAATACTGCGCTGTTCATCTACTAGAAGTCTGATTTCTGGCTGAAAGTAGAAAAGGGATATGGGAGAGTTCAAAAGAAAAGTAAAATCCATTTTAATGAGCTAAAACAAATTTAAAACTGGTAAATGCTATATAAAACTCCTTAAATTGTGATTTATTGGAAGGCTGTGGATAGCTGTGGATCTTGTTGGTTAAGCAGACAATTTCCTATACTGACAATTTCTTATACAAGGCCTGTGTGATGTAAAATATCATATTATATAGTGTCTTAGTTAGAATCTTTGAATGGTTTGGGTTGGAAGGGACATTGAAGGGACATCATCTAGTTCCAAACCCCTGCTTTGAGGCAAGAATACCTTCCACTAGACCAGGTTGCTCAAAGCTTTCAACCTGGCTTTGAACACTTCCTGTTGCCTTTGATTTTCTTTTTTTTTTTTTAAATATGTTCTTTGGTGTCTGTCTTAAAAAAAAAACTTGTAGCATTGAAGAGATCTTAATCAAAATAACCAGATACTAATTTACATTTTTGAAAAAGGGTTTGTCAGAAAAATAGCTGAGTTCAAGTGATTGTTTATCTGAAGGTGCTTAAAATAGCTTGTACTCCACATTGTTCCCTAAATGATGAATTAAACTGTGTTGTAATGTGAATGTGTGTTCATTAAGGTGTTGATACATTTTCATTTGTGTATTCTGAGTTCTTGTGGTTTCTTTGTCTCTAAGAAATGACCTTCCCTTCACCTGTAGAGAAAAATAATGTAGAAGACAGTGTTGTTCTGAACTGTTTATTTGTGGGTTTGAGGTTCTATAATGACTTTTCAAATAACTTGAATTCTGGCTGTGTTTATATCTGAAATATATACTTTCACAAAGTTTATTAAGTTGACTTGACAATTTTAAGATTAATGTACAACTTCATAAAACTACTGCTTAATATTCATTGATCAAGCAAGAGTCTCTTCTTGATTAAGATGGGGCTAGTGAATGAGCTTTTTGCTATTGCCTGCTTTGATACTCCCTGACATTGCACAGCTTATATGACCACTCAAATTTGCTGTCAGTGAGATCAGCTGGTTCAATTTAACCCAATTAATTGCTTAGAATAACTTAGTTGAATTTGTCTGATATGATCTGAATGTAACTATTTTCCCTACAGTATCAAGTACACAGGAGTCTGGACTTCAGAATATAGGTGGAAATCACAGAAGCTTAAAAAAGAATGATTCTAGTGAAAATTCTTCAACTATTAACAGATCTTTATTTAGGTAATGTCTTAATTTCTTATTTAATGCTTTATAACATTATTTAAACGAAAAGTAAACACATACACTGCAGTGTTGTG
This sequence comes from Ammospiza caudacuta, assembly GCF_027887145.1. Lineage (NCBI taxonomy): Eukaryota > Metazoa > Chordata > Aves > Passeriformes > Passerellidae > Ammospiza > Ammospiza caudacuta. The sequence goes on along the minus strand of NC_080595.1, from coordinate 96,183,434 downwards.
TGTTTTGTGGGGTTTTTTTGTTTATTTTTTTTTCTTTTAGGGAAGAGAAGTCACAGGAGCTGGGTGCTCTAGTTAATTACCACAATCCATTGAGACCACTAAACAAATCTAACCAGGTAAAACATGTAACATTTTCTTTAAAATCTTAAACTCTTTATTTTGCTGTACACACTTGGTAACTTTGAATTTGTTCTAAGATTTGCCCATTTGGGAGGATTCCTATTACCCTGGTATCTGATGATGGTGATGACATGGAGGATTCAGATGTCCCACTCATGGCCAGTGTTACAGAGAGGTATGGTTATTGGGTTTACCTACAGCACCACAGACTTTAGTAGTCCTTTTCAATGATACTTTTATTGGGTAGTGGAAATGTCAGATGTCAATGTCAAATTTGACCTGAAGGATAGAGACAAATATCAGTATAGTTGCAATGGGTAGTGCAGTAACCTACTTCAAATCTTATGGAAATTCTTTGTATGAAAGCATGTGAAGATGAAGAGAAAGCGTGTTCTCAGTAAGCTCAAAAGAAATGGAAATTAAAGTGGAAATAAATTTTGTTCAAAATATTTAAGTTTATGTAGTCCAGTTTTTTAAAAAAAAGGAGAAAATACAATCTTGTAACTCAAGATATTTTTAAATCCTCATTTTGTTGGACTTCTTTGTATTGGTTCTCACTTTGGCTGGACCTGCTTTTCTGCTTATTTGGAACTTGTAGCCAAAAGTCTTCACAGAACTACTTTTTTCATCTCTTTCACACAAAAGACCATTGCCCCACTGTGTTGGCATGTGATGTAACTAAGACTGTTACTTCAACAGGCAAATGTCCAGCTCCAAACAAACAGCCTTTGTTGCACCTTTTCCACCATCAACACCGAAACCTTGTGGGCGTGATTCATGCAGCCTGGGAGATTTGCAGGTAACTGAAATGTTTTTTAAATACATGAAGGAACTCTAGCTATCCTATGATATTACTAAAAAAGATACTAACAGCATTTTCAATTCAAGAAAGAAATAATGTAGGATTTCCCTTTACGTAATCATTTGTGGATAGAAACATTCATGATGGCTTTTAAACTTGAAATTTGTTATGCGCAATAGGGCATTAAAAAAGAGCTTTCTCTGCTCCTATCAGATGTACTGTTCAATGGGAGTGGTGTTTGGAGTATGATTTATGAAGAGGAGATGAACAGATTTCAACTTGACTATAGGACCTTTTTCAGCTGAAGTCATGAAGTTTACCATGGGAAGACCCTATTTAAGGAAGTCAATTCAACTCAGTGCTCTATGGAGCCATAAATTCCAGCTTTTGATAGAGATTTTTTTCATCAAAAACCAAATGTCTTGCATTACTATGTCTTATATTTTCATGTCCCATGTCCCCATCTGCTAAAAGAAAATTCCAGAATAGAAAGCACTTAGGCCTTTATTATAGAAACTGGATTATGAAAATTCAGAATGTGGATGTATTTAAAAATAGCATCAGTAATAGTTCCACAGTTCCCTGAGGCATGTTTGCTTTGCAGTGCAACTGCCACTTAACCACCTTAAGGAAATGGCTTTTGTGTACTACTCCTGAGTTTTCCTTTGATTCTTTTTTTAAGATGCTTTTTATGTTCTTTAGTCCTTACAAGAAAAAACAGCTTTGCAAATGTTGGATGAGGGCAGCTCAGAAACAGCTACCAATTCAACTGTAACTCTCAAAACCAAAGTGGATGCAAGTCTTGTGACGAAAAGAGCAGGTAACATTAATGTCATGTCTGAGTAGTTTGAAATAGAAGGAGCATTGAAGATGTGCTATTCTGTATTTTTAAAAAAATGTGTTGCTAAACAAAATGTTTTCAAAAAGTGGAAATTACTGCATTATTAACATACCTTTGGGGAATAATTCTTCAAGTTCTTTTAAAAACAATTTTGTATTTCAGAAATACTTCACTTAGATATTGCATGGATTTTGACTGGTGTGTGAAGTCAGCTAAAAATAGGGATGGTATTAGATTACATTCTGTTGTCTTTCTGGAAAATGTTGTAACCAGCTTCGATTTATAGCAAGGATTTCAGGGCTAGTTAAATCTAGAAAGTTGCTATTATTTATTTACCAACTTCATGGAATATGGAATACATGTACTAACCTCCTATGGTTAGTTGCTAAGTACTTCAGTGTTTCATCAGAAAGCTGGTTCCCTAAGTGGTGTTCTCATCCTGCTGAAAAAATTAGGTGAAAATGTCTAATATTGCAAGAGTTAGATTTAGGATAAGTACATATGTATTGTAGGAAAGAAGCATTACAGTTGAAAAAACATAATTTTTTTTGAACTTCACTGTCCCCTCAGCTCCTCAGTGAGCTTTTCCCACTGACTTGCATTGGGAACAGTTTGGTTTCAGGTCATACTTGCCCTGTTTGTGCTTCATTCATGTTTCCAGGTTAAATGTTGGTTGAGGTAGTTGAGTCCTTCAGCAGTTGACTTGCGCTGAGCTGCTCAGCATGGGATGTTGCTTTCTAGTAATTTGAAAAGAAAACTTTTCAGGCTTGTGAAGGAACACTCTTAAGCTGTGCTGTTTGCAGCTGGCACTGTCACATCCCACAATTTCACTCTTGTGCTACCTGTGCAAAAGGAACTAGGAGAAAGTGCCAAGTCCCTTTAGGCCTCTGGCTTCAGCCATTGCACTTGGATTATAGGTTGCCTATTGTTGCAGACAACAGACTTCTAATTTGGAGTATGGTAGTAAGCTTATCTTCACTGCTTTATAAACCTGCTCAAAACCCCGGGATGTTGTGGTATGATTTGTGAACCTACTGTCATTGCCTGTGTTGGTGTAGGAAACAGTTGCATCTCTGTTACTGTTACAGTGTTATCCTAAGACTTTTTGAAGAAAGTTGCCATTTTACTACAGTGAATTGAATATGCAGTTGAGGACTTCATTAATGTCTTTTAAGGCCTAATTCCAGTAAATCATCTGTGTTTTTAGTCTCATCTAGAAAATGAGGTAAAATTATTGTAGTAACTTTTCAAGTGTTGAATATTGATTCATTTTAATAGTCTGGTTTTTGTTTGGTGTTTTTCTTTCCACAGAAAGTAAAGTTCAACATCTGGAGCTGAAGACACCAGAGCCCAGGAGTCTGGAAAGTCAACAACAACAATCTAGTTTTGGTGAAAGCTATAGAAAGCAGTTGGAGCAGATTAAATTAAACGGTGTTAATGCCAGAAAGAAAATGCCAGCTCAAGAGGTGTCACAGAAAAGCTGCTATGGAGAGGTAAAGTAACAAAAATGTTACATGTGTGCTAGCAGCCTTCTCACGTTGAAGAAATTATTTCTGTGTTCTTAATTGTGGCTCCTTGTGTGATACAATATCTTGCTTTGCCCTTTGTAGGGAAAACAAATGAACATTGAACAGTCTGGTCATCCTGTTTCAAGACGATCATCACCATCAGATGCTTTTTCTAAGAAAAGTGACCCATTGCACGTTTATGGAACACCAAGCACCACATCTAATGATTATATGGCCTGGTAAGCCTACTATAAGGTGGTAGTTGATATCTGGAAAGGTTTAAGCAGGTTTTTACAGGGTTTAAATTTTTCTGTTCGATAGCAAATATTCCAAGTGCTTCTGTGAAGTGCCTGACTTTGAGATTCAGATTGCATTTAGGGACCTTTGCCTTTTTGGGCAGCTTTTCAGCATTTGAATATTTGCCATCAAATCAGTAGAGCCCTAGTAGAGTGTTTACCTTTTTCACTGATGCCTGCTACATGACACTTTCTTTTGGATAAATTATGTGGCTGAGAGACTTTTTAGATTGATAACGATATATCAGTTTATTTCCCATGATGCAAGTGTCTGAGGTTTTTTAAAAGCTTTTGGATAAATCCAGAAGCTTGCGGAATTAAGCACTTATGTTTGGAAACTATAGCATTTGTTTATCCATGTTACCTTAAATAAGGCATAAATCCCTATGCCTGTGTTGGCAAACCTTTCTAATTATATGATTACTTTTTGTTTTCATAAGTCTCTAGGATGAATCATATAGGTCAAGGTTGTATGCTGAGTAAGTACTGTTCCTGTTGGTAGGACCTCTGTCTCCATAGCTGCCGAATTCAGACTGTAGGTAGGGCATGAACCACATAATTTCATGAAGGAATGTGATAATAGTCCTTGAATAAATTCTCTTTACTTGGTTTGTACATACTAAATATGCAGAATTGCTCAGTGTTTCTATTTCTCTATTTGGACTGGTTTCCTTTTTTTTTTTTTTTTTACTTCTGTGATTTTACTCTACCAAATAAATTCTAGTTATAGAAATTATTTTCCAATTCTGATCTTGGCATTAGATTCTGTAAATACAATTGGGGAAAAATTTAGTATGTTTAGAAATATAACTAAAGAGATGGTAGACACATCAGGACAACCAATCAAAAAGCCATAGGATTTTTCACAATCTTTTGTTTTCTTAAATCAGTGATCTTTCTGCTCATACACAGTGTAGCTAAAACTCTCAAGGCAATAGTGAAAGTTTTTGAAGTTGTCTGTCTTAATATGCTTACTCTAAAAATAGGTAATCTAAAAAGTTTTTGAATAAATAACAATAAGCTGGAGAAGAGTAACTGGCTCAAACTCTTAGTCAGCTCTTCTAGCTTTATAGTTCCTTCACTTTTCAGTTGCTGGGAAGTGCCAGCTATTATCTGAAGATAAAGTATGTGATAGTTTCAGTGTACTTTCAAAAGGACTTCTAAATGAAGATGTTGAAGCAGGCAATGATAATTACTGAATGAAGTGGAGGCTTGAGCTCTTGCTAGTCACTAGGGTTTAACTTTCAAGAAACATTGAAGATTTCAACTTTGTTGTTAAAATAATCTTAGAAAATACAACTAATGCAGATACTGTTTATTTTTTTGTTAGTTTCAGCACACCAGTTGTAAAGGACAAATTTCTGCCAGGATGTCAACTTTCTACTCCCTACAGCCAGTTCCCATATTATTTACCACATACTCCAGCAACTCCATTTCAAAATCAAGTTGGCTTGCAGGTAACAATTTTCTGTCATTTTAGCACATATTTTCATTGGGAGCTACTTTGGGTAAAATAAATGTGTGTATATATTGTTTTGATCTGAAGTTACTGTTCATCTTCCTGGAGGACTAATGGAAAGTAGTCTAGTATTCCTAAAATAACTTTCTTCGTATGTCTCAATTTAGATGACCTAAGTCAGATGTTGAAAAATCAGTTCAATTTTGTCAAAATGCTGGAGCCTTTGTCTAAGCCTTTTCTAAGCAATCTAAGCCTTTTCAGGTCTATCTTAATGACACAGAGAAGAACTAGAGCCTCTGTTTTTGTTCTGCAGTGCTTTTACACTGGTATTACCCAGTACAGTATCATTAAAGAGAAGCAGTGTGTGTTGAAAATCATGAGTTTGAGGGAGGCAAAAGATTGCATTTCTCCTCCTTTTTTTTTTTTAGATTTCACAAATTTTGATACATTTGTTGTGGCCTGACATAATGTAAAAATGGGTTACCTTAGATGTGTTGCATATTCAGGTAGCAACCTTCCCAATTGTAGATAAAACTGGAGGATAGGTTTAAGCATCCTACCAGAGGATAAGTATTGATAAATTAATAAATCAAACTTGAGGCCTTTCTATGGCTTGGTGTAGCAGATATGGGCAATGCAGGCTGTTTCAACTTCACACTACTGCAGTCTTTTAGCTATTAGCTTCAAAAAGAATGGTAGATGGTTTCAGTTCAGCTCTTAAGTTTCATGCTGAGACTGAAAGTCTCTTGGATAATGTAGTTTCTGACATTAGATGTAAAGAGGGAGGTGTCTCTAATGATTTGGAAAGCCTTATTAAAGAAGATCCTTTCCTTGATTTCCAGTGTGAGGAGCATTGCTCCTTTTGTGTGAGTGCAGTGATGTTACATGCCAAATGCTGATCAGTGTATGGGGATATAGCTTTCATTTGGAGTTTCTTTACTGCTTCTAAACAACGTTATCTTCAGAAAGCGCGAGACAACTTAAAGCATTTTAATGTAATAAAAAGTAGAGCTCTCAAGTTCTGTTGCATGTACCAATATTTATTTCTTAACCTTTTCTATGTGTACACAGGTTCCAGCTGTTGTACCTTCACATGAATGCCTTGTCATCAATGGAAGAGTTTATACAGTGTTAAAGCAAATAGGTAGTGGGGGCTCAAGTAAGGTAAGGTGCTCCTTTATCCTTTTAGGCAGTCACTCATTTACACAGAGTACAATCTATTATAAATGTTGAAATCACCTAATGAGTGCCTAGCATTAACATGTACACAATATTTGACCCAGGGAATCTAGAACTTTGCTGGTGTGCCATGCTTAGACGTTTTGCTCTTGAAGATAATTTCTGTGGTAGAGTAAGCATTAAAATTCCTGGTAGAATCAGCTGTTCTGTTGTAAGAGATGTGCTGCATTGTGTACATCCTAATGTGAGAGGCTGTTGTTTAGAGCAGTGTGATTACACTGTTGGGAAATGGGTGACTTTGTAAAGTTGATTGAGAGCCTGAGGGAGACAGACCATCTCTTAACTACTTCTGTAACTTGTGTGAGGAGTAGAGTTGTAGCTATGTCTGAAGTGGTGAGCGAGATGCTTTTTACATGGAAATCTGGGGTCATGGGAGCTTGGGAAACAATATTGGCAAAATCTCTTGGGCTTGTTATAGTCCCTTAGTTTCTTAACAGCATAAGCAGTTTAGCTTGATGTAGTGGGGGACTATGTCAAAGGCCTTACAGAAGTCCAGATAGATGATATCTCTATCTCTTCCCTTGTCCAGTGATTTAGTCCCTCCCTCACAGAAGGTCACTGGGTTGGTCAGACAGACTTGCATGTGGTGAAGCAGTGCTGGCTCTTTCAAATCACCTCCCTGTTCTCCATGTGTTTTAGCAGAGCTTCTAGGAGGATGTGGTATCCTAAGGACACCTAATTTAACTGATTACTTAGAGGTCTTTCCCTTTGTGAATCCATGTTGACTGTCTGATTGTTGCATTTCAGTTGTACCCAGTAGGATATTCTCTGTAATTTTTGCAGCAACTGAGGTTAGGCTAACAAGTTTGTGGTTTCCTGGGTCTGCCCTCCTGTCCTTCTTGTCAGTTGGACTAATATTAGCCAGCTTGCAGTCAGCAGGGAACTCCGGAAAGAGGAGCTCTCTGTGGCCAGTGTATGGTTGTAGAATGAGGTAGGATGGCAGGGACTTCTGTGTGTCACTCTCATAGTCTGCTTAAAACAAGGCTCAAATAGAGCAGGGTATGCATGAGGTTTTGTGTTTAAATATTGCCAAGGATGGAGATTTCATAGCCTATCTGGACAAGCAGTTTTCCTGTTGGTCTATATGACAGTGAAAAAATCAAAACATCCAATTGTGATTTTCCTTGTTGTTAGCTATGTCTGCTGTATCTCATACTTTGATGGTTCAAGAGGACTCTGTCATACCTTCCCTTTAAATAGCTGAAGACTGCATGTAGGGTTTCCTGCAGCCTTCTCATCTTAAAGACTAAATGACACTTTGTGCTCTCAACCTCTTCTAATGTGCCATGTGATCTAGCCTCCAAATGATCATGGTGTGACAAAGTGAATGTGTGAGGGCAAATCAAACCTTTATCTCTGAGAGTGTTATCTCATAATTTAAAAACACTGCAGACTCATGATGTACTACACCTGGTGAAATACAATGTGGCACCAAGATAGCTTCTGATAGAGGGTTGTTTCTGTTGTAACTGGTGTCTTTGATTTTTTTCATGCTGACTTGGTATGAATTTCTTCATGTTGTTTCTTCCTTTTGAAAAGGTAGACTTTTCAGGCTGAGTTGAGATGAAGGACCATGGTACATTTGAATTAGGGATGAATGAAGTTATTAACTGACACTGTTTTGTAGGTGTTTCAAGTACTGAATGACAAGAAGCAGCTGTATGCTGTCAAATATGTGAACCTAGAGGAAGCTGATCAACAGACTGTTGAGAGCTATAAGAATGAAATTGCTCATTTGAGTAAACTGCAGCAACATAGTGATAAGATCATCCGCCTTTATAGCTAGTGAGTAAATACTAACTATTTAATCAGTGTTTCACTGTAAAAAGATATTTCCTTCACTTTTAACACACATGTTTTATTTTTAGTGAAATTACTGATCAACATATCTACATGGTAATGGAGTGTGGAAATATTGATCTCAATAGCTGGCTTAAAAAGAAAAAAAAGATGGATCCACTGGAACGAAAGAGCTATTGGAAAAATATGCTGGAAGCTGTTCACACAATCCATGAATATGGTATTCTTAAATAATTCTAGGTATTTGTGTAGGATATATGGCAGATAATGTCTCTTGTTTTAATTTTGGAGATGGTATTGTTTTTAATGTTGGTGTAATCTTAGTGATCTACAAAGATGGATATTTACTGTATTTAAAAAAAAGCAGTGATGCAAAAAACAAAGTTAAATCATGATCCAGAGACAGGCTTGGTTAACTCAAGAAGGATCTCACAAATATACTGTCTCTGTAATGCTATCTGCTTTCTTTCAACAGCCAGAAAATATTTTCTGTTTTAGACTACCTCGTATATTCCCGCTTGTTCTCTGTTAGACTCAAATTTTAGCCACTCAGTCTCTCCATACTTGGCTTTGACATTAATGACAGCTCTGCCATCTTTACTTGGACAAAGTGTTTCAGCTTTCTCCTAGACTTCTTCAGGCCTTCCTCTCCTCTTTACCTATATAATTGTGTATGCATCTATAGCATCTATATTCTGTTTGTCTGTATAGTAAAAAGGAGAGGCAGACTTGGATCTTTTCCTATATAATAATCAAGTGAAGAGTAGTACATGTAGCAGAAAGCATCATCTATTTTAGGACTAGAACATCCAAAAATATAGCAAACAGCAAAACCTACTGAAATTCAGCGGGCATACATATATGTGATGTTTTGAAAAAAGCCATAGATTTTTGTAAAATATCAAGATAGATAGGTTGATTATGTAGATAGTAACCAAAACTCATGTTAAATTGTGCAAGTAGAGTTTGTGAGAAGTCAGTTGTGTATATTCCTTAGTGAATGGTACCTTTTATCAGACTAAGCAATGTAATTTTATTTTAACTCCCTGCTTAGCTAATTAAAGAGAGAACGACAAGCATGGACAGGCCACTGAACTGCTCCAGAGCAGCAATCCAGTGTGGCTATGTGCCCACAGAGCTGGAGTGTCTGTCCCAAACTGAGACAAACTCTGCAACTCAAATTGCTTGGAGCTGTTCTGGGGTACCTGCAGGTTTGATTAAGTAGTAATTCTAACTGTAAATTCATGCAAGTTAAGAACTCTTTAGGAAAAAAATGGAAGCACTTTTGTGAAATCTGCAGAGACTCAAAGCCAGGCTGTACTTTGTCTCTGTGCAAGGGTTATAGGAATTGAGTAATACTAAACCTTATGGTAGTAATTTGGATTTACTTTAAACTCTTTTTTACAGGCATTATTCACAGTGATCTGAAACCAGCAAACTTTCTGATAGTTGATGGAATGTTAAAACTAATTGACTTTGGCATTGCAAACCAAATGCAGCCAGATGTGACAAGTATCATTAAAGATTCTCAGGTGAAATACTTCTGGAAAATTGATGTCCATTTTTCTGTGAAATGCAATAGTACCTGCTGATAACTTTGATTGTAATAACCTCAACTACTATTGAAATCTTATGCTGAATGGTTTTATATGTGTGCGTGAATATTTGTATATATTGTTTTTTACATGTTTTAATGAAGAAAATAATAATGGCATTCAACTTTAATAGAAACAAACTTTTAAGATGCTTTTCAGTGTTTTGGGACAGAAATCTAAATTTTATTAAGTTAATGAAATTTAATGCATGCTTTACTTAAAATATTCTTTCATTTTTATGGTTAGGCTGGTACAATGAATTATATGCCACCCGAAGCAATAGAAGATAGGTCTTCCTATGGAGAAAATGGCAACCCTCGTTCTAAGGTAGTATGATCTTTTTCCTCCTATTCCCTTCATGTTAAGAAGGAAGGAATTCAATCATATCTTCAGATTTTTTCAAAATCTTCCACTGAACTTGAACACAAGAGAATTTATTGTGCTGTGATGGTGTGCAGAGTTGGAAGGTTAAGCTTAATTGCCCTAACTACCCAAAAGCATTTGGCAGATGGTATTTAGAAAAATGTAAGCGCTCAGTTACTGTGTAAAATTGAAAGTAAAGCAGAGGCACAGGCTTGGGCATTTTAGGGCCACAAATGAGTTCAGTGTATCCTATTAATTTTTCTCCACTACAGAGTATTGTGTATTGTAGAAAATTTTATAACTTCACCAGGGCAATGGAATGTGAATGATGAGAAAAGTACTGAAGGGAAAGCATTTTTCACATTGGCAGTCAAAATTCAATTGAGGGTTACATCATTTGGTGCAAAAGTATTTAAAATCCATATGTACTCGCATGTACATGAAGATTAATTTTTTAACAGTTGAATGGAAGTATTATTATGTAATAAAATAAAATCTTGGCTTCCTAAATAGAGAATAAAATATTTCAAAAGTGGATTTTTTTTTAAGGATGGCAATTTTTTTACCTTTTGTATGTCTAAATTAAAACTGCATGCAAAATGCAGATTTCTTTCAGCTCATCTAAGCAGAAATCTAACCGCTGTGCTGGGAGTCAGGTTCTCTGTATGCATCTTTCTCCACTTCCCCCCTCTCCCCCACTCTTGAAGTAATTCAGCTTCAAAAGGACAAGTGCAAAGTTGTCCTGCAAGGACCAGCCTGAGTGTCATAGTTGAAATGTGGACCTGAATCCTTTAAACCCAGGGGAATTGAATTGTGGCTTTCCACTTAGGAGACATAGCAGTGATCTCTCACCATTTCCTGGATTTAAATAATTTAGTATGCTTTTAGTTGTGTTTATTTTTAATCTGAAATTAGAATCCTGCAGTTTGACTTCTTAAGGACTAACTTTATTTTTAAGTTCTTCAAGTAAGTTGATTTTCAAAAATCGTTTACAACAATAGTTTTCTTATGGAATATCAGTGAAGGAAGCCACACTACTTAGTAGATAATGGCGTGCTGTCTTGGTGATTTTGTGTAACAGTTACAAAGATCTCTTACACAATGAAAACTGTACAAATACATGATAAATTGACTGAAGGGTCAGTTTCTTAAGTAGAGAATAATAATTTTTTTTTAATTTTTAATATTAGATAAGTCCCAAAAGCGATGTGTGGTCACTGGGCTGCATTTTGTACTGTATGACATATGGAAGGACTCCGTTTCAGCATATAACAAATCACATCAATAAAATGCATGCTATTGTTGATCCAAGCTATGAAATAGGGTTCCCAGATATTGCTGAGAAGGATCTTCAAGATGTGCTGAAGGTAACTGTTCCTTTTGTTTTAAGTAATGATAATTTCTTTATTTAAAGCATATTTTATAAAACTGAATGAGTTGTGCTTGAAAGACTTTTTCCACAGAGATGCTCACTGCTACTTGTAGTAACAGGCCTTATTCTAAAAGAAGAACTAAGCTAGAGCTACTCATGTAGTTTCCATATTAAAGTCTCTTTTCAGCTCAATACCAGCTTTCAACAACCAAAGTAAATACTGTTAATTCCTGGGACAATTCATAATTTATAGGCAAAACATTCTTCCTCTTTCTTCATTTGCAGCGCTGTTTAATAAGAAATCCTAAAGAGAGAATTTCTGTTTCGGAGTTGCTGGTACATCCCTATGTTCAAATTCAAAGTCATTGTCCAACAGGTACATTTATTTTAAAATATATTTTATTAAATAGTATTTTTAACTATGCATTAGAAACCACTTCCCTCTTAGAGGTATTATGAGCTTGTTGGTGTGACACAGTTTTGTTTGGTGCCTACATCTGCTTCAGAAAAGACTTCAGTATTTTAATTCTTAAACCTCTTGCAAACTGTTCTGGCAGTTTTTATGCTGATAATGTATACAATTTCACCATAAGTATAAATTACCTGCAGGTGTTCCAAATGCAAAAGGAACAACAGAGGAAATGAAACGTATCCTTGGCCAGCTTGTTGGCTTGAATTCTCCCAATTCTATTTCTAGAGCTGCGAGGGTAAGTAAATTGTCTTCTCTATTTTGTGTAGTAGTACATGCTCATGCAGACCAAGGTTAGAATGTTTAGTAGTGAAAGATGAAACAATACATATATGAAATCTTCAGCCATAGCTGGGAAAACATTGCATGTCTTAGTGCTTTTATTTGCAAGGATGCAGAATCTCTCTACGTTATTCTGAACTGGAAGGGTTGAAATGTGATGGGTGATGCTAGTAACTTTTCCTTTTAGTTTTTTCTTTCCTTTCCACCTCCTGATAGATCTGCTTTGCTTTTAAGCAGCCCCTCTGTGGGGGGTCTTCTAATTTAAGAACTCTCACTATGGAAAAATTATCTCAATTGATCTGTTAAGTGTGCACACTTTTGGACTGCAACTGTTTCTGCTTCCTGGAAGGTGCTGAGCTGTTAATGCTAGTGCTATGTGTAAATTAGTTCCTGTGTGTTGAAGTACTGCAGCCTCTCTGTTTATTGCCTGAAAGAAGCTGGATAAATCTTCAACTCTGTTCTTTCTATGTGTGTCTCAGAAGTGATGGTGTAAAGTATACATAAGACCTAGAGAATGCAAAGCTGCTTTCATGGGGAGGAAAGCAAATTCAATGTATATTAAATCTAAAGGAGTTCATGCTTACACTTCTAGTTGCACTTGATCTGTTTTGAATATGAGGGTGAACAAGTAGTTTATTCTTCTAACAAAATGGTGATTTGGCTGTTTGTGGGCCAAGTATCTGAGTATCTCATGTAAACCTTGCATGCCCCCAGTACACAAATAACTCCTTCCATGCTGAGGTTTCCATAGTGGAGACATTTAATAGAGTTAACTTGATTTTTAGATCTCTCAGCTCATTTGCGCTCTCCTGACTTGTGAAACTCTATAACTTTGCCCCCACTGCAAAGTCAGCCGTATGTATTTTCCTCTGGGCACTGCACTGCATTACAGCTGGTACAACTAAGCTGTCTTAAGTGTTTTATTTTTTGATTTGACAGAGCAATTTTAGTATGGAATATTTCAGTATGTGATGATTTATTTCAAGTCTAATGCTTGTTTTATAGTTTGAATCCATGTGCAGTACAACTGTGTTCACCTGAATACCCTGTGTGTTTAACTTTCAGACTTTATATGAACAGTGCAGCAGTGGTAAAACTCTTGATGTATCAGCATTTGCAAAACCTGGGAGTCAAAAAACATGGACAACAAAATGATGTGCTACTGTTCAGGATGCAACTGATGTCTGGTCTGTTCAAAATGTATTTTGTGCTGCTAGCTTTTAAAAGGACACTCAGCATAAAGTTTGCATTTTTATATGTTCGTTGTGTTCTTTTGATAATGATTTCAGGTCATTAAAAAGAGCTTAATTGAATGCTTTTTACTCTGGGCTCTTTCACTCCTTGCATGCTGCTTGGGTTGAGCAACAACAATGGCTACTTGGTGATTATGGTCTGTGTTACTTACAAAGCACTACAGTGTATGTAGTACACAAACTTGTATGAGAATCTTTTAAGAGGAGATCTTATGAGAAGCTAATATAAAAAGTTCCCCAAAAATGCCAACTGATATACATGAAAAACATGGAATACCTTTGCTAACAAATACCTTGCTAACAAATACCTTGGAAAGGAGCATTCTGTATAAACCACCAGTTACAATATTGGCAGATGCATGTAAATGTCACCCAGTTTTTGAGCTGTTCCTGTGGTTAAGTGTTATGATGGAATCATCAGTACTGTGTTGAACTTGTATGAATAAAATGGCTCTTGTTGTATTAAAAATGCTATTACAAGTTTAGTCTGCTTTTCAAATTTCAAAATAGAAATTCCTTCAGGTTTCACAATGCTAATAAATTACTAATTTGGTTTTTTAAAAGCATTGATACTAAGCATTCTCTAAAATGCACTGAATGTAGGAGAAGTGGATTTTACAAGATTGTTATTGGATTGGTTAGGTTTTAACTGAATTACATTTCTGGTGTGAGTGTATGTTCATGCCTACCCTCCTTTGTTTTGGATTACCTGTGATTCTCCACATTACGCAGGGAGAGTGATCAGAGTGGGAATTATTCCTGATAAGCAGGAGGGCTGAAGCAGGGGCAGAGTGTGTGCTCCACTGCAGTGTTGGAGCACACAAAGAACAGCACATCTCCTTCCTAAGAGGTAAACCTGGAATGGTAAACTTAAGGTGTTGGTCTCGTTGTCATTATGTGAAACAGGGTGTGGAATCTCAGTCATCTGTCAGGATGGGGGTAGTTGTCCCATATTTCTAGTGAAAAAGGCTTGTTCCCCATAGAGGTCTTGTTTTTGCTCATCTTTTTAAAGACTTAGTGCTGCTGCAGAAGTTCAGAAGTATTTCAGGCATAAGGAGTACCTTATGCCTGTGCTAATTGTACTCCACCATTTGTTTATAGTTTGTTATATAGATATGAAAATTTTCAAAGTTGAAGCCAGTGAAGAAAAAATTTTATTGTTCTGCACATTTCATATTCTAAACAGTTTGAGAGACTGCTAAGGTATGGGAACTGAAACACTTTGGCTTTCTCTGGAAGGGGGGAAGAAGTATCAGCCTCTTCAGAGAAAAACCTGTGAAGAAAATCTTTACTCTGCAGAAGTGTCTTTTCATAAAGTGAAAAGTTTCCCAAGTCCTTGTCTAGATTACAGCGCTTGAAAAAATTATTTGTAATTATTCTAATGTTACAATTGTTTAACTTTTGCTGTTTTGCTTTCCTAGTTTGTGTTGAATATTGAGAAGCAGTGCTACATTACTGCACAGCAGTGCTACAATAGCTACAGCTATTTTTCTTTTGTAGTGTATGATTTACCAAACCTTTCTCTTATTCCATGGCTGTTGAAGAACCCACAGGAAATATAACTGGCATGAGAGGGAGCTTATGAAAGAGCCCTGGGGCTGATAAGAGGCAGTGGGTTGTTATCAGTCATCCCTTTAAAATAATTTTTTTTCCACTGCAGATGGGCAGTTGATTTATACTCCTTCCCCACCTCAATGACATGCTGCAGGATATCTGTCTACCTTGGTAGCTGCCACTTATGAGTCTTCAATCTATTCCAGTCTTATTTCTGCCTTATAGACAACTATCTCCCTTCTCAGGTTCTTCTGGAGTCTTAAAAGCATAAGTGAATTACAGAAATGTGTGATTAGCTTTAAAGGACAAAAAATAACAATCTTAAATGTTGGGTAACAGGCAGGTAACTGCTAGAAGCTTTTTCAAGGTTACGAAATGTCCATCCTGTGTCACTGTCACCCTCAAGGCTGCATTGCAGGATATTGTATATAGTGGAGAGAGAAGATGGCTGGTAAAGCAGAGTATGTCTCTGTAAAGAGATAAATCTGCAGTATAATACTGTATCAGCTAATAATGAGATTCCACAGCTATGTGAAGGGTACAAAGGTAAATGAGAACACTTCACTAAGTTCTCTCTTGTAATTCTTGTTGGAAAAATGGGTTTGGGAACTTATAGCTTGTAAATCTAAGACTGTGGTCCAAAAGTTCTGCTCAGCAGCTAGCACTACAAAAGAAACCTAACTGCAGAAGGGTGACTTCCCTGTTCATTTGTGAATGGGTGTATAGCATGACTCAGTCTCCAGATTCCTCAGGAGGGTAAGTGGACGGGCAGGGACTGACCTCTCCTCTGTGGTGATGGGAGCTGAGGGAATTGCCTGAAGCTGTGTCAGGGGAAGTTTAGGTTGAATATCAGAAAAATATCTTCACCCAGAGGGTGGTTGGGCACTGGAACAGGCTCACCAGGGAAGTGGTCATAGCACCAAGCCTGACAGAGTTCAAGAAGTGTTTGGGCAATGCTCTCAGGCACCTGGTGTGACTCTTGGGGTGTTCTGTGTAGCGCCAGGAGCTGGACTTGATGTTCCTTATAGGTCCCTTCCACCTCCGGACATTTTTTGATTCCATGATTCTATGACTGCCTGAACTCTGCTCTGTAAGGTTAATTGGAATTCAAACACTAAATAAAGTTTAAGATTTGAAGGCTCTGCTCATGCAGTCATTCTTCTTGTGACAATACCTAGAATTGAGTCCTTGACAAGATCAAGAAAAGGAGGCTGTTTGCTTGCATATACCTCTGCTCTAAGGACACTTGACCAAGGAACAGGAAAAATCTATTCACAACCATGATGCTGGAGGAGTCAAACTCTTCCTTCTCATCTAGTCTTGTGGAAGACACTCCTAAGGTGCTACTGCTGTACATGTAGCTGTGCAGGAGGGAAATGGTACAGTCCCTAACAGCAGAGTACAGAGCAGAGGGTGTGAGTTAGTCTGAAGGTAAGTTGTCAAATTGTCACTATTTTGGTCCCTCCTGTGGATTTCTGTTCTTCCTTTAAGTACTTAATAATGGTTGCATGCTCAACAGTTTTAACTAATTCTGGGAGTGGTGGTAAGTATCATGTCAAAAATTCAACAGTTGAACAAACTTGAGTTCTAGCCCTGGTGTGAAGTCTAGCTTGCTCCCTGAACTCCTCAGCAAGGATCTCTGGCTAATCCTTGCAGGTGCCAGTTATGACAACTGCCTGCTTCTCTCTTCCAGTTATTTATGCTCTTATTGCCTTGCTGCTCACACAAAACAGAGTTCTCAGTGGCAACAAATAAAACAAATACCACTTTTTATTTTAACACTTTTATTCCTAAGGCATGTCCTGTTTCAGCTAAGGGTAAACTGCTAATATGAGAGTATTCCCTTCCTGCTTGCTGTATATATCTCTTCCCAGCTTGGTTATCTGTCCCACCTGCCTGGAGTACAAGGCTTGTCAGTGTGCCCTTGTTTGCTTACTGCTTCACATAAAGTAATTAGGAGATAAATCTTGTGAGATAAAGGCTGTAAAGAATGGAGCAGGCACTGCAGTGTGATTTACTTGTAGGATATAGAGGTGTACACCTGTGTGGACACAGAAGAAATCTTTATACAGCCTGTCCATAAACTTTCATGGGAGTTGCTGAAATGAAACCTGAGATAAAAATCTGACTCCTCACCTCAATTCCTTCTCTTGGCAGGTAGACTATTCACAGCTAAACAATGATGCAATTTGAAGATTCTGGCTCTAATCAGATGAATTGCCAAAATCCAGGCAGATTTTGCAATGAAAGATATGACTAATTTGATGTGGAATAGTGGTACCACTGTTCTGAACCCTGAAAAAACACAAGGAATAGGTCAGGTTTAAAAAATATTTATCCATTGGTCTTAACCCTTATATGTTGTAAGGCTCTCTGGCTTGTCTCTGTACCCACTTAATGAATGTGTATGTTATGTGGTAAGTGCAGGCATGCTTTGAATTCCTCTTTGTAACATGCTCTATGTCTCTTGCTTTTCCCCTATTTTATGTCATTGTTATTTGTATTTTTAATTGGCTTTTAAGTAGCTATATTTAAGGAAATATGAATTGGATTTGCACTTCCTTCCTCTGTAGTCTTGAATAGGCAACATTTTAAAGGTCTCAAATGATTGTTAGCCTAGCACTGCAAAGTCATGGATAAAATGTTTCTGTGAGTCTTAGCTCTTTACATTCCTTGTCTTGTTTGCTTTGTTTGTCAGAAAGCTGTTCAGTACCATGGATCTGTACAGTGCTGCTTCCGTTCAGTGACTCATTGGGGCATAAAGCTCTTCACTGCTATCGCAGAGTGGCATTTTACTTTGAAATACTCTTATCAGGCATAAAACATGTGTTTGGATGTTCATGCAATGGGAAACATAGTTCTGTGCAGCAGAAGGCAGTGAAGTTCCCTCCACAGTGGTGGGGAAATGCTGGGCTCTGCAGCAGCTGCTGTGTGCTGCAGGGACTCCTGAGCCATCCAGCAGGAAGCACTCAGCAACACTGCAGGAAGGTACCTCAGTAATGAGAAGTTCTGAGTCTTCAGGAGGTCTTGGGTACCTGAGTGAAAGACGAGTGTCTGCCTAAATCTCTTTCAGTCGGATCTTTGGACTTAGCAGACATCCAGCACTGCAAAGGTAAAGACACTTCCTACTGTGGTGATGGATGCTGAGCTATGCAAATATGAACAAAGCCTTGGTTTTTGGGACAGCAGATGAAGCTTCAAAGAAACCTGGGCTTTTGGTTTGCAGTTTGCCATGGCTTAGAGAATGCTCCTGTTGCTCTAGCTTCTCATCTGGAAAGAAAAGCCAACTCGCATCAATGTTCAGAGCTGAGGAAGTTGGAAATTTTCATGTCAAGCTGTGTTTTGTAAGATATTAGTCCAAGGATCTACTTGAAATTGATGTGCCAGTAGCAGCTGTTTAGGGGCAGTTGATAAAGCTCTCCAGACCCAGGTGGCTTTTACTGCTGAAGTCTAAAGGAGTTTGTAAGAGCTGTGTGAAGTGTTGTCCTGTGTGATTTTTAAATTAGCCTTAGGAACACAGAGAAGGTAGTAAATATGATACTTGTCTTCATGCATGTTGAAGCTTGTAAATGAGACTACCAAATATGCCTTCCATAGTAAATAAAGCCTATGTTGGCAGAACACAAAGGAATTCACATGGGAAAAAGTATCCTAACACATACAACACAAGGGGCTGTTGGAGTGGTATTTGGGGATGGTTCTTCGGCATTATACATAGTTTTCTGAAAATGTCTGTCCAAACCTTGTACCAAAGGAACCAATTAGAATATTAATTATTGGGAAAGGATAAGAATGCAAGAAAATATTGGTATGCTGCTATGTAAATATATTTGATTTAAATGCTCTCTGCAGTCCTTGAAAAGGTTTAATAAAGCTAGAGAATATGGAGAGACCCAATGCAGGCCTTCAGGGAGATGGGAATGACTTCCATACAAGACTAAAAGCAGTCTGACTTCCTGAGGAAACTCTCACTAGGAGGAATCTGCATTGCGCAGGGCTGGGAGCTGATGAAATGATCAGACAGACTGCTAGAAAGGGATGAAAGGAAGATCTTGGGGTTTAGTATGCAACATGTAAGTACATCTGAAGTATTGTAGAAGCCAAAGATAGTAGTGTATTCAAAAAGAGATGGGATATATTCAAGGAGGTCAGGATGATCCTTGGCACTGTATGTAAGTGGTGAGATGTAATCTCTGGCTTGGGAATTCCCCCTATACATATATATCTCTGATTCTAAGTGCCTGGGCTGTTTTGCCAGAAATGAAATTGCTTACCTTGCTCAAAGGGTTTATGATGAAGTTTAGCAGACCACACTGCCTTGTGCTCTGACCCCTGTGACAATAGATTTCTTAATTGGTTGGGTTTCTTTGGGTCCTGGGTACTTGATTTTCAACTCCATGCCTGTCAACGTGGCACCTTTTGCAAGCAGCGTTTGAATGTATTTGCTCCATCAGTGTCAATGGAAGGCAATCGTGTTTTAGCAGGCATTGTGTACCAGCAGCAGCTTGGCCAGAGCTGCCTTATCTTGCTTCCCACCTGCCACCTGAGCCACTGCCTCAAGAAGTCAGGCAGGTTTTGTAGCTGTGCTGTAACTTCCCTGCTGAGATCATAGTTGTACCTCAGAAAGGCACCTGGAAGCTGGGATCATGGCAGGCTGTTGCCTGGGTGTCAGCTTTGGAGCAAGGCTACAAGGAAGCAAGTAGCTAGACAACTAGAGTGGTGGTAGAAGCAGGGTTCAGATCTGCTTGTCAGAGGTTTGGTCCCACAGACCCAGTTTTAGGTTCTGTGTCCATGCTGTGGCTTTCTTTACTCTGCTTGTAGCCACATCCTGACCTAGTTGGCACTATGTCCCACTTCACACGCTGCCTGCTGATAACACCAGCAGCAATTCCTGCCAGCAGCTTAGGTCGGTGCAGGTCGTGATGTTTCAATAACCACTTTGGCACACTGGTGGGTTTTTGTACATGGGTGGGTCCTGCAAAACTTGTTTAGCTAGCCCTTCTTTTCCAGAGTTCCCTGTGTGCTCAGTCTTCCCACAGCACCTTGCCTCACACTTTGCTGTATGCATGTCCTTACACCCTGTTTGAAGGCAATAGCTGGAACCTTTCCAGTGGTGGTTTCATGGGGAAATGCTAGTTCAAGGGGTTCACAGTGGTCCTTTCAAATTCTGGGTTTCACTTTAGACAGGAGCCTGGTATCATTTGGGTAGACTCCTGCCCATAATTCTGAATATAAGACCTCCGTGTCCTGGAGTTTAGGTTCTCCCAGGATCTGGAATAAGTGCTGAATAATAAGGATCCTGGGGTATCTGCTTATCCCTTTGTGGTCTGTCACTATATTGGAGTATTAAATCTTGTCCATTCAAACTCTGGCCAAGGATCTTTTTGAGTTCAGGGAGATTCTGCTTTATGGAAGATAACTGAAAAATAGACTTTGCTACATGGTGGACATCCTGTTTTATGTCTGAAAACCTATATGTTTTCAAAAAGAATATTAAGCCAGAAAGACTGGAAGTGTAATGAGTCAATCCATAAACATTGCTAATGCATGAGTTGTGCATCCAAAGCTACATCCAAGCACATTTTTCATAAAAGCTTATTCATTGTGTCTGATTCCAGTAAACAGGAGTCACTACAAGTGAAGGCTTACTCATTCTATGTACTGAAATATTGTATCTTTCTCTCAATTTTGCAATTATAATTATAACTTGAAGTCTTTATTGACATATGGTAACACAGGAGTTAATTGATTTTCATCTTGAGCATCTCTTAGAGCATCATAGCCTAATAATGAAGAATTTCCCTAAGACAGGCCAAGCATAAAGGAAAGATGAAGATATAAATCCAGGACTAGTTGAGGCATCTACTTTATCTAAAGGAAAACCCTATTGTTGTGGCTGGTGTGAATGGATCCAGATAAAAAAACCAAAACACACAACAAAACAACAAAGTCCAACCAGAGACGGGGAGGTGCTACATCCCCCCTGTTCTGCCTTGTGAGGCTGTTATGAGCCTCCCTGGGCTGGTGTCTGCTCTCCTTTCTCCCAGACTTCCTTCTTGGCTGAGTGAGTCAGAACTTTCTATAGCGTGTTTTCCTGATCCACCTCCTGAACTGTCTTTGCCCTTCTGTGCACCTGGTTGGCCACATTCAAACACGATGCATTGAAAATGAAAACATCTCAGAAGTCTCACCAGGTGCCTTTTTAGAAGGAACTATTTAACAATCCCTAGGCAGCATTTTTTTTTTCTTGGCTTAGGCAGTTATGCTTCATAGCTAGTAAAAATGACTAATGCAGAACTCTTCTTCTGCCCCCTTTTTTCACTTCCAGCAGCTTACAGCACACAGTGAAAGGCTTTGGCACTAGGTACTTGACCTGTTCTATGTATGACTGAGGTTACTGTGACTTTTTTCCTTACAACCTAGACCTGAATAACTGATCCTGAATTGAGGATGATAAAGGTAGAGGTAAGAATAAATTTTATTAGAATATTGGTTGTGTCATTAATTATCTGTGATCCTTAAACTTTGAAGGTGCTCCAAGAGCCTTTTTTCAGCCTACTGGAACTGCTTTGCACTGAGCAATTTAGGCTCCTGATTTCTTTCTGACCAGCAGGATAACATCCAAAGTCACATGATGAACATGAATATTAGTACTGTATGTTGTCATCTGTCTTAATGGTTCACTTTTCCCTTATTTCAGTCATTAAAAAGTCATGCCAGAAGATGCATGGGAAGATATATGCAATGCATCTTGATCTTCTGACTGTCATAAGGAAAGAAACTATTCAGCAGTGTCTCATTTATCATTAGTGCCCAAGCTGCATTTTGTGTCAATTTCTACATTATTGTTACATATTTTTAATCAAGACCTACTTTTGAAGTCAGGCTAGTTAGTCTTGCATGGATCAGCACATTTATTGCCTTTTGTAGTCTTGCTCATCTTCAACCATGTTACATTCACTTCAAAGTGAGTCTACCTAAGTTGTAGTTTCATATACCCATCCTTTCAAAGTTACTGAAAAGTTTGTTCGGGTTGTTGGGGTTAGAATTGAGGTCCCTGCTGCCTCCGAGCTTGTCTCTGGCCAGTATGGGATGCTAAGGAAAGAATGGCCTGGGGCAGGTGTGCAGTGATGCACCTCAGGATGGTGATCAGCACCTTCCCTTCCCTGCAAGTACAGCTGCTCTTCCAGTTCCAGGATAATGGAGCTGTGCAGCAGCATGCTCAGGTTCAATGGCTACCGTGCCTTTGCTCCAAGGAGACATCATGGTCCTCACTGAAAACTGAGACAGAGAAAAGATTTCTTTTGGGGTTAGATGTAAATTTAGTTATGTGTCTATTGTCCTCGTTTTCCCTGTTTCTTTTTATGTAGGAGAACATCCTGTTCATTTTGATTGCCTTTTAGATGACAAAAAAGTTTGTAAAAGTTCTAATAGTCCCCTCCCCCCCTTTTTTTGAAATAAAGTTCTGACATGTTGTATGTGGAATTCCTGCTTTTTGAGTTTTTTAGAAATCAGAAGCTGTATTCTTGATCTGCATTTGTTTGCCCTGACACTTTGTGATCACTTGTTGTTCCTAAAAGACTGTCTTGCAGTCCTTCTATCCTCTTTGCTTAACAAAATGAAACTGCCTGGCTTTTGGACTTACAGATTTAGGAGCTATTTGGTAAGGAGAAATGTCTCTCTCTAGTTTGTGCCTTGAACTTTCTATTTTTGAGGTTGCCAGCCTCCCAAAGGGTATGGCATATGGTGATATTAATCTCTTTTTAGCCTCTATGTCTCTGGAGAGCAGCTCTTTCCTGTAGGCAGTGCTGCTGGCCAGGGTGGCAGAGGTGATGTCACCTGCTGGCCAGAATGGTCAGAAAGGAATCAGAAGCCTGAGGAGCTTGGTCTGAGGCAAGCCATAAATGAGTGCTCTCCTCATGCTTCTGGTTTGGTGTGGCCCCAAGCCTGCCCTGGGAAGTGCATTTCAGGTTGGGCCAGGACTGGTGCTTGGTGAGCACTAAGGGCCAGAAGAGATCTCCTCAGCAGAAGGATATTCTGCTGCATCTTCTACAGCCTGAACTCAACTATCTGTCTTGATCAAAGCATCACCTCTTAATTGCTTCATGTTTCACTTCTGCAAGTAACTTAATGTTGTATTTCTGCTGCAAGTAACTGCTGCTTGCTGGTTGCCCTTGTATTAATGAGTGCAAACTTTTAATGTGAGCTGTGACTGTATCCAAACCAGGTGTGTACCAGTGGCAGCCAGAGCGCAGGTTTGCTTCCTTCAGCTGTCCCATAGTCAGAACAAAGTGCCAGGAGTGAGCAGGGGTTCTTTTGGTGCTGTCCTGGGGTTTGTTATCAGGGATGATGCTACAGAGCAATATATCATTGTCCAGTCAATGCCAAATTGATAGTGGCACTGGTGTAAGAGCTGCTGTGGCAATTGCAGCAGTCCCTCCTGTTTTCTGCAAGGGCCTGTATTTTTGGCATAGAACTGGCAGGTGTTGCCAGTGTCCTCAGACCACCTTCAAGCAGTATAAAATGTCATTTAGCTTCCTTTAATCCCACTATAAAAAATAATTTTATTACTCACAGTCTAGGTGCCTTAAAACATGTTTCTACCTGTACTGACAGCTTCCTCATGTGTCACTAAGAGATTATGAACAATCTTTTGTATTCTAGCTCTGCCTTCTTTTGGTAAGGTTTTGTGTTTAGTTATGGCTCCTGTAATGGTTGGCTGAGCTGTACAAAACTGACATGCCACTGGCTGTGCACTATAGTTTAACTCACTTCTGATGGATCCTCAGGGAAAAAATTCTGCACTCATCAAATATCTCCCAGGTTAGCATTTGATTTGTGTGTTACCTACGTTGACTGAAAGCACGCAGAGCTTTTTGACTTTCTGAAAGGCATGTTTTTTGTCCAGAGTCAAACACTGATCTTCTAGTAGTGAGTCTAAAATTTTCTGTGACTATAGGCTGTGGTCAAAGCTGTTTCTGCTCAAACATGCTGCTTGCTGGGGTCTGTTTGTGCCTGGCCCACATGCTAGAAGCTCCGTGTCCTGCTGGTGTTTTAGGAGTGCATTGCCCATGCAGTCCTTCAGTGACTTACAGGTATTGCAATCAGGTTCTTTAATTAACTCCTTTGAGAGTAAAATCTTTACCAGGTTTTTAACAGTGGCTTGGATACTTTTGCATAGGAATACTCTTAAAGCAGCTGATTCAGAGAACAAAGTTAGGTAAGACATTTCTGAACTTAGTTCACTGCTTTAGGAAGTTTTGTATTCATTCCTGCTCAGCTGGACAGCTGCTTCTGTTTGATTCTGGTTGGCCATGATTCCTCTATGCACTTAGGAATGTTTTTCTAATCAATATGGTTTGAGGTAGCTTTAGTCTTGTATTGCCAGTTCTTTCCACAGCTGCTCACAAGATTAAGTCACCCTTGACTAATCTGATGGCTTTCTGTGGTGAAATGACTGGATCTGGGAATGAGGGGTGAGAAAGAGATAATGTTTCCTTTGACTTTAGCAAGACTTTTGGCACTGCCCCTCATAAAACTCTTGTGAGCATGGCAGGATATTAGGGATTGGGTGGAAGGGTGGATGGACAGCTAGAAGATGGGTGAAATGCTGGCTGGATGGCTGGGATCAGAGGGCAGTGGTTCATGGGTTGCACTTTCAGACCCCTGCAGTTCTCTACTTGTTGCTGGGGTGTGTCCTGTTCTACATCATCGATGGCCCGGAGGAGGCAATGCAATGCACCCTCATCAAACTTGCAGATGATTAATGCTTGAGGTCAGGCATGCTTTTCCCAGGTAGGCTGGAGGAATGGATAAACAGGAACCCCATAAAATTCAGCAGGGGCAAATGCCAAGCCCTGCTCTGGGCACCAGGATAAGCTGGGACTGCTGGGGAATAGCTCTGTGGAAAGGGCCATGGTAGGCAGTGAGCTGGGCATGTGTGTGCCCCAGATCAGCACCTGCAGTGCTCTTCCAACAGAACCTCTGCCTGTGGAGTGTTTAGCTCAGGAAAATTAGCCAAACACTGCTGCTAAGTTCTGTGTCATTCCCCCATGATTCAAGTTCTCTCTAGCGGTAGCATGATTTTCCCTGCCTCTGAGCAGTAAACACAGCCATGCTCACTGTGTAGTCTTAAAAGAAAGTTAGGGATTTTTAAAAATTATGTGACCTGGGTGTCAGGATGTTTTTATTACCCTTCCAGCCTCTCAAGGTCTTCCCTGTGTTCTTTAAGGCTGGCTGTGAGAGCCTGTGCCCCTACATCTCTGTGATGTGACAAAGAACACAGCATATGGGAAGGACAATCAGGAGGAGGAGGAAGCCCTGCATGGGTAATAACTTGCCACCAGTGAAGCAGCAGGTGGGAAATGGGGTATTTCACATCTGCTGGCACTGAGAAGTGGTTGGATGGCACATTGGTAGGGACTGATGTCAGGCAATTTGGTATCTACTGCCAATTTCCAGAGGAAGGCCAGCAATACTGCATCTGGTGAGGGCAATCAAGCTCAAGGACATTTGGTCTGTGGTTGGACCCAAAAACATCTCTATTTTCAGCTTATTCCTGGGAAATATCATGAGGGTAGTGCTCCAATTAATCCCCCTTTTGAAGGCTTTTTTTTTTTTCATAAATCAAATAATGTCTTGAAAAATAAATTTTTCCTACGTGAGAAATTTTTGGTCTGGCAGTCCTAATGTTGAAGCACATTTATTCCTCTGGCATTGCAAAGAGCTCTTGTGGTGGGCAGGGCTTTGTTTGCAGGCTGGGCTGTGAGGCAGGGACTGCAGTGTAGCGCATTTCTCGGTGTTCTGCATCCACGTGAGGGCACCACAGCACTGCGGTAGCAGGGATTTTGTTACCTACCTGCGGGACTGTACCCTGCACTATAAAGGAATCCTTCAGGAAAAAAATAGCCCTGCATAGTTTATTTAAAACCACCACCACATTGTAAGAATGTGTATTTCTGCTGTGTTTCACCTCCCCCGGATTGTGGGTGCTCTGCCCCAGCAGACCCTCTTGTGGCGCACAGTTATACCAGCCCTAACCCTGCCGAGAGGGTAATGTGCTTGTGGGTGAACTGACTCAAATGGAGGAAAAATAAGGAGTAATTTAGTTATTAGCTCTGGTGGGGGTACCAGCTTTTCTGGGAGAGCCAGGGCAGTGACAACTCATTTATTTGAGAAGGGCCTATGAGCCAAAGGCAGAAACAGGGCTCAGCATGGGGAGTGGGCTGGGCAGGCAGCCCTCGGCACCCGCCCTCCAACAGGCAAAGCTACTGCTGCCCCTGAGATGCTGAACCTCTTCTCCCTTCCTTTCTCCATTCCGTGTCTGCATCCCATGCTTTCTCCCCTTCAAGCACGGCTTTACTCAGGCTCTGACCTTTGCATCCACAGCCAGCCCAATGCAGGCATGTTTGTTATTGCCCTCTGCAGCATCCCCTGCAGGCACGGCACAGTCCAGGCTTGGGTGCAGCTGCATTCCCTTAGCCAAGGAGTTCTTTTGGCAATAAGGTCACTTTGTGTGGCTGAGGACGTCCCCACAGTGTGGCAGCTCCTAGAGAAGCAGAGGTTGAGCAAGCCCCAGAACAAGAATGGCCGTGGTTCACCCTGCAGCCCCTCAGAGGTGCAGCCCCTTGGCTTGGCTGCTTGAAGGAGAGCAATGCTGGCACTGGTGAGGGATGGTTACTTACTGGTTTTAGAGGGAGGTTTCTGAATTTTCACAGAATTATTAAAGTTGGAAAAGACATATAAGATGATCAGACTTCCAGCTGGTAACCCAGCAATGCAAGGTCCACCACTCAGCCATGTCCCTAAATGCCACCTCTGCAGGCCTGTTGAACACTTCCAGGGATAGTGATTCAATCACTTGCCTAGGCAACTGATTCTAATGTCTGACTACACTTTCAGTGAAGCAATTTCCTCCTAATCTAGCTCCTCAGCACAACTTAAATGCACTTCCTTTCGTCCTGTCACTTGTTACATGGGACAACAGCCTGATCCTCACCTGGCTACAACCTCCCTTCAGGAACCTGTAGAGCTGTAGGCTGATAAAAGGTGTTCTCCAAGCCTCCTTGTCTCCAGGCTAAATGCCCCCAGCTCCCTCAGCTGCTCATTATCAGACTTGTCTTTCAGACCCTTCACCAGTTTCTTGCTGTTCTCTGGACACGTGCCAGCCCCGCAGTGTCTCTCTTGTGGTGAGGGGCCCAGAGCTGGACGCAGCACTTGAGGTGTGGCCTCACCAGGGCTGAGAACAGAGGAAAAGTCACTGCCCTGCTCCTACTGGCCACACCATTTCTGATACATTCCAGAATGCCATTGGCCTTCTTGGCCAGCTGGGCACAGCTGGCTCATGTTCAGCTGCTGTCAGCCAGCACCACCAGGTCCTTTTTCTCTGGGCAGCTTTCCAGGCACTCTTCCTCCAGCCTGCAGTGCTGCAGGGGGTTGTTGTCACCCAAGTGCAGAACCTGGCACTTGGCCTTGCTGAATCTTACAGTTGACCTTGACCCATTCATCCAGCCTGCCCAAATCCCTTTGTAGAGCCCTTTAGGCAGAGAGGTTTGGCTGAGGATGTGACTAAACCAGAAAATGATCTGTTCCTGCTAGGGCCTATTGCTAACAGGTCAGGAGTCCTTCACAGCCCTGTAAAGAGCTGCCTGGTGAAAACTCCTGAGGGGTACTTTGAATTTAGGCTTATTACCTGAGAGGAATAAAAAGGAGGAGGTGTGTGCTGCTCTGGCAAGTGTTGCAGGCCTTGGAGTTGCACCCCAAAAGTGTTTCTGTTTGCATTTCAGAGGCTGGGCCACTGCAGGCTTGTCAGCACATGAATGGGCTCCCAAATGCATAAAGCTTCAGTAGGAGAGATCTGTCCTACAGTGCCAGAAAGGATAAGAATTGATTTCATCTGGGGCTCAGCCCAGGATTCCAAAGGGCCCTGGCTGGCATGGTGCCAGGCAGGCAGACAGGAAAAATGGGTTTGAATCTCAAATCTACCACCAGGTTGTGTGAAAAACTGTGTCTTCTCTGAGCTTCAGCTTCAGTAGCTGCACACTGCACTTCATTAAATTCACATTCAATGGCCTAAAATGTAGGGGTGACATTGCTGTCTAGATTTGTTATTTATGGCCTCATTGAGAGCCTTATTTTTCTCAGTGAGTCATCTCTTTCAGAACTCCTCTGCAACAGATGAAATTTCACCCGATAAAGACTTTGGGCAGGCTGGTGTTGGTCTAAATGGTGGGAAAAATGAATGCCTCTTGTCCCTGGGTCAGCTGCTTCCTTGCCAACTATTATCTCTCTTTTAGCTTTGTTGAATGAGGCTGGTGATCAGGCTGTGAGATTTGGGACCGCCAGTCAATCTGCTGAGCTTGTGCCAGCTGGGAGTGAGGTGCAGCCTGCACTCCCCACAGAGGCTGCAATCAAACAACTGCTGAGTTTAATGAACTGTTTGAAGAAAAAACATTGGTATCCCTGGGTTTCTACAGTGAGAACCCAGAAGTCTCCTGTTGCAGAGCTGTTGCACTGGGTGAGCTGTGTGAGGGTCTCCCACTGTCCCAGCCAGCCCATGCACTGGGACTGTCTCTTGCTTCTTGAATCACAGTGTGGTCTGAAAGCCCAGGGATCAACTCCACAAGTTGTTTTATCTCTTCCCTCTGCCAGACCAGCTAACCAACCAATTTTCTGGAAAGAAAACAGCTGTGTGCTGTGAACATTGACTCCAGCAACATTTCCATCACCCTTTTTAAGCAGTTTGGTGTAGATGTCAGAACAGAATGGTTCCTGTTCACTGGCATCTAAGAGAACATTATTTAACAGTGATCTCTTTGATTGATCTCAGTGATCTAACTGTGCCTCTGCTCAGTTCAAAAGGCACTGAGAATTAGGCTTGACTATACTTTTGTGGTGTATTTCTACTATCTTTGGAGGCCCTGGGCTCTTCTCCAGCTGTCTGTGAACTCTACCCTCCCTTTGAGGTGCTGGGTAGTTCAGTTCTACTTCTAAGTCTTCAGTTCCATTCTCTTCCTGTCCAATTGCTCCATCTATGCCACAAAGAGTATCTGCATGCAAATCCCTCTGGCTCCTGGCTTTCTTTCATATAAATCCATTGGCTTGGCAGCTTCTATTACCTTTACACCTGCCATGGTTCAACCCCAGCCAGAGGCCAAGCCCCACGCAGCCACTTGCTCATTCCCCCACCTGCAGGCTAAGGGAGAGAACTGGAAGGGTAAAAGATATAAAACTTGTGAGTTGAGATAAAAACAGTTTGATGGGGAAAGTAAAAGCTACACAGACAAGCAAAGCAAAGCAAGGAATGAGTTCAGTGCTTCCATGGGGAGGCAGGTGTTCAGCAGTCTCCAGGAGAGCAGGGCCCCCTCATACCTGGTGGTGACTTGGGAAGACAAACACCATCACTACAAACATCCCCCCTGCCCCTTTCTCCTCCCCATCTTGTACACTGAGCATGAACTCATATGGTCCTGAGTATCCCTTTGATCCATTGGGGCCACCTGTCCCAGCTCCTCCAAACCTGCTGGGCTCCCCCAGCCTCCTCCCCAGCATGGCAGTGCAGAGTGAAAATGGCTTGGCTCTGTGTGAGCCCTGCTCAGCAATAACAGAAACATCTCTCTATCATCAACCCTGCGTTCAGCACAAGTCCAAAACACGGCCCCCTGCAAGGCACTTGGGAAAAGCTAACTCCACCCCAGCCAAACCAGCACAACACCCCATCTTCTCCAGGGCATGCTTCTCATTCAAGTTCTTGCTTTACCACAGGTGGTCCCCCTGGCCACTGTCTCTGCTGCAGTGAGAAACAGATTTCATCTCTGTGTCCAAGGAGAGGCCATTGCAAACCTGTTCTGTGTTTCTAGTTCTAATCCTGTACTAATGATTCAAACTGCCTGGAATATCTACATGCAGTGGAACACAGGGATGAAGGTGCAAAGGATTCTGTTAATAAGTTTAAGTGAGGTTACACAGTTTATCTTTTCTTTTTTTCCTACCCTATATCTCCTGTGAAGATAAATGGGGAAATTAGTGTTAGAGTTATGTAACACTGGAGAGAAGTGTCTCTTGGTGTTTAAATACGTGTAGGTTGTAAATGATTTTTTTTTAAAAAACAACTTTTATGTCTGCTAAGTGAACACTAAAGCGCTGTTTTCACAGTGTAAAGTAAAGGCAAAGCCAAAGCAGTCCAACTTGAGAGTCAGTGTTGAATAATACTCACTGCACTGTGGCATCACAGGGTAAATATGGTCATGTTAGACCAGAGATTAACGTTTTCCATTAATTTTACTTTTTCCATAAACAAGACAGGACTGTGTTGGTTTTTTTGCCTTTAAAGTAGCATATTAACATGCACATGCTGCTGCTGGATCCCAATTAAAGGTTAACTGCAGTCAGCTGTTATGTGGATGGCTTATCAGTTGTTTTCTATCTGTGAAATCAACCTGAATATGATTCTCTGTCCTTGGATTTTGCAATTACATCTGGGTAGTTTGGTTCACCTTTAAGATGATTAGAGTGACAATAAATAACATACTCATGGAGGTGATTGTCAGATAAAAAGTCACTGGGTTCTTGCAGAGAATTACCAGGTGTGTGGTCATCATCCTGTTTAGGGCTAATCTAGCTGTTCATTTAAGGACTCAAAAGTCTACCTGGATTTGTCCAATGATGGAGTGAGGAAAAAAAAAAAAGGAAATAAGGAGTTGGAAATAGGGTGGCAGAGCAAAGCTTCATGATACTCTACAAACAGGGAAGTATTTTCCTATCAGCACTGCTCTTGTTATGTCTACTATCATAAACAGCACCTGCTGCATGATACAGATACACGAGGGCATATCCCAGCAACTGTCTTACAAATAATGATGTTTGTGTGTCAGGTTTAATCTACCTTACTTCTTTCACATTTAGAAATCTTCTGGGCTTTGAGAGCAATAATCAAGGATGCACCTGTAATTTGCTGCAACTTGTTTACTTCTTGTCTTAATTTGTTTTGTGATAAATCCAAAGAAGGTCAAGGTCCAGTTGTTTTACCTGCTCAGACATCCAGTGACAAACAAGCAAACAAAACAGAAGGCAGGAAAAAAAGGTTAGAAGAAAACATTTGTTTATGAAGTAAATTAATGCCCATTTTGAAGTATTTCATATATCATTGTTTCTTTTAGAAGTTTTGGATCACAGTATCAGCTGTGTGCAGCTAAGGCACATCCAAACCCAACTACTTGTGTGGTTTCATGTGAACATCAGTGATAGCAATGCTTATTTGAAACAAAGAAATTATTTTCGTGTTGGAAAAGAAAATTAAAGGGGGAAAAATTCTTCCCATCTTCCTCTATTTTATCTTCTTTGAGATTAACACTTCCATAGTAAGCTCTTGGTTCAGGCAGTGAAGTGCTAATTTCTTAATAAACAGTAACAGTGAAAACAAATAACGAGTAGTAATAATTTTTTCCCAATAATTTTATTTGCTTTCCAGTTTTCTTCCTTAGTTCTTCACTTCTTCTGAATTCCTTCATCTGTTGAGATTTCTGTGTCATGATTTAACTTGTAACAAAATGCACCAAGGCCTCACACTTAATCTCAACCTTACCCTTATCAAAATGTTCATTTTTCAGAAGGTTTGATAATCCAGAGACCTCTTTCTCTCCTGCTATAATTATTTAATGGGACTTTCTATCATCTACTGGGCTTTTTTTTCCTGTTCTCTTGCTGCCTAAAATGACATTTGGGGTCAGGATATGTGTTTTCTGAGGCTGTATTAACAGTCTGCTAATCCTCTGGTCACACTGAAACACAAAGTCAAGCAGAAGGTGAGGAAGGCCAGCTAATAAAACAACTCTGCTTGCTTTTTTTCAAACCATATTACTTGCTGTGGACACATGAATTGGGACTGGGAGTGGTTCTTCCAAAAGTGAATATTTTTAGCTGTTCTGCATGCTGTTTTTAAATACATCCTATATTATTTGTTTTAACTTTAGAAGTTTTTCAAGTGATGTCTTGTTTTGACATTACAAATAAAACCAGAATTACTTTTCCCTCTATGTGTTTTGACTTCATTTTTGCCCCAGGTTTTTGGGATTTAAAGGTGACACCTGTAGTCACAATAAACCAGACATCCCATGTGCATAGTTACTCAAGAGAAAATATGTGTGAAATTAAAATTGTCGCAGGTTTGTTTTCTACTGAGTGTTCCATTCCAAAACTTGTTCTGAAAAACAGCTCTGTTCTTGGTCACAGTTTATAGTTTATTAGTAAAGTGATGTTATCATGCCAGCAGAGCAGAGGCGAGTGCTGCCCTTTCCAAACCCTGCTTGCAGGAGTGTGGGGCACTGGGCAGGCACACAGAGCTCTGTGACCTCCTGCCACAGGGCCAGCTCAGTGCAGCTTGTCCCTAAAGCCTCTCCCCACACTGGGCTGGGGTCTGGGCCGAGGCACCCCCAAAGCCCTGCCACCACAACACGCGTGGTGCTGCCAGCTCCAGTCTCCAATGAGATCAATAATGAGCTGTGTCATTTGCTCACACTTAGGAAATTGTGTAACACATGATGGGCAGGGTACTTGTGTGGGTTCAGAGGAGGAGTTCTAGCATGAAACATTTATATAATGGGATTTGGGCATTTCCCAGATCAGTTCTACTTCACACTGAGCTGAGAACTTGGTAAATCCTGGCCCACTATGGGAATAGCTGTAAACTGGGCATGGAGAAATCCTTCTGCCCTGTCCAAAGGAGAATTTCATCTCTACAACAGATGGCATCAAGTACTGATTTAGTGGAAGGAAATTCTAGAGCCTTTCCTGCTTGACCTAATGAACCAGAAGCATATGAGGCAGGAGGAGGGAGGAAAAAGGGGAGAGGTCTGGGTCAGAAGGACCTGCACTGTTGGATCTGGGCTATAAAGGCAAACAGGTCCTGGGGATATAAATGCTTTGGTCCATCTGAATTTGGATGTGACCTCTCACAAGATTATCACAGAGCTGTCACCATCCTGTCACAGGAACTGGGGAGGGTGAAAGGACTGTTGAGCACACTGCAGATATGTGCTTCTCTTGGTCTTTTGTTTCTTTTAATGCATTCACACAAGCCTTGCAGTTAAACTGATCTGATTCGTGGTTTTCAAACCCTGCCTTTCTGAGCACAATTTCAATGCACAATGGCAGGACTCTAAGGTCCCACCTTCAAGGTGGGAGATTTGGGTATCAGATACACTCCTGAGGACAAAACTCCTCCTACATATGTTTCCCCAGGTAGCTAAGGGAGAAAAAGTTATGTCTCTGCTTGGTTTCAAAGGCTGGTTTGAGAGGTGACAATGGATGAACCTTTGAAGGAAAAATACCTTCCAGTAGCCACGGTGAGGTAGGACCAGTCACTGGCATGTAGCATGATAAAATCATGCTGGAACTGTGTGGGTCCCAAAGGAGAATGTTGCACACTTGATCTCTTACCCAGTTTTATAATGTGTTTGAAATCAGTACATTGCATACATTTCAGTTTCCACTGCTCTAATGATCTGATGATTTCCTGAAACACTTTAATGGAGTTTCCACTGACCTTAGAATAATAGTGTTTTTTAAAAAAGTGGTTAAGTACAGACTTTTATGAGACAAATGGAGCCAGACTTCTCCTTCAAAAATATGATTTTTGCAAATGTGCATGGTTCTAAAAATCTCAGAGCTGTTTTTCAGAGTGACAGAAATAACATAAATGCCAGAGTAAGCAGCAGTTGATCTTGCAACACTGAAGTCTCAGTACTAAGTCATTAACTGTATGCAGAAACAGGTCCAGAAGAAGGTCTGAATGTCTTTCAAACTGCCACTGAACAGCCTGGAAGTGCCTGTGTCTTGTGGCCATCTTTGACTCAGCAATTCACATCTTTATACAACTGTTTGCATTTATCCTGTCATAATCTGTTCTTATTAAATGTGCTTAGGTTGATCTTTCCCTCCTTTCCCTCCCTTCTATTTTTAGCCTGTACTATTTAACATTTTCAGTTTTCAGAAACTCCTACTGTCTCAGCAGCTTAGTTATTTCTACAGAGAGACTGTGGCTATCCTTCCCTGGGTTTGAACATTTGAAATCCATTTCCTTAGCCTTAATCTCACATAACTGTTTGCTCAAAACCATACATGCTCTCTGGAAAGGTTTTCAATCTTTTTTCGTCACTCCTGCTGGACTCCATGGTTCTCAGAAGGCTGCCTCATTCCCCAAGGTACCCTGACAGCCGAGCCTCTAACATGGAGATAATTTCTTTTTCTAAGAAATTCATTTGCAATTTACAGTGTGACTCAACATCTTTTCTTTCTCCCCAGTTTTGTCAGACCAGCCTGTTTCTAAAGAAATAATTGCCTAAAGGCAGGCAGACTCGTGCCTTTCAGTGCTGCCAGTCAGGTAAAGGTTTGACAGATTAAGCATCCATTGTTTGTAATACCAGAGGATTTTCTGTTTTTAAGTACTCTGAGCTCTTAGAAAATCCAGATTTTGAGACAGAACTGCTTGGTTCCTTTTCCCCAGTCTAAGAAGACAGATATTTATATTAGTAGAGAAGTTATCCCATGGCAAACAGCAAGGGAAGTTTGGCCATGTTGATTTTGTCACAGGGAAAATTCAATACATTAGTCCTATGTTTCTCACAGAAGGCATCTTCTGATCTGTTTGGCCCCTATATATTTCAAAATAAAATGAAAGAATTTGGGGTTCAGTTTCTTGGGCCTTGCTAATCTGATCATAAATGAAATGCATAAAGCCAAGTCTGAAGATGTACACCACATATCTAATCTGCCATCTAACCTTCACCTGCCAATCTGTGGTATTTACAGAGTGCTGATCACTAAATTAGGCATTTATCTTCAATGACACGAGACAGACTAAACTTTGATATGACAGTGGGCTCCATACTACATTAAAAAGTTTATCATCTAAACCACTCTTCTCAGCTGGGGAGGGGGCTGAAGGAGGAGTTCCTTTTCAGTGCCACTCTGGAGATGGCATTGCTAGCCAGGAACATTTTCTAACTGTGCTTTGCATTATTTTTCACTTGCTGAGCAATAATAAGTGGTACATCTATCTGCATTTAAAATGACAGATGGTGCCTGTCCCAGTGCTGATAGGGGTGACTGTACAAACACCATCTCCTCAGTGGGGGAGCTGGAGAAAAATGGCACAAACCTGTACAAGGTCACTTCTGGTTTATTTTAGAATCTCTACATCCCAAGGTGTGCCCTTATAAAAAAATGACAATTTACCCTTGTAAAAAATTTAGTATGAAGACAGCAAACAATTGGTGTTGTGCAGCCTAAAATCTATTCATGTCTCCAGATTCATGTCCATTTCCAAACATGACTTAAACCAATCCCTTACCTGTCACCTGTCCCTGCACACCTGCTATGGTGTGCAAAGTGCTGAAGAAGTCTCTGACCCCATGTGACTGTGGGGCAGGTTAGAACTATTAAAAAATTGTGGAAAGAGTTTACTTATTCAGCTGGGTTTGTTTGTTTTGCTTGTTTGTTGTTTTGTTTATTTGTTTCTTTGCTTTCTTAAACAACATGAACAGATATTTTGGGTTTATTTATGCACATGTATTCAAAGAAATCTATTGCTTCTTTAGATTTATAAGAAGCTGAAGAGTTAATAAATATGTTCCTGTGTCATCCCATCTTCTGCCTGAGGAGAACTGCTGAGCTGTTATTTACTTTCTGTGCTAATATTTTAGTCTCGTATTTGTTATAGCTCCAGATGGCACATGTTTGCATTCACATTTGCAACAGCTGAGATACAGTCAGGCAGCATAATAACTCTAACAAAATGTCCTTGGTTTAAAATGAAGATGAACTCTGCCCCTACTTCAGCTAGTGAGCAGCACCTGCCAAAAAGTCACATTAAATGCTACCCAAGGTTTCTTGAAACAAAGAATGAGTTAAATATGATGCCTTGGATATGTTTTTAGGGAGGGGGCTCCTCAGAAGTCCTGTTTTGCATCAAAGTTTGGGGCAGAAGTTCAGAGACACTTGCCTTCTATCTAACTCAGTCACCAGAGGCAAATTTAAAACAGGCCTAGTTTCAAGGTTAGAAAACATTTCATGGCAGGGCAGCTGCCTCTCTATTAGTTTGCTAATTTATTCAAATAGCTATCATCAAAAAGATGCTGATTTTATCAGACATAACCAACAAAAGCATTTTAAGCACATGCTTACCCTCAATCACTTGAGCTTCAAGGTAGGCTAAGCATGTTTAAATTAACTGGATTTGTTATTCATGTAGATTTACTTCAGATATTAGGGTCAAATCCTACTTTACCATGGCATTCTCATTGTTTCAGAACTTGTTTAAAAGATGAGCAGGCTTCAGTGTGGACCTGGTATTTCCCAGTATCTGCCTAGCCAAAGCTGGCAGTCTGAATGGTAGCTTTTAGTTTCTCTAGCTGAGAAATTAATGCCTTTATAGCTCAAGAAAGATGGAGGGAATTGAACCCTTCTAGAAAGATAATGGTTTTATTGCTGTTTCCTTTTCTTAAGGCTGTTAGAGAGGTCAGCTGTCCTCAAAAGTGCCAGTGACACGGAATTCACCCAACCTCTCCCAGAAAACACATTGTATAAAACTCCTAGAGATTCCTGTTCTGAAGTCATATGGATGTTTATAGGCCAATTAAATGTTTTCAAGTGAGACCAGAGTGATAAGAGGTCACTGAATCAAGGAAAATGTGCTCATATCAAGGTGGTGTGACGCCAGAAAGGCTGCTGTCAGTTTCCTGGGGAGGCATTTCCTTCTTAAAGCCCATTTAAATAATAGCAGAAGATTCTTCTCCTCCAGAAATGCATCTGCCTCCAATCTTACCTTTTAGGAAAGTAGGAGAGCTCCCATCAATGCTTGGAAATAACAGTCACTATACATATGGTGTACATATGTACAGTCCAACATTTATGTGCTTGTATATATGGACACTCTACTATAAGGACAGTGTCAGATTTCTGTCTCATAGCTAAATTATTATAGTATTTTAAATGACTCACAGTATTGAGTGAACTGTTCTGAAGAGCAGTGCCTTCAAAGTCTGAGAATATCAATGTCTGCTGATGGTACAAAATTATTTGGAGGAAGACAGGACTTTCAGAAGAATTGCCGAAAGGCTTCATGAAAATCATCAGCTAGATGTCAATGATGATTAAGAATATGTGCATATGCATATATGGCAAAAGATGCACATAAACCACTCCTGACTCTACTCCTGATGAAGTTAAGAGCCTCTGAACTGATGACCATCACTCAGGAATAAAACCTGGGGGCTGTGACTGTTCCACAGCAACAACAGCTCATTGTTCAAAAGTGACTTCTGAGAAAGGCAAAACAGAGAACTTCATCCTGTCTCTGTATAAATCCATGCTTTCCTAAGTCCTGGATACTGTGTCCTGATACTTCATGCACATCCCTCTAAAGAATATCTTAGAAAAGCTGTAGGGCTAGGAAAGATTCAAATAAGGTTAACAAAATGAACAAAGGCCTTGTGTCACTCTACAGAAAGAAGCTGCATTTCTTTAGTTTGGACAAAGGGAGTCTTACTGTGATTTATAAAGTAGACCAAGCAATAGGATGAATAGGGATTGATTGATTGATTGATTGATTGATTCCCCTTTTTCCTCCAATAAAAGAGCAAGAAGGCACCAGATCCTGTAAATGTAATGTTTGAGTAAGTTTTGTCTCACTTACAAGCATCCCCAGAGAATTCCTTGATGTAGGCCAATGTGGATGTTCTTGTGGCTTTAGAAGCAGACTGCAGGAACAAAGGTTAGAAATTAATTGAAAGTCGTTAAATGCATAAAGTGATTCTGGCTCAGGATTTCCCTAAGATGCAAATTATTCAAGGCAAGAAAAATAGTCATGAGAAGAGTGGGATATATCATACACTGTTACTGAAAGATTCAAGTTGGGCTACTGCCAAGGCAATAAGTATGTCATGCAATCTCCTCTACTATGTGACAAGTCTCTTCAGACTTCCGGTATTCCATTAAGTGATTTAATGCTATGGACTATGAGCCAAAAATAGTACACGTCTTATAAGTTTGGAGCCAATGAGATATTTATTATTTTAATTCCCAGCAATGGGGTGAACATACATAGAATGGCTTGGGTTGGAAGGGACCTTAAAGATATCTAGCTCCAACCCCTCTGCCATGTGCAGGGACACCTTCCGCTGACCAGGTTGCTCAAAGCCCTTCTAACCTGGCCTTGAACACTCCCAGTGATGGAGCATACACAGCTTCTCTGAGCAACCTGTGCCAGTGCCTCACAGGAAAGAATTCCTTCCATATATCTAATCTAAACCAACTCTCTCTCAGGTCTTTTAATTTTGTGTGTGAACTTGGGACACATTGTATTGTTGTCCAAATGGCAACACTTGTGCTGGAGAAGCAATTCTGATGGTATCAGAGAGAATGTGGTGGCAGTGAGTGTTTGTGGGCATGGGTGTCTCCTAGGCTGAAAAAGTATATAAATGCAAAAAGCAAAAAATAACACTGATGTGATTGTGTCTTATTGTTCTCAAGCCAGCATGCTAGAGACAGCTAAAATAGATAGAAATCCATGGGGATTTATCATATCACAAAATTGGGTTTTGTATTGTATTCTTCCTTAACATTTGAAAGTACAAAGTATTGCTACTGCAGCATGGAGACAGATGCTTTATATCTAGGTGCATGTGGCTGTAACCATTCTGTAGGTAAGATTTAGAAAGAAAAATTAACTATTGCCTAATTTATGAGTATAGAGCTAAATTTGGCTGCTGGTCTTCTACCTTTGAGAAAATTGGGTCACACAGGCAGTCAGTTTTGAATGGGGATGACCAGGATCAGTTTCACCTGCAATTCAATATTGACTCATAATTCTAAGTAATCATTTTCTCAGGAAATCTGATAATGCATAATGCATCCTAGGCAGTCATACTGGTGCAGTGACCTTTACTCTTATTTTTGGTAAATAGTCACAAAGTTATTATATAATTATACATATATATTTATATATACACACTGGGAAATTCTGAGAGAAAGAAATATAATTTGCTTCTGCCTCTTAGCTCTATACACAAACAAAGGAAATAAATGATGACAAATAAAAATGGTATCCAATACCATATGTTGCTGACATCAGAACTCTGCATATGACTGATGGAGACCTCAGAAGGAAAAAAGTAGGAAAAGAACCAATTTAACCTGAAGGAATTTTCATAAGCACAGTTAATAGGAGCTGTGAAATAATGGCATGTACCAAGAGAGTGAAATGGTTAACCATGAGATGTTGCTCTTGGAGCACAGGAGCTAGGATGCTCAGAACTCTGCTGCCTAGATTACTGAAACACCACTCACTCACCAGCAGTTAGGAGACAGCACTTCTTTTCACAAGCAAACTCTCTGCAAGAACGATTTTAGCAAGCTCAGTCTGTCTTTGTAGTACAGCCATTAGCCAATCAATGTAATTCATGCTGAACCTCAGATGGCAATGCCCCTGTAACTGAAGTTCATTCCATTCAGCCTCAGCTCAGCTTGAATTTACATTATGAATAAGAGGGAGGGGCTTTTCTGGGGACTTTCTGGGCATTTCTCTTTTGCTGTGCCATTTTTTTTTTTTCAACATTTTTATTGATGATATGGATGAGGGCTTAGAGTCTTTTATTAGTAAATTCGCTGATGACACTAAATTGGGAAAGAGTGCAGATCTGCTTGAGGGGTGTAGGGCTCTCCAGAGAGATTTGGAAAGGTTAGATGCATGGGCAGAATCAAACGGGATGAACTTCAATAAGCCCAAGTGCCGAGTCCTGCACTTTGGCCACAATAACCCCCTGTACCGATATAAGCTGGGGATGGAGTGGCTGGATAGTGCCCAGGTGGAAAGGGACCTGGGGGTGCTGGTTGACAGTCGATTAAATATGACCCAGCAGTGTGCCCAGGTAGCCAAGAGGGCCAATGCCATCCTGGCCAGTATCAGAAATGGAGTGGCCAGCAGGAGCAGAGAGGTCATTCTTCCCCTGTACTCGGCACTGATGAGGCCTCACTTGGAGTGTTGTATCCAGTTCTGGGCCCCTCACTTTAGGAGGGACATCGAGTTACTTGAGCGTGTCCAGAGGAGGGCAACGAGACTAATAAGGGGCTTGGAACACAAGCCATACAAAGAGCGACTGAGGGAGCTGGGGTTGTTCAGCCTGGAGAAAAGGAGACTAAGGGGCGACCTCATCGCTCTCTACAACTTCCTGAAGGGTGGCTGTGGTGAGCTGGGGGTCGGCCTCTTTCTCCGGGCGATAACAGATAGAACAAGAGGACACAGTCTCAAGTTGCGTCAAGCGAGATGTAAGTTAGAATTAAGAAGCAAATATTTCACAGTAAGAGTGGTCAGATACTGGAATCATTTACCCAGTGAGGTGGTGGAGTCATCATCCCTTGAAGAATTCAAAAAAAGACTGGATGTGGCACTTGCTGCCATGATCTAGTGAACAGTTAGAACATCGACTGGACTTGATGATCTTATAGGTCTCTTCCAGTCTTGAACTTCTGTGATTCTGTGATTCTGTGATTTAACTTACAAAGCTCTTTGATACCCCAGCAATGGACAGTAGCAGGGAGCTGTTGAATGAATGGAGAGGTGGACAAGCAAATACCACCAGGTATTCAGTGCTGTGTGTGCCCTGAAACCTCCACAGCAGCTAGCAGTCACTGCACCTCAGCAGCACTACACTCCTAAATTTCTCAACTTTGGAGCAGACATCCCTTACTCCACTTTTTGCCTCCTCAGAGGGGGAAAATTTTGCAACATAAATATCATGAAGAGGTAAAGAATGTACTTCTTAAAATAGCCCAGCATGGAAAAAACCCAACCTGGTGTAGCAAAACACAAATTTGCAGTTAGGCATCTGATGGTGGGGGGAGGCCTTTGCACACCAAAGGCTTGGAGATCTGGCAGATAGAGACCTTCAAGCTGTTGTTTTTAATGCCCAGTTTTTGCTGAGACATGCTAAGAGCCCACATGGTAGGAATG
Source organism: Ammospiza caudacuta (assembly GCF_027887145.1). Lineage (NCBI taxonomy): Eukaryota > Metazoa > Chordata > Aves > Passeriformes > Passerellidae > Ammospiza > Ammospiza caudacuta. The sequence continues at coordinate 96,142,476 of NC_080595.1, read as the reverse complement.
CATAAACATCATGCTTGGTGAAAAAAACTTAGTACCTTTTCCCCTGTATAAGAGCAAGCAAGAGAGTAGAGTGTGAAGTAACAAAAACTTGAATTACCAATATCTTCTTATTAAGGCTGAGTTGCTTTCATTCCTGCTACCTAGTGTTCCCTGATGTTGGCTGAAGAGTCCTGACAATTCAATCATTCAGCTCTTGTGCTGCTACAAAAGTTCCCATGTACACTAGTATGAATGGCCATTTTTGTTTCATCAGTTTCTATGAGGAAAATTTAATTACACAGCCTGTCTGGGAGAAATATTCTGAAGGAGGAAGCTGTACTGGATGTCTTGTGTTGTCTTGTTCTACATCAATGCCCAGGTGCCCAGGCTGCTCAGGGAAGTGGTAGAGTCACCATTCCTGGAGGCACTTAAAAACATGTAAATGTGGCACTTGAGGAATGGATTAGTGGTGGACTTGGCAGTGTTGGGTTAATGGCTGGACTTGATGATCTGAAAGGTCTTTTCCAACTTAATCAATTCTATGACTTAAGCCTTCACATTCTGTGTTTGAAATTATCATTTGTGAACTGCAAGAGAGAACACTGTCATAAACTCCCAACAGCTGACATTCTCTGAAGTTTCTCTCAAATCTCACAGAAACCTGAGGTAATTGTGAAACGCAGGATTTCCATCTCCAGGACGGTCCCCAGGACTGGCCCATGCCAGCAGCCTGCAGCCACGCCCCATTCCAAACACACTGGTGCAAGTAAAGTTCAAGGTAACCTTATGGATCAGGGTCATATCACCTTCCAACACCTGCCCAGGTCTATATAAGCACACAATGCCTCCCTGTGTGGCAGAAGGGCCCTCCCCTGCTGCTGACGCACTGCTCCAGACATGCTGCTTCCTGCCACAGGGAACTCTGACAGCATGGCCACCGAGATCCCTGCTGAGAAATGTGGGAAATGTCAGTGTGAGACACTCCATTCTAAAAGCATCCTGTACCAGATCCTTAACAAAGAGCATGGAAGTGAGACCAAGTGGCACCAGCAGCATTGCAGCCCCCACTGCTCTGCAAGAAGAAAATGCTGTCCTTGTTTGGACAGAAGAGTTGTCCTGAGAACACCAGAAGCCACATGCAGAAGAGCTTCTGAAGTGCTGTTGAAGACTTCAACTTTTATTAGAAACTTACCTTCTTTTTATCACATGCCTTGGGAGGATCAGTTTGTCCTCATACAACAGAACTGGGTCCCCCTTTTTGTCCTGGGCATGGCACAAGAAGGAGTGGATTTTGACCTGAGAGAGGTTCCAGCCACCAGTTTATTGAAAAAAATCCTCCTCAATCAGTCTTCAACAGCTATGAATGAACTGGGCAGCTCATCAGCAGGAGCATCTTTCACAGAAGTTCAGAAGATGAAGAATTTATTGTGGAAATTCTGGGACCTGGACATAAGTGCAAAAGAATATGCCTATCTTAAAGGAATTATTCTTTTTAATTCTGGTAAGTCCTCCCAGAAATTACACAAAATATTATGTGCCTAGAAAGATATTTGACATTTTTTTATTTACGTAGAGAAAATGTTTTGTTTTACTCATTTATATGAATAGATAGTTAAATGTTCTCAAAAACCTGTATTCCCTGATTTAAGAGTTTTTCTGCCTGATGTGGTTTATTTGGTTCCTTGGACATGTGCAGTTCGTCACCCACTGTAAGCCAAAACAGCTTCTATCTGACAAATTGTAAGTCATAAAGATTTGTGTAACTTCAATGACTTCCAGTTCAAAGGTAATACAGCAGCCTCACCCTCACAGCAAGGGAGAGAGGGTACATGGGCACATGATGTGAGCTTTAGAAGCATTTTAACAATGGCTTCTTCAGTAACAAGAACACAAGAAAACAACCATCTGATTTTCATCAGTGAGGCAAAAGGATGCTGTGTTGAGTTTACACAGCTTTTATGTATATTTATATAATTTAGTATCTCTACTTTCAAAGCCTGGGAAAGCAAACTTAGACTTCTGATTGCATCCTCTCACCTCTGATGCCAAGTTCAGGCTCCTTAGGAAGGAAGGTTGCCTCAGTCAGCACCATGGAGTGCATGAGTAACTAAAAACTGAGCTCCAAGTCCACCAAAGTAAATGGAAAGACTTATTGACTCCAGCCTGCTCTGGCTCAGATGCCCAGCTCCTTCCACAGCAATCACTGCAGCTGGCTGCACTGTCAGCAGTGTGCTGTACTTGGGGATGCACCAAAAGGATGCTTGAATGCCTCCGTTATTCCATTATATTTCTTGTGGTGGATGGTTTATAGGCTGCTCAAAGGCTGTGTGTCTTTATAGTTGCTTCCAATGGGATTCAAATTCTGTTTCTTGAGGTGTAATGTCATCCAGATGCTTGGTATTGCCTTGAGTGTCTGTGCTGCAGCAGCAAAGCAGAAGAATTTGTTTCAGTGCAAGCTTTTTTCACAATAAAATCAGGCTAAAAGAAAACACTCTTTATATCCAGGGGGATGATAAGAGGAGAAAGGCCTCATTTGCAGCAGCTTACACAGTTTAACCAGCTGGCATTTTTATTGTCTCTGTGGGTAAAATGCAATATTCACTTAAGGAGAAACAGCAGTAGCAGGGTTATGTTCTGGATTTGAGCCTCCTAAAGGCCTGCTGCTTCCCCAGGGTGCTGTATGAGAGAGCCAGCAGCCCTCAATGCTGTCTGTAGACACATTCCACAGTTTCAGGAATGACACTCAGCTCTTAGCTGGGACGACCTGATTCCCTGGAGTATTTTTCCATGAACTGCAGAAGGCAGCCTGGAGAACAACAGTTAAGCTTAGATTCAGTTAAGCCTCTGTATGAAACAGAGTCACCATCTAAATCTGGGCTGAAACAGGTACTCAGGACTTATACATAGCCCAAACCACCCTTTGCTGCAAACAAATCTGTACAGCTCTTTTTTCACAACTACTACTTTTAATAGTTTTCCAACACTTTCCACCAAACTCAGAAAATGTTTTCTACATATTTTCAACACATTTTCAAACTTTTCAAGTTTTGGCTTGATGTTTGGCCAAATGCTATTATTTTTGCAGGCCTCAGTATAAAAGACTTTCAGGAAGCCACCAGCAGTGACAATGGTAAATTAACTCTCTTTTGGATTATGAAGTGCCTCATTACCACCCTTAATGTTTTACTTCCTTTGAGACCACCAAAATTGACTGAAGCAACAGGGAAGGGCCAGGACCAGAGCGGTCCAGAGCTGGTCATGAGCTGGAGTTCCACAGGAGACATCCAGGCATGCAGCTGCAGCAGCCATCTCTTAGATAAAAGCATGACAACTATGCAAAGCTCTGCTTGTACCCTGAGTGATCTCTTGTGGCACAGACATTGTGCTGACTATGATTAGAAAAATCCCTTTGGCAAGAGGGTGGCAGGCAGCACAATGGAGCATAGGTCCTCCTACAAGGATCATAGAATGCTTTGGGTTGGAAGGGACCCTAAAGATCACCTAATCCAACCCCCCTGCCATTGGAAAGGACACCTTCCACTAGACCACGTTCCTCAAAGCCCCATCCAGCCTGGCCTTCCAGCCAGCCCCTGGGCCTGTGGCATTCACAACATCTCTGGGCGAGCTGTTTCAACACCTCACCACTCTGACAGTAAAGGATTTCTGCCTACACATCTGACCTAAGCCCACCTACCTTCTTTCAGTTCAAGGCCACTTCCCCTTCTCCTATCATTACAGGCCCCTGAAAAGTCCCTGTCCAGCTTTCTTGTAAAGCCCCTTTAGGCACTGGAAGGCTGCTCTAAGGTCTTTCCAAAGCCTTTTCTTCTCCAGGCTGAACAACCCCAACTCTGTCAGCCTGTGTTCATAGGAGAGGTGCACCAGCCCTCTGATCATCTTCAGAGCCCTCCTCTGGAGTCATTCCAGCAGGTCCATGTCCTTCTTATGATGAGGGACCCAGAGCTGGAAATAACAACAGAATCTGTGCAGCACCTCTGTGCGGGAGGCTCTGGCTGGGTTACTGATTGACCACATCTGGGCCAGCAAGAACCTGCAAAGAAGAAACTGTGCACCAGCCCCTGAGGGGAAACCAGCACCTTACATCAACAGAATCCAGACTCTCCAGAACATATTGGCATCCCCACTCTTCCCAGAGGAGCTTTGGCTGGGTGGCTTTGGAGCTGTCTCAGTATCTGTGGGTGAAGGGTCCAGCTGCAAGGTCTTCTCTACTTGGAACCAGGCAATAAGTCAAAGGAAGGAGCAGGTAGGACTGTTCTGCCACACAGGAAAAGCACAGAGTGAGGTGAAAATGTTTTTGTGTTTTTGACAGTTGTCTGAAGAGCAATTGGGACTGCACAGTGAAGAGATGGGAGCAGTGAAAAGCAGTGCTGTTATTATATCAGTGCCATATATATACATATTTATGTACACATATATATTCAAAAATTCCATCAAGGCTGTGACAGGGCTTCTGTTAAAAAAAAAAAAAAGATACTCTTAAGAGGTTTACAGTTCAGCTGGAAACGTGTTTGACTGAATATTATTGCAACATATCTCAGAACAAGAAGTGTCTCATAATGTGTAAATTAAAACCAGTATTTGGTTACATAGAAAAGAAGACCAAATGAGGAAATTAAGCATATTTGAAGAGATATAAACTATTGCAACTTCATCCTGAATCCACAAAATCCTGACATTTTCCTTTCCATGAAAAATCTAACATTTGTAATCATCTTCACAGCTTGCAGCTGCTGGTAATCCTGGGGGAGATGATGACTTTTGCACACATTTTATTTCTGGTTAGCCTGGTTGCAGGTTTGGCTGAGGCTTCTTCTCCTCTGGCAATGGTGTCTAAGAAGAAGGGACTTGCTAAAGGCTGACAACAGTCAGCCAGTTACAGACTGAAGGAAACCCAGCCAGGTTGGTTTTGCCCTGATACAGGGCACTAGGCAAGAATGCTGAACTGCCCACACTGAAATGAATGATACTGTGAGAAACACACCTGGTGTGAACTATTCAGATTCTATTCTAGGGACGTATGGGGTCAGTCACTGTAAATGTTGCCAAATAGTGCGTTCTACCCTCTGTCCAGACTGCAACAGTTCTAGGAGAGAAAAGATATCCTTAGAGAGCGAGGACAGGAGGCAACAGGTTGCTGAGAGCTACATAGCAAGGCACTCTCTTCAGAGGCAAAGGATGAAGATAGGGTTTCCTTATCACTGAGTTCTGGCACCCACAAACACCCTCAGTGAGCCAGCAGGTCACATGCTATGGGAGGTATGTGATTGAGGCTCATGACCATGACTCCATAGGGCAAAGGCCTCTCCTTCAGACACTCCTCTTGCTGAGGCACTCCTCTTGCTCTTTTTAGACTGTAAATGAAAATACCTAGATAGTGTGGTGAACCACAGTGCCCAGCTTAGTCTAGTAAGCAGAGGCAACAATAGGAAGGAGATGGGGCTGGGTGTACTGGAAACCTACATCTTCAGGCTGTGAGCCTGCTCACTCCTCCAAACCATCATCTCCATTTCCTGCTGTTACCTAGGTAGGGTGGATTAGAGCTGGAATATTTCAATGTGCCCAGACTACTATCTCAGCATCATTTGGTGGGTAGACAACACTAGAAAACTTCTTCTCCATCTGTACTGAGTCAAAATTACCTGCTGTTACCATTTCAAAGATGGATTTTAATGTAATGGGCTAGATTCCAATGTGATTACAATGCTGCTCAATGCTCATTCAAATTATTGAGCCACACATACCTTCTTTTTCCAAAAAGTATGTTTAGGAAGTGTTTATTTTTTTTCTATGGAGAAAGTAGTCCTATAAGCCAGAAATCCAGACACCCATCATTACAAAAGACACAGAACAGAAATGTTTACTCAGGATTTGTTATTTTACTTTTTGTTTTGACAGAATGTCATGCCCTGAAATGTCTCCCTTATGTACAATCACTGCAGCAGGAAGCTCAGAAAGCCCTGATGGAATTTATCTCAACAATGCTCCTTGGGAGCCTCAGCAGGTTTGCTTCGATTCTTCAGCTAATCACATCTCTTCGAGACATTGATGCAGATGCTATTGAAGAGCTCTTCTTCAGGCCCATCCTAGGAGAGGCCACCCTAAATGTACTACTTATAGAAACCCTATATATCAAGCCAGACTGGCTTTGAAAACAAGTGACATCTGAGCAATAAAATATTTAATTTTGAAGAGATGAGAGAATATTATGAGCTAAATAAACACATTTCAAGCAAATCATTGATGAATATTTGTAAGCCATATATGCTTCAATGATGAAGTAATTTTGTAACATTTTATAATTAAAAGCAGAGAAAATTAAGCATTTCATGATACTGTGTGCTTTAAAACCCCTTAGTCTAAGTATTTAAAGATTGTCTAGGAGCACCAGCATACTTTCCAGTTGTGCTAGGTTCAACTGTAATATTTCTAGTGAGCTTTTTTCCAGCTGTTTATGCTTTTGGCTTTAAGGAACAGGGGCAATGGTAAATTTTATTCAGTTGAAGATAGATACATAAAAGGTTGGTCAATGGTAAAATCAGTATAAATCTTTCCTTTTCCTTGTCAGTCCCTGACCCCAGTCCCTTTCCTGTTCCACTGAGAAATCTAGTCCTTGGCTGTAATTGCTGGATGGAGCTTCCCCTTACTAATTGCTTTCTTATAGGCTCTTTCTAAGTCTTGCAGCAAACTGTGGGCATTAAATCCCTCTCTCATTATTTACAAAGTCCTTCCCTAACTGAGGAACTGAACAACAGGAATCAAAAATTGGTTGACTGGACAAAAACCGTTGTTCAGGAATGTTTCCAGAATGGGAATAACAAAGGCTGAAAGTTACTGTGTCATGCCATAAGCAGCAGAACTAATGTAGCCCAGTTTCCTACACATTTAAGACCTTTTCCCTTTAGCCCTGCCTGCACCCTTCTATAATTACCCTCACTTCCTTCCAAATAGATGTCAGACATTCCTTGGACAGCAGAAATGCTAAATATGGTTTCCTACAGATGTGTACAATCTGTTCCTGCCTCTCTCACTGAAGGAGTTCCAAATGCACTATGGCATGCCCCAAAAATCTCTCTGTCCCCTACCCGTCTGGTTGGAGAAGAGGCAGCATGTGTTGGGGTGGGTGCCAAAAACGATGTGTGTGCTGACTGCCCATCTGTCAGGATGAAAAAAACATTGAGCTTATACTTCAGCTGCAACAGGGCAAGCTATTTGTGTCCATTTCCTGCCCCACTCCTTTCACAATGGTTAATGGTTTCCATGAAACTTAAGGGAATTAATTTCTGAGTTTTTTCAGTAGCAGATCCAGCCTAGTTTTGCTTGGCAAGAGGGCTCCTACTCACCAAATGGGGGCTGACAGACATGTAGATAGACAGCACAACAAAGAGTATGACAGCTTAGAATTCATTAGAATGTCAAGTTAAAGTCAAAGGAAGGAGAACTTGCAAATATATATCAAATATATATATATATATATATATATATATATATGTAAAAATGCACGTCAACAGAGATGGATGTTGAAAGGACTTCTAGAAGTCAAACAACTAAGGAAAAAGAAGTTTAAATAATAAAAAGAGTTTAGTACCTATCTGTTTTGACAAAAGTACACACATTTTTCTCCCACTTTGTTAGTCAAGGGGAAGAAGCAAACCCCAACCAAGACAAACCAATTAAGCCCCCGAGTAGTAGTGATCACAGAAATAACAATCTCTGCAGTAAACACAACTCACTTTCCTATATCCCTAAGCTAACTAAACCTTTCAGAACTGCAGAAAGGTTTATGTAAACCTGTCTGAAAAGGGTGCCTAGTGCTCCACAGTGAAGTTGTGGTCAACGTCTTGGATTTTTAAGGTGACTTTACCTTCTACCATGAAGGCAAATACTAGGCTTCAAATGGAACTCCCACAAGATCTGATACTCATGGATCTCACTTCACTGTGCTTGAATACAAGATTCTTCAGAAGATCAACAGATCTTATCTTGGTATCCTGTTCAAAGGGGCTGATACCACTTGTCTTGCTGAGGACAGAGTAAGAACCTGTATTTACTGTGTTTAAGTGTCACATGAAGTTGGAGGCTGTGCAGGTACAAGAAACTGGCAGGAACAGGAGAGGTGAGGGATTGTGAGCAGAGCTCAGGAGCAAAAACAGGAGCTCTCCCTGGAAAGTGGAAAGGCACAGCACCAGACAGACTTTAGAAGTCAATGGAAATGACTTAGTATTGGAATGAAGAAGCAGAGACTGAAATGAATAGAAGGCAAGAGGATGACAGCAGAAAAATCCATACTCCAGGAAAAAAAGGAAAGAGAGAAAGAGGGAGAGACAAAGAGAGAGAAGCAATGAAGAAAGGTTTGTCACCACTTTATTTAGCTTCTGGGATGGAAAACAGAAGCACTGTTTCTCCAGCTGTGAAATCCACCAATGTGACGTGTGTAGCCATCCCCCTCTAGCGCCCAGGAGACGGCAGTATTGCCATCACCTAGAGTGTGAGCTTAGCTGCTGGAAGCGTGCCAGACACAGCACCTACTGCTGCTGATGACCCAGGCAGAGCTTTCACTCAGGGACACATCCCCTTGCTGACTTGTTCAAAATAGTATATGGCAATATTTTTAAATTGTTAGAAGAAATCTACATTTGCAAAATCAAGAATGAAAAGTAAATTCAAATTGCTTGTGAAATCTTACTCCAGCCTCCTTCTGAATATGATCATAAACTCTGTTCATGACCTAATTACAAACTCCTGTGGTTTCCCCTCAGGACTCCCTGCCTTACTTGGGGCAAAGAATAGCCTGTGTGTGCTGTGGGAATGTGTTATAACTGGGCAATGGAGGAGCCTGCTGTCAGCTAAGGCTCAGCTGCTTTTGTTGCAGTACCATCATTGCAGAACCTGAACTAAAATGGATCTACAGTGCCAGAAACAAAGCTCTTACAATGAAATTGGTTGAATGACACATTACAGAGTGTGGGCGAGCCACATAAATTAAGTGGCATTATTCCAGAGTGGTATTGTCCCAGAAAAAAGCTGCTACTAACAGTGTTAACTGGAGTAAAAGGTTATAGTTTTTCACAAAGGCAAACACAAGACCTGGGAAGGGGCAGACTGCAGAAGTCAGAAGGCTCTCACAAGAAGCAATCCAGGTCACAACAGGCTGTGTCTTATGCTTCCAGAATGATGTATAGTACTGTAAGCTGTGAAAAATCAGTCTGTGCACACCTGAAATGCAGGAGGCTTTCATCAACTCTAATCTAGGTGTTTTCATTCCTCCTTTGTAAAAAGAAGGGGTAATAATAATGCCTTCATTTTTTGACTCATCTTTGAAGATTTTAATCAGTGTTTGTACTTGTACTTGAGAACATGAGGGAATCCCACTGAAAATTATTAAATTCAGTGTTCTATGCTAAATTGAGCAGCACACAGTAAAGTAATGGAGAAACCTACACACTACAGGGAAAGGATAAATAGAGAAGATATTGAAGATCAAGCTTTAGTAAGCACCAAGTAAGGCAGTGATCTAGTAGCAAAAGTAACAATGACATTTCCAATGGTGGGATCCATCTTGCAAGAGAGTCACTTGCACTTTCTCTAGAGCACAGAGAGGGACATGCTCTGAGGGAGATATGCCTCCCTTCTCTCAGACACCTGCCTTAACTTTGGGTGAATCCAAAGAAGTGCTTTACTTCTGCCTATTGGTACAGCTAAGGAGCCCACCTGACCATTTGAGATTCACTGCCTAACTTTCACACAGTAAAAATGAGATTAATCCTACCTCTATGGCATATACAGAAGTGGTTTGGATCCATTTTGCACCTGCAGTATTAACTTTAATGTCTTCTAATTAATGTCAGAAGCATGCTTGGTTTTGCAGTCCTGACTATTACACAGTAGACTTATGCTTTCAGCTAAACATGTATTTCTAATAAAAAAAACCTGATAAATGCTTGGAAACAAACATAATTCTGTGATTTTATTCACTTGCCCATTAATGACTAAGAAGGCACACATAGGGCATCACATTTACAAATCTCTGTCCTATCTATACTAATATTTCTATGGAGTTCTTTTTCTTTGGCTGGGTTTTTTGTTTTTCCTGTGGAATGCCTTTCTTACCTCTTTTGTAGAAAAGAAAAAAATTGTAGAAATCTCAGACATAATTTCATTTGCAGACACGGCATGGGTATGTGAAATGTGCAGTTCTTCACTTCACATTAATAGAGGCACACAAGGAAATATATGCTCCTTTTCTATCACAGGACTGCTGATAAAAGCAGCCTGGCTCAGGGGAAAAAAACGGAGTCAAGTTTCTACAATAAATGCATAGTCTAAAAACAAGCATCCATTCCTGTAATGACAAAAAAGGGTCTCATTGAAACCAGTGTTACTATTTGTGCATAAATCCTCAATCTTTCCCAGTAGGCTAGGAGAGAGGAGGGTGAGTCAGTAGTTTGGTTTTGCTTGGGCTTGTTATCAACTGTTGTCCTTATGAGATTGTGATTTTGAAAGTACAAGTTGTCATTCTTCCTGTGTTCTCTCTCTCTTTCTCTGCCTGGGGGGGTAGCAGAAATGTTGCAAGATGAAGCGCTCCACATCTCACCTAAGATAAGAGCATCTTCATCAAAGGAAGACATAGCCACAGCTTTCTGCAAGTAATCTCACGAGCCAAGAATGCAAAACTTCAAGTAGCGTGGGAATGGTCCCATTCCAGTCACAGCGGAAACAGTGCAACCCACGCACACTCATAACCATAGATTTTTACTAGGAGGGAAAAATGGAAATCTAGTGGGAAAAATAAAGGTCTTTTTTGTGCAGGTGACCACACAGTGAAGGGTCCAAAATTCTTTCCTTACCAGGATCTTATTAGAAATGGAAAGTAATCTGCCATACACCTGTAACAGACAAGTGTTTGCTTCCAAATATTCAAATATCAGTTGGTGCCTCGGAACATAACTTGATGCAGTAGATGGCTGTGGCCACTGCAGCATGAGCAGGGAGTTGCACGTCTGTTGAGGAGCAATACAGCTCCTTGGAGCAAGACACAAAGTATGATGACAGACAAGGAAGGGATATTTTAATCAGGAGGAACAGAGCACCATCTCCACTGTGCAGCACTGTCTAGGAACTCAACACAACTGGGAGGGCCACCAAAGATGTAAGAGCAAGTTGTCATTCCTGGTGACATGGTACACATTGGTGGTGTATCAGACTAGTCTGTCACAAAACACCACATTGTCATATAAAAGCAACCACAAGGATGTTGCACGTGGCTCCTGACCATGCTGCTGTGGCACCCTGGACTGGCACTTCTGGGATCTTGAGTCCCCTCAGTCCTGCTACATCACCCTGTACAGTCCCTGCATCCCCAATCTATGAAGTTTTCATACTCCTCTGAGGCACCGAACCTGTGAGCTCTGCACAGCCTTCTGAGGGTGTATGGATAGGTGTGGACTCCTTCGCCCACACTCCAAGTTAGGCGAAAGCAAGCCGGTTCAGGTCTGGAAGTCGTGTATTTGCACAGATTTAACAACTTGGGTACAGCCATGGGCCACTCCAGCTACTCAGATTCCAGAAGTGGGTGGCATCCAGTTGGCTTGGAAAGTGAGTGAGGCAAATGTGTGTCTGTCTGCACCTGTCCTGGTCAATACATATGAGTCAACAGCATCATTATTAGGAAAATAAGATTAAGGCAGGGACTAGGAAGGTCCACCTACAACATCCAATCTGGTCTCACTCATCGTGGATATCGATATCAACAGTGTGTATGATTGCATCCACAAACTTATCAAGCTCCACCTGAAGATAATCTAGGATGTGTTTGCATACCCTGTTCCTAATAGGACAGTACATAATGACACAGAGTCTCCTGATCCGATGGTTAGGAATGTTCTAATTCCAGAACTTTCTAATTCCAATTATAGGTTACTAACATTTTATTATATGCACCTTCTTTCTACTACCAGTATGAATTCAAATTGCTTTTCTCACTCAAGGTATTGGATATCCAAGATGTTTGTGGATCAACAAACAGTGATGTCCCCTATCCATTTGCCTCTGGCAGCTCCATCTGTCATCCCTACTCTGATAGTTTGCAACTTCTGGTCCACATCTTGCTCTCTTGTTGTTGACTGGCAAGCTAACATTATGCTAACTTGACCTCCCTGATGAAACTCTTTGATACAGAGGTGAATCTCGGATTTGTTTCCATCTGCTCTCCTTCAGGTGGAGGTAATTTTGTTTCCTGTTCTATGTCAGTATCACATAAGGTTTCATTGCTCCGTCTGAGACTCCACCTCTTAGCTATCTCAACTGTATCTCCCTCTCCTCTGTTGCAACTGTCTTCCCTAATTTTCTCTTTTGCCATTCCATCATCTGCCTGATTTTTCATATCCCCTTCCATTGTTGCAATTTAGTTTCTCAATTTTTTCTTCTCTATCAGTTAGTCTTTTTTGTTTTACTTTTGCAACTGCATCCTTCTTTCTCTCTTGCCTTTCAGGTAAGTTTCCTAGATCCAAGCCTTAAAGAAAGGATGAAAATTCTCAGATCTCCTCCTACAAATTGCTACACAAGCCACCCTTGCTGTTGTTTGTTTTGTGTAGGTAGAAAATTCCTTGCAAGAGTAATTTTTCCTTTGGTCTTGCCTGTAACAGTCTTTCACAAGAAGCTGAATGTGTGCAGTCGTAGGCAGTAGCTTTGACAATACATATGAAACCACCAGTAGGTCTTGTACCACCTCCTGGCACATTTGAAGGAAAACAACCCTAGGCATTCTTCTACTGCAATGTAAATCATTCCAGTATCTCCAGACCTGAGCAAATCCACTCCTGTTTTCTACCCCATCCTACTTCTTGCTATCACCTTTACGCCATGCTAAGGAAAGTGTCCTAGGAAAGCATGCTTCTTTCTTTCCACTAATCTCCTTTCTGGATGATGTGGGAAGCCTATCAGGAATACAGAGAATGTTGTTAGATAGCTTAAGTGTTCACACAGCCATCATATGCCTAGGAAATACACTTTGTTCTGCTGACCTCTAGAATATTTTGACTTCTCTAGCTAACTTGCTTCTACCGTGCTGCCTGAGATCCCTCTTTCAAAGGAAACTGTTTTCATTTGTTAATCTGAGTTAGGTATGATCAATGGTCTTGCATTTTGAAATATGCTTTAGTTTACTGAGGTCTCTTCAAAAGAAAGCACAGGAAAGTACAAATCTTCAGTTTATTAAATGGGCAGCTTAAGAAAAACAAAACCAAACTGTTTGGTGCTTTCTATAAAAAGGAGATGATACAGAACATCAATAGTTTGGGATTTTTTTGAAGTGAGGGTAAGGGGGTTGAGGCAGATGATTTTTCAAGTCCTGTTTTTTATTATATCCACCTCAGAAAGTAAATGGAAGATGCAAAGTCCTGCAAAGGGGGCTGAACTTTGTCCTCTTGGACACAGATAAGAGGAAATCAAAAAGGTGGTTGTGCCCACTCTTGCAAACAACTGTAAATTCTAAGTAGAGTCCAGGGAGACTGCTTGTTTAGATCCTTACATTCTCAAAATGTGGCAATATCTCAGAACATATTTATCCTCTTCTTGAGCAGACTTTCACATCTGATTGCACAACAATGAAAGGACCAAAGGTACAAAAAGAAATATTCAGTATTTTGACTCAGCTGAGTAAGCAACTCTTAACATTTCTGATAAAACTGTAAAGAACAACATAAGGAAAACAGGCTGATAACATATAAATATATATAAATAATGTTTCCTAGCTTCAGGCATATGGTAACCCACATTTGAATTATGCAGACTGGAAAGACCTTTCCTTTGTGGAGATGCAAATACTTCATACTACTTCTCTGTGGTTTTAAAAACATAAAGCACAATAAGTGATCAGCTTGATGGTTATAATTGTTCCTCCCTTTCCCACAAAGATAAGCAAACCACCACTGCCCCAGACCAAAGCCCAGGATTAACCCATGTCCTGTTAAGCTCTGTGCTAGTGAAAGCCCAGCAGCAGCATCAGGATGTGCATACACAGATCAGTTCATGCCCAATCCACCCCAGATCTCGCAGTGTGCTGCAGACTCCAGGGGCAAATTGCAATGTGCACACAGCTTGCATTGCATATTGCACTGCCTGGCACACACCTGTTCCCAGCAGCCTGTCCTTTGGAGAGCTTGAGCAGCCCCACTGAACACAATTCCCTCTGAGAAACACACTTGCTTAGTGACTTAGTGACTAGAGGGACATTAGTCTCTCAAAGACAAAAATTTTTGATTCTTGAACAACTCACAATGCACCAGAAAAAATATTGCTTGTTTGATTTCACACTGGGTCCAAGCTCAATCTCCTAACACACTGCAGCTCCTCTCCCATGCCCTCCAGGGCTATGCTGCATCTTTCCTGGGAGGTTTGTGATCTACACAGTTAGAAGGTAGAAACAGGGCCGGGTGATCGATAGATTGACTGCTAGACTGATCCATTGGGAGTACCAATACTGCTGTCAGCATCGACAGCATGATTCAACATGCTGATAGCATGCTGAATTAGATTCAATCCTGCTTGGCAGCTTTCTGAAATCTGTAACTATTATTTGTGAGGGAAAGAAATTGATGTTGAAGATGACCCACCTTTTATGCTGACAGCTGTGGTGGCCATGGGACCGTGATGTGCACAGGCATTGAGTATTTATATTTGGAAGGAATCTGATTTTCTGCAATCCTGTTGCTTAAGTCATCTTGTGGTACCATTGTTATTATTGGGTTTGGCATTTTTAACTATTGAAGATTCCTGTTTGAGATAGTTTCCCACAAGATTGCCTATGTCTGAACTGTGTGGATACAATACAACTACTTAAACTCAGAGACTGAGATTAAAAATATTGAATTCTAACTCAAGAAGACATGTGGACTTCACAAATAGTGAGGTTATAGCTTGTGTAGTTACTATCAGTGTTCTCAGGCAATGCTGGGGCTGAACAGGAGGAAAAAAGGACTAAAAGTGTGGGAATTCCGCACATCATTCCCGATGTCCAGAATTGCAGAGACAAGCCTTGGGGTGCTCGGAAGTCCTGGAACGTTGCCAGAAGTGCTTGGTGGCTAGACTTTGATCCTGCACGGGATGCCGCACCTGTATGAGGATGAGAGGATCACACGGGGATAAGTGGTGAAGGGATAGATTAATTATAGAGTGAAAACACAGGTTTTAGAATCTTGGTACAGGGGGGTTCTAGGAGACAAGATGGAGGGATTAGGGCGTGTCCTTCTTCTTCTTGTCATCCATCTTTGATGGTGATGGTGGCACTTTGAGATTGGTTCTTACTGAATTTGCACTTATCAATAAGAGTGAAAGGTATTGGGAGGAAAAGGTAAATATCTTACATGTAGTTTTTGGTATAAAAATAAGCAGCCGCCCTGAGGGAGGTCAGTGTGCCCATGGCTGACTTGCTGTGCGGACCTCTGTCGGGCCGGGAGAAAATATTGTAGATAAGAATTAATAAACAACACTGAAGAACTGAAAAACCTGAAGACTCCTTTCGTCCTTTGGAGCGCGGGCTGCCCCAAGGCCATCCAGAGCCTTACCAGGCCATTTGAACAGCCGAGACGGGACATAAAAGGACTCCTTGCTTCCAGAGGCAATTGCCTGACACAAAAGAGACACACTGTTAAGAGTTCTCTGAGCTGCTACCACACATTTTTCTGTGAATAATGGATTTCTGTCTCTTGACTGTCACTGCCATGTTAAAACTGCATTGAGCTGAATTTCTCTTCATATCAGACTAATCAATAATAAATCAACAAAATATCTCTCTTGTGCTTCTCTTCCTTTCAGGTGTTCGCTCATCAAATGGGAATGGCAAACTGCAGCTGTTTAGTATTTTCTGGAATTGTTATTTATTTGGCACTAAATTATTACATAAACATATGGAAAAATATGCTTTGGGTCTTTCCAGTTAAGCATGAGTGACAATATCTGTGGCACAGTTCCTACCAGCATCACTAGATGAGTTTGAGCGAACAAGAATAAATCTTTTAGGGGATACTCTTGCAAGGGATCTAATTCAACATCTCTGGGAAATGCTGAGCATAGATTTCCTTATCTCCTACAGAGTCACTAGTAGTGCAATTAACTTCCCATACATCAATCATTGAGTGAGTTATCAAGCAGACAAGTCTTGCCCTGTGATTCCTGCCACCTACCCTCTCACCAGTGACATCCATTGCAACTCTAAAATCAGCAGCCAACTAGACTTAGAGACATAAAAGTTGCTAGTAGTATAAATTCCCTGTCTTTTACTTGCAACCATCTGTCTGTCAGCCTGGGTGTCTAAGCCTTCTCAGTTCAATCCTTTTGTGCCTATGCAGTGTAAAAGATCCCTATTGATAGCCAGACCCAGACAGAAGCATAGGCCTTACAACCAAGGCTCTCAAACAATAATAAACATTCTTGCCTTCCACCAATGCTTACTGAATTAGACTGGCCTAGGGGTTTCTTCCAGCAGAAGACTTAGCCTGACCAGAAGAAGAGATTAGAAGCAGATACACAACAGTGCTGACGTTTAATTTTTAAGGAACTCCCAGTGGAATGAGTTTGCCTTGTTGTTTTTTTTCTGTTTGTTTTTTCCCCCTTATTTCACAAAAGGATTGCACAAAAATGAAATCTGAAGCAGTTTTGATGAAAGCAGTGAGCCCTGTTGGTAAGTCATTTAATAATTAGCTAAACAAAGCTCTTGACAGTTCACAGTAGGAAATCTGATTCAAAAAGGGTGGAGAGAACAATCTGATAGATCTGTATTTCAACATATGTATTTCATCAAGTAAATCTTTACTGTTTCCTGCCACCTAATGGTATTCATTAAAAATTACAAACCAGTAAGAAAATTCTCAATTTATGCTTTTTCTAATAGATGCTGATATATTTATTTAAATATAGAGAAAGACGAAAGTTAGGGATAAAAATGTGAATTATTATTTCTGGCTTTCAGTGAGATCCAGGCTGCCTAAATTAGTCTAAATCCTGTGTTTTAGTGAAGCTGTATTTTACATTAAATCCCTGTGCTGCCTAAGGGTGTCACTGAAAACCTGATTAAAGATATCCTGTTCATCTAAATTAAACTTAGGCAGAAGCTTGTCATATATGTATTTGAGACTATCTTTTCTGTACAAATCAAATCTTTTATATAAAAGAAAGCTTTAATGTAGAACATTGCCACAACCTAGTTGTCCTTTTTGAATGGGACATAGAAATGCTGAACCCATCCTAGATTTCCTAGACCCATACAACTTGCATGAGTGTTAAGCACTCCTCTTGATGGTGACCCAAAGAATTTTCAGGTACTCTGTGGTGATGAAAATCTTCAATCAAAAGAGAATACAGAAAGATACACTCTATATTAAAATGAAAAGATGCACCTAGACATTTTTTGCTGGGATGATGAAAATTGATTGGGTAAAGGAAAAGAGAAGTAATAATAAATACCACAACCAGGTACTTTAAATAAAGACAGCTGCAAGTGGGTGACTGCAGGGGTGCAGAAAGCAGTGTCACACTGAAAGCAGCTTTAGAGTCTGAATGTGAACCAATACCTGAAACCTAGCCTAGAAAAAAACACCTAGAATACTCTGTAACTGCACTGATGGTCAAACTAAAAGGAAGAGATATGAAGAAGGAAAAAAACCCCTGCACTTTGGAATAAATTTAGGCAAACTGACAGCTGAGTATGGGGTTTGGCTTTTATAAAATTAGTGGCACAGGTATCCCTAAAGTATGGTCTAATTTTGGGTAGCTTTGATTATTCATACTCTGAACACAGTTCTCTTCAATCCTCTCATGCTTGACAGCTATGAAACATGGGCCTGGATACTGCACTGACTTATGAAATGCTGCTTTTCTGGCTAGTGGTGCTAGTTCAAAAAATGGCCAGGTGATGCACAGAAATTGATGTCTCCACATGTAGAAGTTTGGCATATTTTACAATTACATGGCTGCAGTAGGACTTGTTCACTGGCTGGTAGAGTACACATTTGGTATGTTTAATTAGTAATTCAGAAATTACTATTAACATTCGGTGGAGAGATTTATTACTTTTGTAATAAATCTCTGATCAGCTGATCACAGCTCCCACTCTGATCAGCAGCTGAAGGCCAGCCTGTGGCGAGGTGAACATAGCCTCAAGCACTTATTTAAACCTCTTGAATGTGTTGCTTGGTACATGGTTATCTCTAAAGCAGCACCAGCCAGCAGCAGACAGAACACTGTGGAAACCTTTTGGGAACTCATGGGATCCAAATGTGATCCAAATGTGACTTCTTTAAAACACATGACCTTTACTTAAAACCATCTCTGTATATTTGTTTTTTGAACACTGCTTATAATGTCAGCTATATGTGTGTATATATATACATACACACAAATACATTCAATATACTTGAAAAATCCATCACTCCACGTGTTTCTGAATCTGATTGCGATTTTTGGCATACTTTCTTGACCAGTCAAATAGCAATTCTCACTTTATTACTGAAGAACAGGTATTTTAGAACTGCAAGGTATAAATAAGATTTCAGTATGACTTCACCTAGTAGTTTTGCTATCAAGATAGTAATTTTGTTTGAGCTACAGTACATCTTCTACAAAGAAATCTAGTTATAATTTGAAGAGTGGAAGTGATGAGAATCCAACATGTTCTCAGGCAAATTGTTCCTACATTTAACTATCCCCAGGATAAAAATATGATCCCCATTCCTTGCACAAATTTGATTTAATTATGACTTTTTTTGGCATTAGAATTGTGAACTGTCAAGTATAAGAAATCATTTCCCTGTACAGATATTTCTAGATTAAGTTAGTAGAAAATAGAGTTAAATATGCTCTGTGGTTTCAAGGCAATTAAAACTGATTGAATTAAACAGAGTGGGATTCTCATCCTGTAATTATGAAACACTGAAATGTCGTATAAAGAGAGCTGAATAATGTCTCTATGGATAGACACTGCAGTTTCTAGCCTTGATTCACTTAATGTTATGAATTACTCATGTAATTTAAAATAGGACTGTCTTCAACTTAAGAGTGCAGTACTTAAAAACCTAAAAAGCAATTGGTGATGAAAACCACAGTTACTATTCCAGACTGAGTGGGAAGCAGAGTCTTACCACAGAGGTGGGTCATATGGCAGAAGTAACTAGATGATTTCTGACCTTAGATGAAAATGAGTGCAAAACTATGCCATTAAAGCTTCTTTTCCTTTTTTCCCCCCCCTGCTCTCTGCCAGACTACAACTTGTCTGGTTCCAGATAGATTGCTTTGACCTGCTTTTTGTTAAAGTGTAAAATAATAATTTCTCTGCTAAACTGCAAAAGGGTTTCTAGCATTTATACTACCTAAGATGAAACCATTTTATTCTAAATCCTGTTGATCAAAACCATTACTGCTCTGGTCTTGTTCAGTTTGTTTTACTCATTCTTAGGGGTAAGACAACCCTTTCTGTTCCCACATTTAATCTGTAGAGGACTGACAGTAAAACCAGTCAGGCCAAACGGTACAACTTCTCTTTTTCACATATCAAAGAAAGAAATAACTGTCCCTAATCAACAAAAACTCCTATTTGTCTGAGGGAGGAGGGATGGGAGAAAACAGCTCCAAAGTATCAGCACAGAAAAAGAAGGAAAAAGCAGACAATAATTAGAGCAGAAGGAAGACATGCAAACAAAGCATGAAAACAGCTGTAACACCAGGACCTAGGAGTAGCGTGACAAGAGTGCTTACTAGCAGCTCCTATAAGAGGGGTGAAACAGCTAATCAGCTGTTGGGGTGGAAACATGCAACAAAATTCCTTCCATGAACCACAGAGCAGGGAGGCAAACTTACAGTGATACTAAACCATGTCAGAGAGATGTGACAAAAAACCAACTATGCTCAAAGGAATGCAACAGAAGTCTCCTGCATGCCTCATCATCTACAAAAATGTAATTTAAAGTAACACCTACAAGGAAATGTGACAAGTTTAAGGTTCAGTTGCAAGCTATGTAAAAATTTTGAGAGATTTTGAAAAAGAATAGTAGACTTGGAGCCATATGTTTATGTCCAAATCCAATATTGCAGTTTGCTCACAGCTGGATCCATGTCAATCAGAGGCAACAACAAAGACTTCAAAGGAGTTACATCTCATTGATGCTGACTTAAATATGGGCATAATCTGGTCTGGATCAGTCAGTAGGGTCTGCAATCACCACCATATCCTCATTAATTGCTTAAATCACAAATAATAGTAATCCTTGCCAGAGTTTTTTAATGGTTGTCAAGAATACTAAGGATGTGCAAAATGACTAATACACACAGATGGGGAATGCAGTTGATTTCAGCCCTTAATGTCTGCTGTACAGATTTAACAGAAGTGGCCCTAAGTGACTGAACAACTTCCAAAAGAGAAAAATGTCTTCAAAATGTAATTGAAGTTGCTGGAATATCACAATATACACCAGCAACAACATGGATATAATTATTACCCTGTCAGAGCTGGAAAGACATAAATGCTGGGAGTAAACTCCACTAAAATACTGTTCAGCCAATGTACATTTGGATAAACCTCTTTGATTGCCCTCCCCCTTTTTTTTTAAATTACCAGTGCAAATATCCAAGGCCATGTGGACGAACCATCTTTTGTACTCAAAAGGCATCAACAATTTAGGTGTTAGTATGCCTTCAGATACTTTTTTCTCTTTTACCTAGGTCTGACTAGCAGGTGAATGTTTTACTGAAGATATTTCTTCTTTCCACCCTTCCATCATAAATGTTGTAAATTCCTCTGTAAGATACTGGGCCACATGACCATTCTTTTCCTTTTCAAGTTCCATATATTACCAGGTAAAGGAGGCAAGAGTCACAGCATGGTATCTACTAACTGTACATAAGCAGGATATATCTGACAGTTTATAGTATGAGTTTAGCAATTCACAGTAACTGACACATTAGTAATAGATGACAGACTCACCTGTAAAGCAATTCCTTTCTATACTACTGCTCTCCATTTTTAAGTTTTGCAGATTTTGCCTCCATGATGTGAAATATAGCTAAATTCCTCCTACTCAGATACATTTGCTTTCTGAAAGAAACACAAACATTTGAATCGTAAACTTGGATATTTTTAACATCTTCCACTATTAGCAATACATATTACATGATTATATATCACTTGATGGTTATGATGTTTTCCAGGTTCTAAACTTTTTCAAACATCAAATGTTGCCTTCAGTTGAAGTTGGAAGCAACCTCAACATTTGACATTTATACTCCTTGTTCATTGCAAAGATGGCTTTTCTATTGTTTTTTAAAATTATCACTCCCTTTAGAAACTTAACTAGTGCCTTGTTTCCCTGGAATATACTGGGATATGCTCAAACTTGTTTGATCCCATGATCAAACATCACTCAAAATTTGAGTGCTTTTTCAGCAGTCTCTAAGGATAAAGGGCATGTTAAAGAGCAAGTGGATGGTCCCCCCAGTAAGCAGGAGGATTAAGCCTTTTATTTTGCACAAATCTTAATGATTAAGAAATTCTAAGTGAAAAAATATTTTTTCACAAAATACATAATGAAACAATAGTCTTCAATGAAATGGAACTGTGATCATTACAGGTATATTCAGTAATGGCTAGGAACTCAGAAAAAGAAATCTAATCATAACAGTTATATATATTTTATGTTAGACATATAATCTAACATTCCAATATTTAAACCAGGCCCTGTTCACACAGGGTTACATATGAGCCATCTCATTTGAAAGAGGTGATGCCATTTATATATAATTCTAATTTCTAGCCTTTTTCTTTGAGGCACAGTATTGAGTTAGAGTTCTTGGAGCAAAGTAAAGATGCTAGCCAGTATGGTTGGTCTTACAGATAACATCAAAACAGACAGGGAAGAACAACTCAAAGCTTGTCACATGCATTGGAGGCTGCATGAAAGGGCTTGATGAAGAGGCATGCACAGGGACAAGATGTGAAGCACTGGCGAAAGGGAAAGTCAAAAAAGATTGATCTGGAGACAACTGAAAGGCAGCAAGGATGGGTGTATAGAGGAAGAAATGGAGGCTGCAAAAGCAGACCAAGCAGACCAAGTAGATTCACCTGGATGATGGAAGGAATGTGACATTGTCACACTCTGATGAGGAGAACATTAGAAAGAATGTTTTTATAAAACCTGACAAAGAAAATATGTGCATATGAAAGATCATAATTTCAATAAAATAATGTAACAAAGGTCTGAGCAAGAGAGTTTGGAAGAAAGGACATTGGAAAAAATGAATTTAAAATAAGACAGACTGAGAGCCAGGCTGGATGGGCAGTTGAGAGGGATTCTGAGAGACAGAGTAGAACAGGTAATATCTGCAGGTCTATGAATTCTTTTTTACCTTCTATGGCAGCTGCTGGGGATTTCAGGATTTGAGGATTTCAGATATTTGTGAAAGGAGCCTAGAAGAAAGATGGAGAGTTTTACAAGGACATGTAGTGACAGGACAAAGGGGAATGGATTCAAACTAGAAGAATATAGGTTTAGAATGGATATTAGGTAAATAATTCTCTACTGCAAGAATGGTGAAGCATTGGAAGAGGTTGTTCAGAGAAGCTGTGGGTGCCCCATACCTGGAAGTGTTCAATGCCAGGTCGGACGGGCTCTGAGCAACCTTGCCTAGGGAAAGGCGTCCCAGGCACTGGCAGGTCTGCTAGAATCAGATCATCTCTAAGGTCCTTCCCAACCCAAACCAGTCTACGATTCATGGATTCTGGGGTGGCGACACGACAAGCCCTGCAGTGGAAGAAAAGAAAAGAGTTTAAGGGGAGAGGTGAAGCCTTTGGTTTCAGCTGTGACTGTGACAGCAACGAGGCGAGGCCTCCCGTGGCCGTGCCTATGATTGAGTCCATGGCTGTGCCTGTACCCATGGCTGTGGCCGTGCCTTGTAGCTGTCCCGGTAACTGTGAGGGCGCAGGAGCAGCGCGCTCCCGCCCTCACGGCGCGCTCACGGCAGCCGCGCGCCGCGCGCGTGCTCGTGCTCGTGCTCGTGCCCGTGCTCGTGCCCGTGCCCGTGCCCGCGCCCCCGGCCCCCCCAGGCCACCCCCCCCGCGCTCACGCAGCAAACCGCAGCAAACCCTACCCTCCCTCCACCCACCGCGGAGCCGCCGCTGATTGGTGCGTGCCCCCGCGGCGCTGGCCAATGGGAGGGCGGCCCAGGACCCCGCCTCTTTAGAACGCGCAGCCGGCGGAGGGCCCGGCATCGCGGCGATGGCGGCGGCGGGGCGGGCGCTGCGTGCGGCGCTCCCCGCCGGGCTCTGGGGCCGCCTGGCCCCGCTGCCGGGCGCTCCCCGCCGGACCGCCGCGCACTTCTCTTTCCAGCCGGACCCGGCGCCCAGCGAGTACGGTGAGAGCGCGGCTGGCCGGGGTCCACCTCGCAGGCCGGCCTCAACCTCGCTCTGCCGCCGGGTCCGTCCTGTCACCGCCGCCTTCTTGGCGGAGGCCGCCAACAACCCCGTCCGGGACGGGAGGGAGGGAGGCAGAACCCGCCCAGGGCCCCGTGGGGCGCTGCCAGTCGGGCCGGGGCCGGTGGGCGCATCCGCACGGCCGCGTGACCCCGCTGTGTCCTCGGCCCTTCCAGCCGCGGGTTGAGCCAGAAATCCCGGGCTCGGGGTGGGAAGGGCCCGTAGGCCGCTGGCGGGGCCGGCAGGCCCCCTCGACAGTGGGGTGGCGAAATGGCTCGGGCTGTCGGAGCCACAGCTGCGCTAGATGGGCCCATCGTGGGCTCAGACCTGCCAGGCCGTCCTCGGCCCCTGTCCTAGACCAAAAGCTTCTAGCAGTAACTTAGTGAATTGACAACTGTCCTGGTTTTTGTATTGCGTGCTTAGGTCATGAGTGTGATAATAAACCTATGGTGAATAAAGACTGCTGTCCGCCGAAAGGTTCGAGGTCATCCTCGTGGTCACATGGTTGAGAGTAAACACAGATAACTTGGGAATGAGCAGCGCATGGCGTTTGACTTTTATTTCTGAGATGCATCCCTGGAAATGGCTAGTGCTGAGTTTTCCTGGAAGAAGCCTGCCAGCTGCAGAACAGCTGTTTCTATCACGTGAACCTCACTGTCCTCCAGAAAACTTGTTACTTGGTTGGATGCCTTGGTGTTGCTTCTTGATTAGGACCAGCAGAAACAGAGTTTCCCTTAGTGACAAAGATGTACAGGCGACCGGGTGCCACGTGGGGAAGCTCGTGTATGGCAGGTCCCTGCTTGAGACCATGCAAAGAAGCTCTGGAGTGGCATGCCAGTTACTGCCATTAATTAGTAGAAATCTAATTCCCTGTGAGTCAAAATACACTTTGAAATTCTGTGAAAAGCAGTGGAAGTGAGATAAAATTATGGCAATGCTGGTCCTGATATTGTTGAGCTATTGCTTTTCCAACTTCACAGCTCAAATCTAAAAGGCACAGTTTGTTCCCCCTTTCCTCTGTGGGCCTTATACAAAGGCCTGTGTTGTAAGCAAGAGAAACAGGTTAGAACTGTCATGGTGAGGAGTTTCTGAAAGTTGCTTAAGTAATAGCCATTTATTTATATCAAATACTGGAAGGATGGTATCTTGTAGGAAAGATAAGATAACCTAAGTACTAATGTGGACAACTAGGGAAAGAGAAGCATCTGCTATTCCTGAGCTTTTCTTCTCTTGAATTTGTGAATTTTGTTAGGGCTTTTGTATAACTTGAACAGTTCCCATAACATTTTCTTTTCCACATTTTCCTCTCCTTAAAGGGCCACCTAAAGTATAAGTGAAGTTACCAAGCATAGGAATGTGTAGGAATGCAACTATGCAGCTCCTCAGGTGTGGTGTGACATGAGTCTAACAAAAAATACTAACATTATTTAAAGACTTAGAAGAAAGGGAAGGTGAATGGTTGTTGAGAGGTACTATAATTACTGGGAAAAGAATGTAGTTCACCTTTCTGAATTCTAACTCCCGTTAGTTTGTGTGGGATCTTCATCTAATAATCTTATTTATCTCTTTAATTTTACACACTCTGTGTGTTGGTAGGTAGAATTCTCCTGGACTGTGGCTTCTAGTCGTGACTTCAGAAGTTTTGCCAGTTAAAGATCTATCAAATGTCAGCCAAGCAATTTCTTACTTACTTGGTTTCTTTTAAGAATTATTTTATTTGCTTGGAGAGTTGGTGAATTGGTCACAGTAGTGAGGACTAGGCTACTGTTTTGGTCCATCTTTGCTTTCAGGTCTTCTTTTTTTTCCCAAAAGTGCTGGAATGAAGAAGGGCATTCTGGTAGCCTTTGTTTGAATTAAACAGCTTGCTTTACTTCAGTACCAAGTTTCTTTCTTTGAAGTATGGATTTGAAGCTTCAGACACTTACTAACTGCAGTGCAGAGAGCAGGCCAGTGGTCTAGAAAATTTCTGATAGTAATAGATGTCTGTAAATGGGAAAGACTGGAGCTTCAAGAAATGTGATTAAAGAATGATAAAGTAAGCTTCAGTAAATTTTAGTAAGGGGATTATCCCAGTTCTCAAAACAATAATATGTTGGTTTCTTCCTTTGAAAAGGAAGGCATTCTTCCCAGTGCTTGAGCTTTGCAAAGCTACATTTGCTCCAGGCAAGAGCATAGTTTTTTGAAAAAGGAATTGGAAGTGGAATTATAGTCCTTGGGAAGGCCAAGTATACCATGCTCAATCCCATCTATCCCATAATTTAATTTTATTCAACAAATGAATCTTGAGTATTCCTAGCAGAGATCTTGTTTTTGATGGTTAAGTTTTTGGACATGTTTGCACCAGTGTTTTCTAATGTACTTCATGTTTTGAACCAAATTAAATTTCGGAATGATCACTTTCACACAGGGCAAACTCAGAAGATGAATCTCTTCCAATCCATAACAAGTGCCTTGGACAATGTTTTAGCCAAAGATCCAACTGCAGGTACCTTATACTTGTTAGTGTATTTTGCTTTATATAAATTGTGTTTTGGTTTGCCTATCTATGTATAATATTTAATGTATTTCTTATGGCCTGTGAAGTTTTTAAATAAGTTATTACTACACTTCGATCTCAAATCTTAAAAATATGTCGCATTAACAGATAACTAACGGATTATATGGTCTAAAATGCAATTGTATCTTCTGTATTAGCTCTGTGTATTTCACTTGAAAGTGAGGACAGAAGATACATTATTTACCATGTTTAAAGTATTACTGATGAGAACTGTCCTTGAGGGCATCTTGAGTCCCACTAGTCAGAGTTTTAAAAATGTAAACATTACTTTACATTTCTTAAACTTTCTGTTCCCTAAAACTGGTATTTTTTATGAGCCCATATATTCCTCACTCTGTACATTCTGCTTTCTTCCCTGCCCTCCAAAATGAATTTATAGCTTTACTGTTTTCTGTTCATTGTTGTCCATAAGCAGTGTAAGATTTCCTAGGCTTTTGTGGTCTGGATAACCCATGACTTGGAAGATGCTACTTCATTATAGCAGGATTTAAAAGCCTTATTGTAAACTATTGCACAAAACTATTTACTCCACTTTTAATTCTTATATATAACAGGAGGTCTTTTGCTTCTGTTGTCCCAACAAAGGCATGATGATGGCCAGATATCTGAAAGAGATGCTTCATGCCATGAACACACAGCTGCTAAGGCTGCATCATCTTGTGTAATTTTGGGTTTGCTTTTTAGTTTGTTAGTAGCCCTTTTTGTCACTGCTTGAATCACTGCTCAGTCGAAATTTTGACCAATTGTCTAATCTGTTGGAACAAATTCTTGTGTGTGTTGTGTGCAGTACTATGCCTGTATATGTTCCCTCTCAATCTCAGCTGTTCTATATGCTCCTCAGTTAGGTTAAATTTAGACAACTGAGGGTAAATTAGGGCCAAGAACAGATTTTATTGCCATTTCTGTAGAATCAGCCTTATAAAAGCAAGTAGTGTTAGTCCATCAGGAGACTAGACTCATATATAATCTTGAGCCTTTAGAGAACCAGTTGCTCTAAGGTTCCAGTCTTGCTCCTCAGCTTTGCAGGCCTTAGTCTTTGTAAAGCCCTTTGCAAGACCTTGTTGGTGTTCTCCAGTCCAGATGTGAGTTCTCAGAATCACCACACTTACTGAACTAATTTGGACTTTTCACAATGGAAAACATGTCCTTCATATGTTTTTAGTTGTATGGGAATTGAGCAACTGTTGTTTAAGTGTGGAAATCCTCATATTTGTGTTGATCAGAATTAAAATGTCTCCAAGAAAATACATTTCAGTGGCTGAACTGAATGAGTAAATCCATTTGAGTTTGTGAATACCAGCATTAAATGGGAATTTATTTTGTAGATGCCAGCTGGCTCAAAAGTCAGCCATATGAGTAACTTGCAAAGATTTTAAGTACATGAAACCCCACCCAAATTATTGTTAAAAATTAGAGAAGTGATTTAGGGACATAGTGCAATCATACACACGATGAGTGTGTTCGTTTTACGGCTTTATAGAATTCATTTTTCTTTAAGTGGTGTCACTGATGTGATTAGCACAAGTATGCTAATCCATTTTAGTGATTCCAATGCGAAATTTATTTTATTTAATTAAGAACAGTATTTGAAAGGCAAGAAGGTTAACTTATTATTTTGTGTCCTTTAGAATATGGAGAATATTGAAGAATTGTGGAATAATCAGAACTGACCCTGGTTCATGCAAACAGCTATTGGTGATATTGCTGCACATCTTACATGCTTAAAAATTTTAATTGGGCAATAGTTGTTTCTGTGAAGCACATAACAAAACTGTTTTAAGAAAATTAGACATAACCATCCCCTAAATTCAAGGAAAAAACCCCACAAATAGATTAGTTGATATGAAGCCAAGTTTTAAAGGCAAATGCTTTAAGTAATAAAACTTTATTAACTACAAGAATCGTAGTGTTAAATACTGAGAACTGTCCTAGTTATTAAGTAGTCATGTTTTCTGTAGAGGAGTTCCTTTGAAGTCACTCTTCAGGGTCTGGCAAGTATGTTTGGAGAAGGCTTGACATTTCATATTGGATTGATATTTTGAAAAAAACTTCAATTTGATGGTTTTCAAAACATTGTATTTATTGAAGTCTGTGGATGAAGAATGAAAATGGTTACCAGTTGAAGCAGAAGGCTTAATTTCAATGACTCATTTGTGACTGAGTGTAATTGCTTTCTGGAATTTTACTCATTTTTAGACACAGTTTTAGACACTGTGTTACTATAGGATATTTCAAAAAAGTAGATAGCTAATAAGCCTAACAGAATAATTGTCATGAATTCTGTTTTAAGACAGCTGTGTTCTGATTCCTCATTAACCTTTGTTCTTCATTTGTTATAGTCAGGCTGTGCATGAGAAATTCTTAGGTCTAGATAAATCTTGAAGTGAAATGAAGTGTTAGGAGTTACTTTTGTTAGTGTCTCATATAAAAGCCTTTGAAAGTAAGATGTGTTTGAGTAATGTTAGCCTCCCCTGCTTTTATTATTTTCAGTTATATTTGGTGAAGACGTGGCCTTTGGTGGAGTCTTCAGATGTACGGTTGGCTTGCGAGACAAGTATGGTAAGTTGATGTAATTTATAAATCTGACATCAGTTTCATATTAACATCACTGCTCTTTTTTTTACCCATTTTGCTGTGAGAAGTGTTGTTACTGGAATGCTAAAAAACCGTAAAATCAATGTTTCATGTATGCAGGCTAATTAGTGTATAGCATTTTACAGGTCTTGGAAACTGGTTGTGGAGACAGTAACATGATACAGCTTTTAATTTGGCAATTGCTACTCCCCCACTGGGCTGTTACAGAGAATAAGAGGTTATAACATATTTAGTTTCAGCAGCTTACTTTCTTCAGGGCACAGAGATGACTTGGACCTTTGGCAGCAAGTGATTAAATCTATTTAACGATAATTAAGATGCGTTACAGCCATGTCGGAGAACAAACATCCACATTTTTTTGAGTAAACCAAAAAGAGAGAGGATGAAGACTATACTTCTAAGAAGTTTCAGAAGCACAACCATATTTTGTTGCCTTGCTTCTCTGCTTCAGTTA
Source organism: Ammospiza caudacuta (assembly GCF_027887145.1). Classification (NCBI taxonomy): domain Eukaryota; kingdom Metazoa; phylum Chordata; class Aves; order Passeriformes; family Passerellidae; genus Ammospiza; species Ammospiza caudacuta. The sequence continues at coordinate 96,113,424 of NC_080595.1, read as the reverse complement.
TTATGTAGATGTTCTCTTGCTCTCTAGTTTACACATTAGTGATAGAACTTCTGTTAGCTTTGATCTTCAGTGCTGCTTGTTGAGACTGAGGTATAGTTCTGTAACTGGTGTGATATATTGACTGTGGGTACTAGACTCCATATGAAAATCAGGCCTCTGAGGCAGCAACCAGTTGCTGGAAACACAGGCAACAGATGTTATTTGGGAAGTAAGTAAAAGAAGCAGATGGTTGCATAAGCAACCTTCTTGGGTTTTAGTGAACATCTCCAGTTTAAAAGACAGAGGGGACAAACTTTATATTGTTAGGGTAGTGCTGTGAGGGGTCATTTGATTGGTTTTTTGATGTAAGACAGACATAAAATATTGGCATGAAGAAAAGATATTATTTAATCTTTGTAGTAATATTTTATTGGTAGTGTATTCCAATGTGCCAGTGCTGTTCAAAGACTGTGACAGCCCTGACTGAGCACAGGGGGTCTGTTGAGGGTGTGCAAAGGACTGTTTACACTGTGCTAATCAGCAAGATAAGCAACAGTCACAGCACATCAGCAGTCTAGCTAGGGTCAGGTTTATTTCATGGGTATAATATCAATGATTTTTAATGAGATTTTTGAGGAAGCTATTATGTGACTTCAGGAATATTTGGAAAGAACTTCTTTAAAATGTGAGAGGGAACATGGGAATTGTACTTATATATTGTACTTATATATCTTATAATTGTAAGTTATACAACTTACAATTGTACTTACATGAACATTGAACAAGGACTAATTAAACTAGTATTGCCATTTGCTCAAAAAGGGTACTAACCTCTTCAGAGTGAATAAGAGGAAATACAAGTTTGAACAGGAAGAGAGTCTGAAAATAAGGTCCTGATTTTAGGACTCACTTACAGAATGGGAATTCAGTTTTGTAAGGCAGATAAGAGGACACAGATAACTCGGCTTCTTTGTTCACTGACAGTAAAATTCCGTAGAAAACAGACAGTGGCTGAAGAGGGAATGGCAAAGATGAACTGGAGCATGTACTGAAAATATAGTTAGAATGCTGAGGAGAAACAGAAAAGACTGAAAGTGCAAAAATTGAAAGAATACAGTGTTTTGAGGGGTGTGTCTGCCTATCAGTGCAATCTCAGAGATTAAATAAGTTCTAGATGGAATGCTTGTATTATGAAAAGGCTAGACTCCCTGTAAAATAAGGAGGAATTGCAGATGGAAGTGACGACCAACCAACCTGATGAATCTTATGAGGCAGATAACCTACACTTACTGACTCTTTCCCCATCCCCCTCCTGAATTTACTGTCAAATTATAGTAGGTGATGCAAGTAACATAATGTGATGTTGTTTCTCTATGTTGATATAACATATAAAGGAACAAATGGGGTTTTTTTCCTTCTATCCTGGAAGAGGAGCTGACTTTTGTTTCATTTGTTTACTTTCTTTTTCTCTGTAGATAATTAAGATCACTAGGTGGCAGTCTTTGCCTGTAAGTTGTTATTTTGATAAAAACTGATAGTTCATTTTAAAGCACTTCTATAGAGGTTAAGGTCTAAATATAATCTAATATTATAGTAGGAAGAACTACAATATAGTAATACTCAGTAGTAGTATTACAGAGATGTTGGTTGGTGTCCAGAATGTTGCTGAAGTCTCTCTGGAGACTTCATACATTGCTTTTAGAATAAATTGGTCATTAAATAGAAAAGCTGCTTATTTTTTTTTCCAGTGGAGAGTTACATTGTATAAACATAGCCAGAGGCCTGTACTAGTAAGTGAAGGAAAGCTCATTGACTTTTTAAGGAAATAAATGCAACCTTTTGAGCATATGAATTTTTAACGTGCTGCCAGGAATTATGTTTAAAAATATTTAATTAAGGAATGGTATGTAAGTAAGTCAGTGTGTGGAAATTTAATTTTCATGATAGTGTGACTAAAGATGGTATATTTGTTCCTATGCATCTTATGTCAAGGTCTAAAATACATTATTCCAGTTTTCTGGCATTGAGTTGAATGTTTAAAAATCTGTCACTGTATAATTCTGAAAATGAGTAGACTTTCTGAAGTATTTATGCAGAGTACTCCTTTCAGTTAAGGGAAATAAGTGTTGTACAGTTTTTTTCCTTTGTCCCCTCTCTCTGATCTGGTACCCTGGAAGGCATATTCATGTTTTATTTTCTATCTTCTTCCCCATCACCCTCTGACAGGTTTTTGATTGTCACTGTTTTCCAGAAGTTACATCCTCTAACCATTAGAGTATCTTTATTGAAATAAGGAATGTGTGCTGTTCCATAGTCCTGCTCTCTGGAGGTGTTTCCTGTCCTTAGAACAGTGTGATGTAAACTGCCTACTGTGTTTCCATAGCCTAGGTAATGTGTGCAAATATTTTAAATTTTTTTTAAAGGCAAGTACATTATTATGCCAATCCTTCAGAGAAAATGCTGTCCATTTGTTTTTGAGTCTGCAAATGGATTTGAAACAACTATCTTGGAATGGGAGTATGCGTCCTGTTGCTCTGCCTGAAGTGTCAAATAAAGTAGCAACATGTAAAGATCAGTATCATCCACATGACAGAAATATAGAGGAGATCAGAGGTAGGAATTAGATGATAGGAGGTAAAGAAATGGGAGGAAAAAACACAGGTACAAGTGGAGAAATTGGACAGAAGTGAAGACTGAGAAATAAGAATAGCAGACATAGTGATTGGCAATAGTGATGTAACTCAGAAGAATGCTAGGGCAGGTGTTTTTTGAGTAACTCAAAAAAAAAAGAAAAAGACCTCTCTATCCTACTGTGGCTAAGAAGTGAAAATTACATACACCTACAGCTTGAGGGTTTCCTGATCTCTAAGTGCCTCTGTGGTCATTTGGCCTCTGTGGTGATTTTTCTTTCATACAATTCTGGTCTGCACTTGAAGGGAGAATCTAAATGTGCACTTGCTGCCATGTCAAAAGATTGTCCTTAGCAAGGGTAAGGATCAGGAGCTTTCTGACTATTTCATAGCTTGATATTTTGAGATTGTGGAATAGGATCAGTCCTTGCTCAGAACTCTGAGAGTCCAACAGAAGAAAGGTGAGCTTGGCAGGTCTTTCCCCATCGCAGTGCTTGAGTAGGAGCTGACTTATTTTGGTGTGTATGTTCACTTTTTCAGATGAAGTTTGCATACTTTTTGAGGTTCCACTCAGTTCCCTATTGTGCAGCAATCTGCAGTTCCTTGTCATGGAATGTCCTTCTGTTTGCCATCAAAGGAGTCTAGGTGACTGTATAAGTTAGATAAATTAGTAGATTAGTATTTACAGGCCTGAATAGATTGTTTTCTAAGTTTTTGAGTTATTGAAAATTATTTTTGACTGAAAGAGTAGTGTAAATGAGTCTTTTACTTTTCAGTAGGGAATTCCTGAATAATGCTATTTTAATTCCCTTGCAATTATTTGCAAATACAGGTAGAATGTGAATACATTGAATGGGAGTTTTTATTTCAAAGATTGTCTCAGTTCCAAGAGGATGTCACTGTGGTATCTTCTACCAGAAGCAAATGCTTGCCCAGGGTGTAAGAGACTTGGCCTAATGATGTCCCTCAGGAGTTCTGAACTTACTTCACAAAGAGTTGACTGAGATGCCAAAGCTGATCTTTGTGAAGATACAGCAGCAGTTGTTCTTTTGAAATATTTTGGAATGAATTTGTCTTTTGCTCGTGTGGTTAATGTCTCACTGTTTGGGATGCTCTGTGTGATCACAGCATGAACAAGAGGAAGATAGGGTTCTTCCTTTCTGGTTAATGTTCCATCACTGATTGGAGAGTTTTTGACTCATGGCTTTTTATTTTTTATCTATTCTGTTTGGTCTCTGTTATTGCTGTTCCCCTCTTTTTGTGTCTCAGTGCACACAGAGATGTAGTGCCCACAGCAGCTTATGATACCCTCAAACACAGTCAATTAGAACAGAGTGCTTTCCCCAAGGTTTCTGTGTAACATTGCTGAAATGTTCTAGAGGGATGTTTGCCACCTTTATTAGCAATGCAGTGTTGGCTGTCAGTTTGTCAGCCTGATTTAGTCCCCAAGTTTTTTTTCTAATCTACTGCTGTGCAGCCACTAATTCTTTGCTGGGTGGATGCTTGATAAAATGAAACTTGGTAAGAACAACTGTGTGTCACTCCTATATGTACGTAGGATAAAACAAAATCAATCTCAGATCATTTCCTTTTAGGTAATACTGAGGTACACACATGGCTAGAGACATTAATACGTGCAGATAGTAGTAAATGTGTAATAAGCAGCTTCGTTGTTTTCTCCTTACTCATTTTACAGTTTTGTTATGTAGAGTGGAAGGGGAATGCACAAGTAACTTGAAATTTAATTCTCTTTTTCCCCTAATATTTTCAAGTTTATAGGATTTTTTTTATATATAATCCTTCCTGTGCTTTATTATTATTGTTATTATTTTGATGCAGCTAGGAGTGTAAATATAGCTGCTAGGATTATTTTCTTCCAAACCATAGATTTAAAAAAGTGTGAAATAGATGGGGAGCAGATGGTAAACACTAATTTCTGTCTCTTAACTAAGTTCAGGATATTCTCTTGCAAACTGATAAATTACAGGCAAAAAAGGAACATCAGGAGAAGAGGTAACACTTGTATTGAATCCTGTGAGGACAGGGAGAGTTGAATCAGAAATTTCCCCTGTGGCAAGTTTCAAACTCAGCAAAAAGCAAGTAACTGAACTACATATGAAACCACAGTTGTAGCTGTGAAAGAAAATAGTATCCTTATGTTCCTTATGTCAGGATGACCTAGCCACATTAGCAATCAGCTGGATGCTTTAATAATGATTTTATTTATCACTTCCATATTTGTTTTTCTTTTCTTTCTCTCCTCCTTACAATATTTTCTTTCTGAAGCACAGGGTATGTTTTAGGACACATCAACTGGCAAAGGCTGTTTTTAGCCTTCAGTGGTGAAGTTTCTCTGGCTTTCCTACACATATGGTCCCAGTGCAGGATTATTGTTATGATTTGAAGCTTTTCTTTATTGATCAATTTCTCTGAACTCTGGTTGCTGCAGCTGGAAGATATAGGGCATCCAAAACTGGATACTTTACTCATGTGTTTTATTGAGTAAAACCTGGTTGCTTACAGCTCTCTGTTCTTACATCCCAAGATAATGCTAGCTTGTCTTGAGCAATAATGTTTATTTACAACAACTGATCCACTGTAATCCCTGGTTGTTATTCTGTAGATCTTGTGTCTAAGATGTAAACACCTGTGTGAGTTTTCAGGGAACACTTCATTCTCAGTAAATCAATAGTTTATTTATAGTCCAGTAAACTAATTCATAAGTCTTTGTTTATTTAGCCAGGAGATGGCTGTACTTAGCCATGCCCAAAGGGCACCAGCTTTTCTAAAAAAATAGTAGTCATTCTTTGAAGATAAGTATTTACTTGAGCACAATATTATTCTATGAGCTTTAGCTGTAGAGAACTCCTGAAAGCAAGTTCTGTGTTTTAAATAAAGCCTATGGAGGAAAGCATGAGTGAGAAGATAGAGTTGTTCACATGTTTTTATGGTATTTGGTGAAGGTTGTTGGCTGAAGTTTGGATGTGCTTGCAAAAACTGCTTAAGGTCCTGATGGCTTTTAGTAGCATGAAATGATGGGAGAACCTTTTGAAGTTGAGCTAATAGGAGTATATATAGTATAGGGTTGTTTTTAAAGCAATTCTGATAGTTTGCCTCCAAAATACATAAAATACTTTAAAATGTTTATGTTGTGTATATTTTTGGTAGTGATTTCACGAAGTTTTTTATTGTGTAGACCACGCTTAATTGACTGGTAAGGTAGCAGATATCTGTTAATGGAGATTCTGGGTTTCTGTGGTCCCAAATGTTACAGTGCAAAGGTAAGAAGTACAAGAACACAATTTGGATGGGCTGTAATGCAATATATTAAGACAGTGTGTTCTGCCTCCCAAAAGCTACTAGTAGGTGGGTCTTAATTCAACAGGTGGGAAGACACTCTGAGGTTTTTATGTGGAATTTTGAATCAGTAATCATGGTGTTTTTTACGTTCTTTAGAACGTAACCATAGACTATTATGAGGAAGAGGAAAAACTCAGCCTAAAGTAGCATAAATGTTAGGGCTTCTCTCTATAAGCAGATAGAAAAATGTTATCTTGATGCTTAAAAGCAGACTACAAGCTTGCTGGAGAAACATGTTTCTTCTTTGGCACAGGTACTGGTCCTTTCTAAAACATTGCATGTGGTAGAAGGAAGGAGTTCAGAATTTTTGACATCATGGATGTAAGCTAAGGGTGGAACATTTCATTCAGAGTTCAAAATGACTACTTGTGTGTAGATTGAGTAAAACCTAAATAGCCTGGGGTTTGGTTATCCTTATTTCTTTTTGCATAGATTTAAGTGAAGAATTCTGCAGTTTGCTTGCCTGGTTCTTCCAGAACAGTTTGGCAAGACCTGGATTTGTTCTGATTTATATAAATGTCTTTGATCAGTAACATCTGGAGAATGTGTTCCGGACTCATTACGCAATAGTACATTTTGTTCATTTTCATCTTAAATAGCCAATTCTTTTTTGAAGATTTACAGTTAGAAGGAAAGTTATTTGAAAACTTGGTAAAATGTAAAAACTTGGTAAAATGTAGTATGTCTTTCTACATGTTTTTTATCTGTGGGATAATAATATAAATCAGTCACTGTCGTAGCTAAATGGCTTTTATTTTAGTTGTGTTTTCCTTTTCTTTTTAATTGTTCTGATAGTGTGCCTGCTGTGAAAACTGTATTTTATTTATTTGGGGCTTGCTAATACTTATTATGTTTCTTTGCCTATGTTTTAAACCTGTTTGAGGGAAAGATAAGGAATATATTTTTTAATATAGAACTTGATATTCAGTGTAGAGTAAAAAGAGAAAGCTGTTCTCACATTTTTAAGATATTTCAAGATAGATTGCTGGGCAAAAAAGTATGTGCTGCTGAACTTCATAAAAATGGAATTTTCCACTTCAGAAAATACTTGTAGTGAATCATGTAAAAACAGTATTTTGATAATATCATGTCGAGGAGGATGAAACTTTATGTATTAAAGACCCAAGATGGAATTGATGAGCATAACTAGTCTTTGCAGTCTGTGTTAATATGAGGTCAGAAGCACATTTTGTGTACTTTCTTTTAGACATCTCTCTTTATGCCTTTGCAATTCCTTAGGTGGAATGAAATGATTCTCAATTTCTTTGGTTAGTCCTGTGATTCCCTCTGTTTATCTGTATGTTTATTTATCCCACTCATCAGCTGGGGTTAGTTCAATATGTCTGCTGTTTTTTCTACTCTGAGTTTGGTGGTAAGAGGGTGGTAATTTCAATTTAAGAAGGTTCTGCAGGCTTTATTACAGGGAATAAAACTCTCAAGAGTTTTCTTGGAAGTAATTTGCTTGAAGCCTGAAAGGGTGGAAAAAAATCAAGAGTAGTATCCAAGTTTGGGAATTGTTTACCCAGATTTGCAGCAGAAGCACTTTGAGGTGCAGGTTAATCTTATTTTGACTTGATTCAGAGCCATCTTTCAGTGACCAGCTTGATATAACCTGCTAGTCATTTATTATAGAAGATCTCTTTTCTTTTTAGTTTGCAGAAACATTATTAAATCCTCAAAACCTGGCACAGGGTTTTCACACTTAGATGGAAGCACCAAGTATAGACTACTTTATTAATTTTCCCCTTGCACATGCTTTGCATTATAAAAGGCCAGGCACGGTTACCAGTGAGATTTGTAAGATGGTTTTCATTACTGCAGGTTTCTGGTCATTGAGCTCTTTGCTCCTGAGTACTTCTACAGCAGCATGAAATCCTTGCTCTTGTCTTAAGAATACTTGCTTCACAATTCCAGGTAGATCCAGCATGCTTTCACATTTACTATAAAATACATCTACACTACCGATACTGAGGAATGTGAGAGAGGGTAACTGGTATTATTTAACATTTTTGCCTACTTCTTGATTTGTCATCCACATGGTGTGTGCAGCTTATTACAGGAGAATTTTCATTGACAGGTTGCAAAAATTAGCTTTGACAACTGTTGTGTTTCCTGTTGGATCTCTGTCATGTCATGTCATGTTGCAGACGATGTGAAAATGCATGGAACTGACCTAAGCCTTGTAATTTAAGCTGGTATGTTGTCCTCTGCATATACTCACCTATAAGTATTTGGTAGATGTCAATTTTGGGGCATAGCTTCGTCTGGCATATCTTCTCATGTCAAACTGTATGCCAGTTATGCTTTTCTGCAAGTGTGCTTCTCACGCAGCAAAAGTTTTTTGTAGTTGACAAAGGAATGTTGTTAATCATAGCTGGAAGAATATTTGAATGCTTTGTCCAGTTAGGCATTGCTCTTTTTTTTATTTAGGCTGCCACTGGGTGTGTGAGCCAGATGATGAGGAGGATTTCAGTGTGCAGTGGGCAGCCTGCATGAATGTTTAAAGTAGCAGTTCCAGCTCAAAGTGTCCTCAGCGAGTCATTCTCTTACTCAAGATGATGTGTTTTCCTTCCAAGAGCTCATTAGATCACAACTACTCTTTCACCTCCTCTTCCTCCAAGAGTCTCTTAGAAAACTAAAAAGAAATTCTTGTGAGGAAATCTGCCACTGAGATGTGAGCATCTTTTTAAATATTTTCCTAAGAGTATGGATCTGACTGAGTACTATTTTATTGATGTCATGAATTGCTTCCATGAACAAGCCAGGTAAAAAGGACAAGCATAAAAAGTTTTGGCAGTCAGCATGAAGCCCTGCTTGGGGCTGTTAATAAACCATAGAGAGATGTAAAGAGATGACCTTGAAAGTAATCTGTTTAGAACCAGTCAGTACTCAACACAGAGTTTAGTTTGCTTGTGATCTTCTCCAGGTGAGTTTTGAACATGTGCAAGGCAGGAGCTTCTACAACCTCTTGGGACAGCTTATTCCACCATGTGACTACTGTCATAGTGAAGATTCTTTCTTTTTTATAATTCGTTTACTTTTTTGCATCATTCTTTCACTTGACACTGTATACCTGAAAAGAATCTGCTCCTCCCCCTGTTCATATTACTGCTTGGCTGCTCTTCCATTGTGGGAGGATTAAATGACTTGCAAGGTTACCAGCATTCAAAGCTAGAGCCAAAGCTTTGAATTAACCTCCCCCAACTCGTCCCACTTCTTCCCTGAGAAAGGGAGAGAATAACATAATATATTTTAATATTTTTGTTTTATTCTTTAGCTTTCAGTGGCTGCTAGTTTGTCACAAATGACAGGAAATCTGAACTGGGGGAGAGGGCTAAAAATGAAATCTTCACTCTTTGCTTTAGGAAGGCAGAGGTATCTATGGAGTTTTTCTGGGTCTTCTTTAATCCAAAATTCTGTAAGCCTGACAAGGACATTATTAATCTTATATTCATGCTGTGAACTTTCAGAATTTACTAAGTTTTAGTAGAAAGTTTTCTTTCCAAAGCTGAAATTTGGTAACTGTGCAGATTATAAAAATTTCTGTCCATGGTAACCTTTTCTTTGTACTTCAGCAGTTCTCCTGACTGATTTGTATTTGTAGTCAGTGAGAGTGAGGGTTAAATGCAAATGCAGTAAACAGGCTTTTCTCCTGAGGGAATCTTGGGGGAGAGGAGGTGAAAGTGTACTTGTGATCTAATAAGCTCTTAGAAGAAAAATGCATCATCTTAGGTCAAAGAATGTCTTGTTGAGAACACTTTGAGCTAGAACTACTAGTTCAAACATTCATGTTTCTTCAAATGTATGATTTAGTAACTGGGGAAGACTTAAAAGGAAAATATATCTTTCAGCTGTTCTAAATTTCCAAATTACTTGAAGAGCTTTTCTCAAGTGTTGGATATGTCAGTGACATATAATATAAACCTGTAAAGAATTCCTGTTCTTACCAGTTGCCAGGCAGAACAGGTGTCCTTTACTTTGGGCAACACAGGGGTGACAAGTGGTTCAGAAGAATGCATTTTTTGTGGGTTTTTCTGTTTTTGCCCCAAATGAAGCATAATCACCTGTGAACAAGTGAAACCAAGTAAGAAAGACTTATCTGTCATTTGATCTTCAAAACTTCTGTCTAGAAACTTCTGTCTAAAACTAGAATAGGAAGTCAGCTCCTTTGTTGCGAAATAGAGCATGATAGTGGATTTTGCAGCAGCAAAATAGGAAGAAGCTAATTTAGGTTATTGCATGCAAATCTCATTTCTGACCCTGATGTCAGTTGCTCACAGATTTTGGCAGTATGTTTTTTTGTACTAACTTTTGTATCTTACTGCCATAATGTGAATTTTTGGAATATTTAAGGAAAATATAATGGGAATGTGATGTACTTAGTTGCTAAATAGTCAAAATTTGAATGACTTTTTAATTCAAGGTAATGAAATGTTGAAATAGTTTTGAAGGCATAGGCAGTGTGTACACAGTGTGTGTGGATACATGTATTTCTTCTATTAACAGACCAGCTCACTGCACGTGACTTGGGACTTTACACTGACTTGACTGAGGGCTGAGACCTGGTCACTCAGCCCTGGGGTTGGCTGAGTTATACCAGAGGCATGGCTGGGTCCTTTAAGCCTGTTACAAATGTTTGGGCACACACAAATGTTCTTGACTTTTGCAGGATACAAGGTTAGGGAAGAACAGGAGAGGAATATAGCTAAATTCTGTAAGTTTTGTTATTCTATGCACAGTAGGTAAAAGTCATCTTTAGAAGTTCAATGTATGAAATCCTTTTCATACAATCACTTTTCATCAGGTGAAGTACTGTAGCATGGATAGTTCTGGAAAAAGCAGCTTTTTAAACAACACAGCATTTAGTGTGCAAAGTTTCAAGACTGAGAGTTAAACCATCTCTGTGTCAGTGAGCCTGAAGCCCTGCTTTGGACAAGTAGCTTGGAAATTTCTATATTAAACTGTGAAGTTAATGTATATTTACTGGTATTCCCTTCAGAGCAACAGGGCCTATTTTTTTAAAGCTGGAGAACTGTGACTAGGTTATCAGTAGAAAAAATGGTAGAACAAAATTATTGAAACGAGTAAGTTGTTAGAACTACTTTTGTTAACCCAGGAGCTCTAAAATTTACTTGCTGTTTGGCTTGCCCTCTTCCATAGTATCAGAGAAATGGAAGACTACAAGTGTCACCAGTTGTAAAATGGGGTTAAAAGGGATGATGGGACCAAGAAAGCGTAAATGTTGGATAGATTGTTTTAAATGTGTTAAGAAATAAATTTAGTAGACTGATGTAGAAGTACATCTGTGAAAAATCCTAGATATTTTAAGGTTAAAAAATGTCTTTGAAGGCAGGACTGATTGGGAATTAATAATTCCTATTTGAATTTTCTACACAAAGTCCCTGGTGAGTACCAAAAAAACTCCATCTTTTCTTTCCAGTCCTTTCTGCATGTGGAGCCTGACTGCTTTGGTTGAACTTCTAATATATTTAACTTCTTAGACTTTTCTATTTGACTTCTTATGGATGTTTTAAATGGAAGTCAATGAGATCATTGAGACAAATGAAATGCTGTCCACATATATTGTTAATACTGCTCAGTACAGACATCTTTTAAGATGTGTTATGCATTTTTTTAGCACCAGTGATGTAGCTGTATTTTGAAAACAAAGCACAGTTCTCCTTTGGCTAAATCACCAGCAGTACTCCCTAAACCACCCAAATGGTCCAGGGTGGACTTGTGCAGAGCGATATAAAATTCCTCAGAGTTGGAGCATTGGGTGGTGTGTTAACATTATAGGAGCTTTAATATTGTTTGAATATCTCATTTTTGAAGTTAAATTAAGACAGGAACATGACTTGTTGCAGAATCCTGAAATACTTTTTTCCTGATGGCTTGGAACAAATAGAGATGAAGCAGCCAAAACATTAATGCACAATAATCGACTACAAATGTCTGTAAACATGTTCTGTTAGGTTGCTATGAAACTCTTTATTCCTGGCAAATGAGAAAATGACTGTGAGACTGCCTTAAAGCTTTTGTCTCTTACACAAAGGATCTGTGGTAATTTGAACATTCATGGGATACTCTTTGTTCTGATAATCACAAAGATCACTCCTTTTTATTTAAGTAAAATTGAACCGAGTATTGCTTTTTTCTTTGATGTTTGTTCTTCATAATTTCAGATTTTCTTTGTTAGGGAACACTTCTAGAGTGTTTTTTTTTAACTTCGTGAACATGCATCTAGTCATACTCCTTAGTTATTGGGATGGAGAGATGAGAAGAATCATCCTTTATTTTCCCACAACCCTCCATGTTTGCGATATTGCTTCCCTCAGTAGCTGGCAAAGGGCACTGACCCGTTCAGGTGGCTGGAACCAGGGGTGTTTGTGAAGCCAGGCAGGTTAATTGCAATGCACACCAGTGTAATGTCTTCTGCAGGGGCTGATGCACCTGGCTGCAGAAAACGCAGAGCTGCTGCTTTCACCTGGGCTGACAAGTCACCTCCTTGAGCTGGTGTTAGTTTGTTTTGAGCTGTGTGGCTGACGCAAATCATAGGAGGAACCCATTTTAGGAAGTGTTTCTTTGTTGGTAAGGAAATGAAATATGGACACACAAAGTGTATCTCTGGGTTGTCTGTCTGCTTCAGTCAGATTTCAGCTGAAGTCTGACTCAACTAGTTTGCTGAGGATGGTGTGAATGGTGGTTTATCAAAATGGGCTTCCTTTTCATGTTTTGAAAAAAAGTGAAAAATAAGAAAATGTGAAATAAAATAGATAAAAATACATAGGCCTAATGCATTTAAATGCTAAATATTTAAATATGTTGTGTTAGTTTTAGTAATGATTTTCATGCTCTATCAATAAAAATAGAAGGTTAAAGCAACACAATACAATTTTTAATGTTTGGGAAAATGAATATATTTGTTTTATCCTAACAATGTGTATTTTTTTTTTCATAAGGGGCTAGATTTTACAAAGAAAGCCCTACTCCTCAAAACTCTGCCTGAAGTTGTTTTCTGATATAATATGTAGTAAAGTGCTTTAGGATTTTCTTTTAAGTGGTCAGTATTATTGTTTAATGCTACAATCAAAACCATTTCTGAGTAATAAATTTCATTCATTGAGTTCCCTTGCTTACTCTTTTCTGTTTTAAGTCATGGTGCTTCAGAATTGTACCTTTAGTCCTGAAAGTCCAAATTAGGTGCTTCACACTCCTCACATTACAGCTATCTTGTTGCATTTCACTTTTGCTTTAATGATTTTCACTTCATTTATTTCATCACACTCCATTGATAGCAATGTGATACCTCTCATTTAATATTTCATCAGTTTTATTAGGATGTATTTTATATTTTGAATGATAGTGTTATATGCTAGTGTGGTGGGGCTAATGTGCTTTTAAATTAATTTGTCACCCTAAATTGATATTAAAGAATTAATTTTCAAGCTTATGTCAATTATTAGTTAAAAAGCTCCTTTTACAGGATTGTTCAAATACATTTAAATTTTTGTGTGAGTTTTATTTATTTATGGAATCTGTGTATTAGGGTATTCCAGTGTACTCTGAAATATCTGTTAGTAAAGAGCAAGGCTAGGTAAGCTATAAGCCTTAGATCAAAATATGCTATAAGCAAGTGAAGTGACAAATAGTGATCTGCCAATGGACTTATAAGAAGCAGGAAAGTAGAAAGTAGGAAAGAAAATGACCAACATTACCATATGTCTTTATATTGTTAATACATTTTTAGTTTATTAAGATTTGTTTTAAGTTAAAATTAATTTGTTTCAGTGCAAGAGAAGGGAATCAAGATGGCTAATTCATGGTATGCTAGACAAATAAAAGGGAGGGAAGGAAGTGTTTGCCAAGTGTTTATGGTGTTACAGATGGATATGGGTACAGGGCTTCTGCAACTTCACAGTTGTGGTGGTAAGGCCTGGGACAGCTACACATTTACACAGGAAGTTTTTCCTCTTTTTTTGGCCATGATGTCTGTCAATGGAGAGTGTGCACCAGAGAATGCAATATAGGAACTGAGATTACAGCTCCTTCAGGAATGAGAACAATTTACACAATGAAGGGTCCCTCTAGAGGGAAAATTCATCTTGGATTCTCTTTGTTTCCACGGTCTTGTATGAGAAATCATGGTGTGTCCTGCAATTGTGGCAGATCTTTGGACTTGGTGTTGGCTTGTGTAGCCAACCACCAACACTGTAGTATCATTTGATGGCATTTCTTGCAGAAGGAGAGCCAAAAACATATTCACTGATATATCTATACATTCATACATGCATATGGACAGGGTACAAGGGGTGACAGTGGTGTGCTGGGTGACCTGTGAAAATGGAAGATGTGTCCTTTAAAGATTTGTAAAACATGCCTCCCTTTAGTATATTGCAAGTACTTGGACAATGGTTTTTCCCTAATCATCCCTTTCTGAAAACTTTTGTTAGCTTTCCTTTTTATAGTTGAACTTCGAGATATTGAAATTAGAAGTCCGGCTAGTAACAGCTTTCCCACTTATTAGTTCAGTCTGGTTTTTTGGTTAGTTGATTCATGATTATTTTATTATTGTTTAATTTATTTCATAGCCACTGGTGTGCGCTGTGCACATTTTTCCATCCAATTTGAAGTCTTGGCATTTTCATGCATGATGGATTCCTATAGAAACCTACTGTCTACCCAGTGTTCTAAAAGGAAGATTTGATAGCAGACCAAGATATTTCTGCTGTACTCCCTTGGCAGAAAAGTACTGCTGGCAAATATTGTAAATAAGTCTTATACAGGATTTTTTAGTGGTGTTTTATCTCCTTCCCACTCCTTCTTGTTTTTAATTTAATGAATTGAACAATTTTGTGTGCAGTCATCTATTAGATTGATGCATATTTGGGATCAGAAATTACTGTGGCACAGAAATTTTGCACTCCCATAGGGGAGAAATGAAAGGAAATGTTTTGGGTTTGTAGCAGGAACTGCAGTTCCTTGGGGACAAAGCAACTTATGTAAATGTGACCTTACCTTGGGAGAGAAGGGTGGTAAGAATGGGCACTGCCGATGGGGAGTGTGGGCCAGAGGCAGTGTGCTTTTGTACAGGCGCCCCTGGGCATCTGTCTGCCTTTGAGCAGGGACAGTTACTTGTCAGTGCCTGGAAAAAAAAAATGAAAGAAGCAACATTTACCTTTATTGCAAACTATTAAAGACAGTTGTAAGTATTGTTCACTCCCATATAAGCATGGGGGGTATGCATGTTTAAATGTGAATACGTCAGAACAAATTTTCCTTCAAGTGTTCAGAACGTTGTAAGTTACAGGAACTGTTCTTAGCTTTCATTCACTTTTTCCTTTTCTTTCTCTAAGTTGTTACAAGTTAAAGTATCTGTACCTCTAATGGATGGTTATTGTTGCTGCACCTAAAAAAGCCCATCTAAACAGCGATATGCTTAGTTGCATGTGACTTGTTTATAAGCAAAATATTTCTGGGACAATGTTTTCTGCTTAGAGCTGGTTGTATTAAAGGAATTGTGTGTTTTTTTTTCTTTTTTTTATTAGGTAAAGACAGAGTTTTCAACACCCCTTTATGTGAACAAGGAATTGTTGGCTTTGGTATTGGAATTGCTGTTACAGGTGCTACAGCCATTGCAGAAATTCAATTTGCAGATTACATTTTTCCAGCATTTGATCAGGTTAGTACTAATAAATTTGAGAGCAGTTAAAATAAATCTTACATCTGTTTAAATTACTCTTCTGTTAGCATTAGTACTTGGTTTGAATATGTAATTTTTGCAAATTTTGCAAATATAACCACAGCTGTATTACTAATATTTATGCATGCTTTAGGTAAACAGGCGTAAACTGCAAACAGTGCTAGTACTGGACTGTAAACAGTAAACTGTACCATGGCCAATTTGAAGTCTTATTAAATAATGGAAATGAAAGATCTGGTTTGAGGCAACTGTCTGTTTGTTTTAATTTTTGGTTTTGTGGCTGTGTTGGTTTCAGCAGCCATAAAGTCAACAGCCTATGTCTTCTGAACACAGTCTCATTTCTGCATACAGCTGCAGCTGGCCACGTGTCCACAGGACAAAGTACAGATCTGGACTGGGCTGATTGACAGTATAGAATGATGAAAGAACTGGATTATAAGGCTACCCTTGAGGCCTAGGCATCTAATTTGAACACAAAAAATTATTGGTTGATTTGCCTTGGAAAATGTTTGTCTTTGTGCTGACTTACAGTATTCCTTTGCTTCTAATGTCATCCTCTGAATCCCATGCATGGAACAGATGATGTAGTTACATTGCATGTATTGATGTGTCTTGATGCATACTAGAGGTATTGGACTGAATGTTACTTTTGTATATAAATCTTCCCAGATTGTTAATGAAGCAGCCAAATATCGATACCGCTCTGGAGATCTGTTCAATTGTGGAAGCCTCACTATTAGAGCACCGTGGGGCTGTGTGGGTCATGGTGCACTATATCACTCTCAAAGTCCAGAAGCCTTTTTTGCTCACTGTCCAGGAATAAAGGTATAATAACTCTTATTTTATGAAGATTATTTTTTTTGTTTGTTTGTTTTATAATGGACCTGACTAGCAATGAGTCTGGGTGCAGAGAGGGGAAGAAGAGTACATGTCAATCCAGAACAAAATATCAGAATATGTTAATTAAAAACTATTAGAAAACTTAAACTCTGTTAGTGTTTGAAAATTTCTAGCCATTATTGAAGCAATCTTTAGTACACATAGCATTTTGTATTTGTCTGGTTTTTTGCATTACAAAGATACATTTTACATAGTTTTGTGTCCAGTATAGTACAGAACCTAAAAACTGACAAAAAGTAGTACTTTCCTTTAAATTTTTTTTAAATTTCTGCATCTCAAGTGCATTATTGCATTAATTTATATGAAAGACGGTGGTGGGCAGTAGGCACAAACTGAAGCACCAGAAGTTCTTTCTGAACACAATGAAGCACAGATTGCTCAGAGAATTTGCAGAGTCTCCATTCTTGTAGGTGCTCAGAATTTGTCTGCATGTGATTCCAGGCAATTGGATCTGGATGCCTCTGCTTGGTCAAGGGCATTGGACCAGATGACCCCCTGGAGGTCCTTGCCAAACTCAACTGCTTGGTGATTTTTGGAGTGAGAACTTCAGACAAGCTTTCTGCCCAAGATGGTGGCTTCCCTTGAAGTGAAGACACCTAGTGCTTGGGTGGATAACTTTCCTAGAGAAAGGGAGTGCAGGATATAATCATTTCAGACCAAGAGAGTTTGTCCGGCTCTTCATTTTTTCCAGACCAAATTTTTGTCTGTGAACTTGTACTTCTGGGTTAGCTGGCATCCAGTCCATTGAGCAATGACTCAGGGCAGATTAATACAGAAGATTTAAGCAGAACCAGTATTTGTATTCTAAAGACACATGTTCATTGTTTATCTGCTGTTTATACTGTTGTCTCTGTATGATTTTGGTGTCCTAAAGCTTCAGATATTACTCATCTACAGGGAGGCCATAGCCATTTCTCCTACTTGTTCTTCTCTTAAAAAAACCCCCAACAAACCTATATTATTCACACTTTATTTTGTTTTGTTTGAGGAATTCTATACATTCTTGTCTTTGGGTGTTCTTTATGGTATTTGAGGTCATCTTCTGAACTTGAAAGTATTTCCTGATTATAGACAAAAACCATCTACAAAGTCTTTTGCCAGGCTATTGAATCAAATGTTTTCTAGAGCTTGTTTAAAACTAAAGTAGTTTATTAATGTATGAAAGCAAAACATAGCTTAGATAATTAAAATACTGACTCCAGGTCCAGCTAATTTCTGCTGATCTTGTAGATCAATCTCAAATTTCTATATACTAAACCAAAGGTTGAGGTTTAGTGGTCCACTCTGGTGATTAATACTCTTTCTGATTCTTACCAGCTACCTAGGCTGATGGCTAGTCTTATGAACAAGTTAGTAAGTCAGAATTTTATTTAGTCACTCCATGTAATATGATTTCTTTGTTCCCACCTCTGATCTTTCTGTTCGTTTTTCACTTTCTTTCACTTTTCCTTGGGTAAAATGCTAAAATAGGTTTCTACCACTACGATCCGTCATCTTAGTTAAAGGCACATTAATTCTGTGGAGCTGATGGGGCAATCAACTAGCTTTTTGTGCACAGAGAAGTGCTTTAGACTCTATCTTTTGAATATTATTGCTTTGTGAAAAAAATGTTGTTCTTTAATATTTTTTGCAAAGCTGTTTGTTGGTACAGTTCATAATGTTTCAAGATTGAAGGTATTTATGAATAACCCTGGCCCTTAAAATAGAAATCAAGAAGTTAAAATGAACTGCTGTTTCAGAACCATTTTCAAATGTCCCATATCTAAGCATACTTTCTCCATATTACAGGAGGAAAGTCAGTGTCTTACAAGCTGAGAAGGGTAAGGTTTGATCTTTGGAAAGAGTGGCTTTCAAAACAACCCTCTTATTAAACTTTGTGAGAGGTTTCTGGCTTTTTATTTTATGTTTTTCTTAGGTGGCAGGTAGAATTTGTATTGCTCAAGCCAAGTGGAGTTTTTTCAACTTTAGTTATTCAGGGGAAGGATTGTGGTCATTGGTACTTAGGGAAAGCTTATTGGGGTTTGAGAACAATACTGGATGGTTGTATCTTCTGTCCGCTGTGGTGAGAGTGTACATGGAACACATTAATATTGATTCTCTGCATTCCCTTGTACGAATATTTTCTCTCATGGTTAGAAGCTTTTTTTTAGATTTCTAGCCTAAATTTGTTCTTGACTAACTTGTATATTTAACTTATCTGTCCATTTATAGCCTAAAGCACTTGTACTCTCTTTAGTCGTTGTTTTGTTAGACTAAAGAAATCAAAGTATCAAAGAATTGTTAACAGTATCTGGAGCTCTTTTGACATCTGTTTCATTCATTTTCTTTTCAAAGAGTTGAAAGAAACATTAAGTATTCCAGTTGAGTTTCCAGCAGCGATTTTTACAATAGCACTAACAGTTTCTTGGCTATGTTACTTTTTTTTAGGACTTAACTGCATAGTATGCTAGTCATTTTTTGAGCAGATAATAAATTCACATCTGAATTTCTATTCCTGAGTTCTAAATCTGTAACAAAAATGTAGTCCTTAAACATGTGACTTTCAATATGTATTTTTCAGTTTGTTTCTGTGAACTGGGTCTTTTTAGTATCATCCTCTCTAGTGTAGTGGCTTCCAGCTTTGGAATAGTCTTCATTGCCATGTTCTGATTTAACATCGTAAATGAATAAGGTAAATAAAGTCTGTCCTAAAAATGATTCATTCCTAAGGAGCTGTATTAATGTGGGTAATTTCCCATGTGTCTGTTACCAAATGCTTTGGTGAAATATTAATAAACTGCCTCTCCCTTGTTTAGAAAAATCACTTCTCAAGTTAATTTAATGTAATAGGAGATTTAGGTTGTGTTTTCACTCTTTTATATTATTTTTATATAAATAAATGATATTACTCTCAAAATATATTTTGAAGCCATGGCTGTAATTAAAATGTATTTTTTTTTAACAAGTGCTAGAACTAATGTTTTCAGTGACTTCTAACAACACATCTACAAAAGTGTTTGCTGGTAAACTTCATGCTGCATTTTGCAGCTTTTTGAGGTCTCTGGGATGGAAATTGGTTCTTTTGATTTGAGGGAATTTGGCTCTTGGGTTCTATTTTCATTTAAACTGCGATAATTTGGTAATTTTCTTTTCATAATTGAAATTCTCTTAGATCATCCAAAGTTAACTCTTCTGTTGGCAAATGAATTATACTGTTTCCTTCCTAGTATTTGGATTACATCTGGAGGCCTTAAGTTTTTTTTGCTTGATAATGATTTAAGGTATTTATTGGTTATTTACTTTCAAAAAGAACAAATTTCAAGCTTCTACTGTAAGCAAAAAAAATCAGCTTTAAGTAACTATTTCATTTTGTAGCCTTCAAAACTTACTGGACTAAGTCTGAATACCTTTAGGGTCTGTTCCGATTAAATTTTACCCAAGTAATTGAGGATCATTCAGCTGCATTTTTTGTTGTACATCTACAGTAACTTCACTAAGTTTATGTATATATGTATATTAATCTGACTGACATTCTTATGTTCCTTTTTACCTCAAATATTACTGTTAAGATGTTAGTTCTACCTTTTCTGAGCACCTTAGTATTTCAATCACTATATAGAGGGGACCATTGAAGCCTCATCAGCGAACAAAATAAAATTCAAAATTTGGAGTGTGTTTTAATAATGAAGCACTGATGTCAATTCACTTTGTAAGAACAGCTCAGTCTCTAGGTAGATTTGTTTAAAGCAAATAATTGCTTAGTTTTAAGTATTATGAGGCAGTTTCTAGCAGAATTTCTATTTTGACTAAACTATTTAAAAATATTTTTACAGATTGTTATTCCAAGGAGTCCTCTGCAGGCCAAAGGATTACTGCTGTCATGCATAGAGGATAAAAATCCATGCATATTCTTTGAACCTAAAATACTTTACAGAGCTGCAGGTAAAGATTTGTATGTTGTATTTTCCAATAATGCAACAATGTTGGGGGTTTTTTGCACATGTATGTTAATAGTCTCAGCTAAAACAATGCTTCAGTAGAAGTTTTGACTTGACTCTAGCTATGAAGTGGTATGGGTTTTTAGAGGAATTGTGAAAACTGAATAAATTCTTGAAGTTTGACTGCAAAGATAAACATTTTCGGTCTGATTTATGCTCAATTATGCTCAATTAGCTTTGGAAGTGGAATGCTTTACAGTCTAAGGTTAACAAAAGAAGTAGAACTAAGAGGTATTATTCTTTATCAAATTCCAGTATAAATTTGGCAGAATTTGAACTGCTTTCTCGTGGTAACTCTAAGTACTAAAATAAAGATTCCAGATCAGTTTTTATTTTTCCAAAAGAACTGAGCCTCACCATCACCATTTTCTCAAAGTTAAAATTTCTTTGAAATGCTTAATTTCTAAAGATCTTCAAAATCTCCTCATTTAGCTTTCAACCTTATTTGAAAGGAAATGTGATTGCCATTACTTTGTTTTTAGTCATAGTGACCTTTCTGATTCAGAGTAGTTTTAACAACTCTCAGTTACATGCAATATATTGGAACATTGGAAATTGACAATGATGGTATTTGAATTGGTTCTAAAAATTAGCTGGTTACTTCTTTGGACTAGAGAAACTTGACAGAAGAGAAAACAGATGAAATTTTTTGCATGTGGAGACAGGCAGAGAAGTAGGATGAGGAACTGATAAAATAGAACAGACGCCCTGACTTACCTGTAGCATTTCCCTGTCCTGTGGCTTTATATGCAAGCTCTGCTTAATCCATCAGTCCAGTTTATAAGTTGACTCTGTGTGGACTGTATTTGAGTGAGAGACAAAATGTTTCTGTTTTGCTTTGGACCTTTTAAAAGCACTTTTTCATCAGTGCATCCATTTTGTCAGTGAATTTATCCTCTTCCTAGGGAGACAGTAACAAAGGAAAAATTTAGAAAACAGACATCAAAACTACAAAGAAATAGTAATATAACTGAGGATCAAATAGGATATTTCCTGGTAAAACTGCTTATTTGCTTTTAAATTTAAAAAAAAAGCCCAGAAATCCCAATAGCAATGTAAATTTAACAGTGCAGCTATTTTTAGTGTGGTGGGTGTGATGTATCCATAGGGTGTTGCATTCCTTAAGTTCAGTGTGTTTTGAAGGCTTACTAAAATTCAACTGAAGGGCCTCTGTCCATTCATTTAGAGAAAGTAGTTTGAAAAATGAGTCTGAGTCCTGTTAAACAAAGAAAAAAAATGAAGTGCTTTTAAAGCAGGCCTTTTTTTCTCCCCCTTCCCCCCATATTTATGAGTCACAAGTATAGACTGTAGAGTTAATAAAATACTGGCTTTTATATTGGCATGAAAGGCTGTGCATCAAAATCACACAGCTTTTGAGAATATAGGGAGATTTTTGTGTTTGAGGAAGTGACTTGTAGAGCAACTACTGGATCATTTATTGAATATAAATCAGGCTTGTGATGGAAATCTTGAGTAAATATGTGCTGAAATAGTGTTTAATGTGATGTATGTGCGAGTCAGTAACCAGCTACAGCATTGCTGGTTTTGGTAATTTCTGAAAGACAGTGATTTCCTCCTGTATTCTGATGGCTAATTTTTGGAGATGGCTAATTTACCAATATTTTTTGTCTTAAAATTTCTAAGAACATCAGTTTAGTGGTGTAAGTTGAAATTTATATGTACAAATGTGCAAATGTATGTACAATATATGCAAATGTACATATAGTACATTTGCATCAACAAATGTTCTATATGTACATATGACAGGGATGATTGTAACAGGTAACTTCTTTCATCTACATGGTTATTGTATTATTTCTACAATGGTTTTTATGTTCTGTTTATTTCCACTGTGAACCTTTCTCTATGTTATCGTTAGTTTGTAATCTTTACTACCCTTTGTGGGATGTGTCAGCTTGGACTGGAGGATGACTGCTGTCTGGGAGTTTCTCCTATAAAATCGGTCTCTCTTAGAGTTCATTCTTATTCTCCTGGCCACAGTCAGGGTTTCTGGTAATTCCACCATAGAAACCAGGTGACCTGGTGAATTCAGAAATGCACTGGGGCCATCATGATTGATAAGATCAAGATGCAGCAGCAATGAGCACAAACCTGGTAAACAAGAATAAGATAAATGGTGGAAAGAAGGGTTTTAAAAATGTGACTTTCTTGTGTTTCCTAAAGAAAAGTTTTACAACACCCCATGTGAATGTATTGATTCTAGCAGGAGAAAGTTTCTGAATTTGTACAATTTTCTGACTTAGACAGTAAGCTTGAACTATGTCTGTATTTATTGTGCTTTCCATTAGTGTCTCAAGACAGTACAGGGTTTTCTGAAGGCTGGGAACATGCAGGCTTTTCAAAATAAGAACACAAAATGGTATCAGTTGTCCTCTATTACTTAATTTATTTTTTTTTCCCTTTTTAGCATGGTATAATACTTCACCTAAGGTTTGGGATCTCGTTGTTCCAGATGAAAATAAGTTTCTTTATTTCCATGATGATGGCTCAGTCATTGAATAATGAAATTATATTGCCCCTACCATAGCTTTTTTTTTTTTGCTTCATGTGAATAGACATGTTTGTTCAGAGAGCTTTGTGACTGATGTTACAGTGGGTGTGTAGGGACTTCGTTGAAAAATTAAGGTGTTAAGGATGTTAATGAGAAAGGAGATTTTCTGTCTGTAAAATTAATGTAGGCTTTTGAGCCTCTTCATTTTCCTCTAATGGACTTTTCTTTCTTCCTATGAGACCTCTAAGTATTTGTCCATGATATTTTGTTCAGGGTTGTTGATATATTTGAAATTACAGTTGAAAAGAAACTGTAGGTGGGATAGTCTTTAAAAGACAGGGTATCTGTCCTTATTCAGGAAGCCTGAAGCTAATAATGCTTTGTTTAAAACAAGCAAGCAAAAAGATTAAACTAAAATAATGACAAAAATCCTACTTCCACTCCATTCCAGCCACCAAGCATTTATAACCCTTCTTTGAGTGTTCCTGACAAGGTTTGTTTCTTGTCGTAGTCATATTTGTCTTCATGTATGTCTGCAATTTTTTTCTCCTTTTTCTTTATCATCCCATCAGATAGCTTTACTGAAAGAAACACTCCCATATGCCCCATACCCTTATCAATAAGTGGGACTGAGCAGGTTTGGTTTTTGTAACTGCACCTCTCAACCTTTGTGGTAAGGTCTATCTCCCTGTGTGTCCTTCCTCATGGCTTTTCTCTCTTCCTGTTATCCCCTTTTATGTTGTAAAGATCCTTTTCTAGACACCCTTCAAGGAGCAGATGCTTTCTTCTTTCACATAACCATACAAGTGTTTATCAGAAGTATTGTGTATGTTAATTTTCCTTCAATTATACTAGGAAGGAGCAAAGAAATGTAAACCTTTCTGAGTGAAAATCTAGAGTTAAATATGCAAGTACACGTGTGAAGAGAGAATTCTGTTGCTATTTAACTTACGAGATCATAGTGTTATTGAAAGTGCTGCAGTGATGTCCCCCTAAATATCAGATATACTAAGAAAAAGAGGCTTTGGTTTATAAAAAGTGTTAACAGCCTGTGCAGTGTCAAGAGAACATAATGGTTATGAATCAAAGGAGAAGATGAGTCACACTGACATTATCAGGTTTAGACATCTTGTGGAGAACCTACTCTGATGTTTTCTGACCTTTTCAGTTTCATTTAATTGTACTATATATGACATTGGTGGTGTAGAAATAAATATAACTTGCATCAGTGGTTGTTATAGAGACAAGGCAGGTAAGATGAGAAAACATGTATTTTCTTTCTGCTGTTCAGACTGCTCCTTTAGAAAATGCAACAGATGTTGTACCCTCTTAAAATTGTCATGGCCCTTTTTCACTGATATTTACAACTTTTTGTTAATTGCTGTATTTGAAATCTGTGTTTGAAACATTTGATTTAAAATACTTGATTTCTGAAGTAATAGATGAACAGGCTGCTTTGTACATAAACATTGTTTTCCTGGATTAGATAATTATTATGAAAGAATATTAATAGAATAATTCCATGTCCTATTTTTCATCAGTATTAGTTGGGAAAGGAGTTTTTGCAAAGCAGTCAAGAAAATCCTTCCAAATGGTACTTTGCTGTAAATTTTTGACAAGCTGAATTTTCCATTTAAAATTGTCAGGTATGATAGATGAGCTCATTTAATGGACATTTTAGTGCAGAATGGTTCAGCTATAGTAAGAAATTAGTTAATTTGTGTAATTGTATGTTGTATTTTATTTCCCTAAATGGATAAAACCATTGCACAGAGAAAAAGCTCTTATTTCTGTAGCATGTACACCTTCTAGTTCTTCCTCTGGCTCATCCTCTCTTCAGAACCTTCTAATTCTTGTCAGTATCCTGGGTTTCCACTTGAGGGTCCTGTGGTATCTCTTTATGTTTCTTGTTCTCCAGGTTTCATGTAGGTGACCATTCCATGACAAAGACAGTCATGCAATGCCTATTAGTATAGTTGTGAGTTTCATTATCTTTCAGGATCTCTTTCTGTTGCCTGAGGGTTGTACAATGTGCAAAATTCATAGAAACCTGGTCTGCCACTAATGTGCAGTGTGCAACTGCTGGATGTGCATTTCTTCCCCTTTCTTTCCCAGCCCTATATTTTTCTAGCCCCTTGTTATTCAAAAAATTATTACAGAGCAGGATGTTGTACTAGGTGATCTCCAGAGGTCACTTCCTACCTGAGTCATTCTCTGGTTCTGTAATATACATTGTATTTATAGATCATTATCAACAAGAAAAAAGAAAATTGTCTGCCAGGATTGAAAATTATTTGCTACTTTATTTTTTTGAAGTTACATTTGCAACTTGTAAGCCAGGAAGAAACCTAGGTAATTCTACTTGTGTTGTATTTACCATAACAGGGAAGGAAAAATACTAACCACTTCACTACTGCTATCACTCAGGGAGATTGTTCATTGTTACTTCAAGAAGCAATTTTGTTCAGCAGGAACTCAATATGTATTTTATGAGCTATCAAATATGTTAACAAAAAAAGGCAGAGTGTTTTCTTTATAAATTGTTTCTGTGTGTTTAGAAGATTTATTTTTTTCTACTTATCACTAGAATATGTTTCAAGAAGTATTATTTGGCTTGCTGATGCATAGACAAGTTCATCTTTAGATCAAAACCAGTATTTCTTCTAAAATATTATATATGGATGTCTTTAATCATAGTTTTAGTCATTAAACCAGTCAATGTATAGTGCATTGGAGCACTGATTCAGAACTAGCACAACTGACCTAACTTAGCAATTTTCCAGCTGAAAACTCATAAATGAGTCTTGAATGGAGCTATGTTGAATGTCTTAGGAGAAGATAAGATGCCTAATTCTTGCCTTCTCTCTTGAATTGTGGTGTATTTTTAGTGACTAGGTAACATTTTTTAAAGGAAAAATATTTAGATTTATTTAAAACTGCTATAATCAGAAGTTCTTGCTGACATTCCTATGTAGGTTCTGAAAACTTTTTACCTCAATTTAAACATAAAACTGCAGAGCACTGTATTTGGAGCATCAGGAGGATGCTAGCACAGATGATCCTTCTTGTCTGAGTATTAAAGTATAATTTCAAGACTCTTCTGATGATTACTAGAATAATCAAGAATTCTGATCAATTAGTGGTTACTTGAGGTTTTTTGATCAGCTGTAGCAGTGTCCATTTCCAAATCTGATGCTGACATTTTGACTGGATGTACGTCAGAACTCATTACTATCTTTTGCATGTGTATATATGCATAATCTTGTTGTGGTATATAACAGAAATTTAACTCTCCACTGAACATATTTGTAACAGTCTAATTAAAAAGAATTTGAATTGCAGCTAAACCTTTGAAATGAATGCTAATACTCAGTTATTTTGGTCTAATGCTAATAAAATCACACAGTTGTTAGGGATGGAAGGGACCTCTGGAGATCATCCAGTCCCACCCCTCTGCTAAGGCAGGGTCACCTAGAGCAGGTGACACAGGAACACATCCAGGTGGGTTTTGAATTTCTCCAGAGACGGAGACCCCAAAAACTCCCTGGGCAGCCTTTTCAGTGCTCTGCCACCCTCAACATTAAGTTTTTCCTCATATTGAGATAAAGCTTTTTCTGTTTATGTTTGTGGTCATTGCTCCTCATCCTGTCACTGGGCACCAGTAACATACTCAGTGAAATTTTACTCTATTATTTTAGATGGCTCTAACAGTGAAGAAAAGTTTTACTGTATGTTTTTATGGGATAATATTGACTAATAAAGGAATCTAATGCTTATTCTCCCCTATTTCTCTTTTTTCAGTGGAACAAGTTCCTGTAGAGCCCTACAACATTCCACTGTCTCAAGCTGAGGTGCTGCAGACAGGCAATGATGTGACAATGGTTGCTTGGGGCACTCAGGTCAGTAACTCTCTTATTTGTCACCCAGCAAAGCCTGGCCCAGGGGGTAGGTGATGTTTGCATTCAAACTCAAGGGCCAGACATTAAAATGTGTGTGTCTTCCATCACTATATGCTGGGATGAATGTTTGCCAGTGTTTAAATTTCTATGAAACCTGCTTTTTGTTGTGTAAGTTTTTACCCATTTTTGGTTGAAGATGACTCTGGAAGTGTAGAACAGGTACCTGTGCATCAGGCTAATGATTTTTTTATGATTATGAAAATTACAGATTTAAGAATGGGGCAGTGAGATGTAACTCTGAGGAAGGTAGTGGGAAAGAAAAGTTCAAAATAGTATGCTGAAAGAAAAGATCTTCACTGCATGATTTAAAGAACCTTGGGTCCCTTTGTTGAAAGTTAAAAATCCATGGGACATTTAATACAAGTAGGGATTGGTATAGGTTTGATTTTAACAGTTACATTTCAAAGCTGTTCAGGAACATCATTGGCCACCCTCCCCTGCCCCCCGATGAAGATCTGCAAATACTGAAAAAGCTGTTAAGAAAATTCATCTTCATAGTCCAGAATTACAGAAAAGAAATTTGAGTCTAGTGTGGACTAATCAGAAGTTACTGTTTTCTTGGCCTAGTTGTATCTGAGAAGCTTTCAGAGGAGAGAATCTTACAACTTTTGTGACAAAAGAGTTTTGAACTGATCTCTGGTTTTGTGCTTTTTGTTGTTATTGGGGTCTGTGTAGGATTTATTAATGCCCTCTGACCTTCAGGCAACTGACACTGCCTGACCATGTCCAGGTTGCTAAATTTCTGTTGCCTTCGAGATGAAGATGACTTTATCCAAATTGATTTCTGGGGATGGTCCTTGGCTCAATCTCTTTGCTATGCCTAGGAGTTGCTTAATGGAGGTCATTTGCCACAATCCAAATCTGTATTGTGAAATGTTCTAACAATAAAGAGAGCACTAGAGTTTATTGGCAACATCATATTAAGAAAGTTTTCTACCCGCATATCTCATGAGCACATGCTTCTTGCTGAGATATTTGTGGAGGATAATCTGAGTTGTATCAGTTCTTATTTTCCATATTGGTGCATTTGCTTGCAAATACTTGTTTTAGGGAAACCAATGCTTGAGATACATTTTGCTGAAAAGTGTATTATAACCTAATGTCAAGACACAGTTTTAAATGTGTAGAGTATTTCTTTCTTTCTTTTCTGTTCTTAGCATAATACACCTTATGTAAAGGATGGGTGTAAATGTGGATGATTTATATCTACTGTGATTCACTACTACTAAATAGTAGCGAATCAGTAGATATAAATCTACTAAATAGATTCCTTGACTGGTGGATAAGGTATAATCTGTATTCCAGTTCAGTGATAGCCTCCTGCTAGAGAAGAATACTTTTTTGTTTTAGTAGAGTGTTAATTGTAGTAATCAGGTAATGCAGGATTTGTATTGTTGGTGTTAAACTATGTGTTGGAAGAGCAATAAGTGCTTACAATGGCGTGCTACTGCTATGTACTTTGACTGTGGGGATCAGGACTGGATATAATTACAGGTTGTAGTAATCACTTTCTCCTAGCTCCTCTAAAATAATGCTTTGGAGATGATCACTTGGCTATGTTTCAGTAAGTTAGAGCAGTTACTGGGGCTACTAGAACTGTTTCTTGGCTTTTTGGCTAAGATCGGATGTAGTGGAGTGTAGCATTTCTGAATGTATTTAATGCTTCTTGCAGGATTGCATGGGACTGGTACATTAAATACATTACTCTGATGTATTTGGCTGTTAGCTTAGTTACAGTCCTAACAAAAATCTTCCAAAACTCATTCAAACTAATTAAAAAAAAATAGTGAGGACTGATACTTTTCACTGAAAGACACTTCTCTAGAAAGCAAATTTTGTTCTCAGGGATTCTTCAGTGAATTGAGTTTTTGGAGTGGTGCTAAAATACTGGGAATAATTCAGTACTAAATAAGAAGAACGCAGTAAATACTAAATGGTTATTATTGAATAGAAACATCCCTGCTCAACATGCAGGTGGTATGTTAAATTACTGCTTGTATTCCAGATGTATAATTTAGAGCAATTTGCATAATTTGGATTATTTGGTGATGATACATTGTTTTTTCAGGTACATGTGATTAAAGAGGTGGCAGCAATGGCTCAAGAAAAGCTTGGTGTGTCCTGTGAAGTTATTGATCTGAGAACCATCTTACCATGGGATACAGAGACTGTTTGCAAGGTAAGGAAATGATACATACTCATTTAAAAACAACCTAGGTTGTTTTAAAAAGACCTGTTTTTTCTTTGTATATATTCTGTATTTTTGTTCTGTATCATAAATGCAGGGTACATGCACATTACGTGGACCAGACGTTTACTTTAGCATTGAAAGAGAATTATGTTTCAAGGCTCAAAATAATGTCAGAATACATGTTCTTTACTTTCAAGCAGAGGGTATGATTTAATCAGACTTCCACCTGAAAATTGCTTTTCCACAATTTCTGAGTCTTTGTCTTTCTAACATCCCTGCTGTCTTGGGAAAATCTTTATATTTTCTTTTTCTTGCTGTTTTACATTAAGATCTTCATCTAGTTATAGGTCTGCAGTAATGTGCCTTAGTGTTATCTGTATTTCTAGAAATAAATGTTTTTATTTAAGGTATATGAATTCTCGAATTGGGGAGAAAAAGCAGCATTTATTCTTCTCAGACTACCTACTTTGAAATTCCTGGGTACTGGAAAGTCCTTTTCTTCTTTGTGGAAGTTTTTGATGTCACTAACAGAACACTTACTGCTTCTGCTAGAGCTGAGAATTTCCTTAATCTGGCAAATCCACAGTCCTGCAGGACCTGGCTAACAACTCCTTGGGTCCTAATTCAAGCTGGGTTGACTCACTCATTTTATGCTCCTGAACAAATTACTCAGAAGATTGAGAGATGTCTGCAGCTTTCTTAACTCGGGCCTAGTAACTGTGGTGTACTGAGTTAACCACAGGGATGAGAGCAGCCATGGGCCATCAAATATTTTCTCTGCCTGCAGCTTCTAATTTAAGGCAATATGGTGTCATGTACAGCTAACTCAGATCGTACAGATGTTTAAATAGGGCAGATCAGGCACATATCTGACTCTATGTACTTGGAATATTTTAATTGTGTAGACAAGTGTTCTGTCATTCTGTGTTTGCTCAATAAGGGCCTTGCTTCTGGTCAGATAACATGTAAACACATTAAGTATGATAAAGGGAAAGATGGGCCATTGTTCTGCTACTCTATGGCAAATCTTGTATTTCTCCTCAGTTTTATTTATCTGAGGGACTGCCAGTGGGATGGGATGGAATAGATTAGGGGAGGAAAGATCCATGTTGTGCATTTGCTATTGGCAGCGTTCTGCTGTTGGTTGTGGATGTGTTACAAATTGTGCACTTATATGTGTAGCTCTGAGTTGCCTCATATCAATTTGATCTTCTTCATTGAAGTGTTTTCATTTTTTTGTTTGAAGTGTATTTCTTGTTACTTGGATGTATTTTCTAACTGTAAAAAATGAAATGTGTTGAGTTACTTTCATCAATATGAAGTGAAATTTTGGCCATAATAAATCCTTCACAATCTCTTCTGGACAAGTAAAATGATTTTTTTTTTTGGTAATTCTTTTTTCCTTCTTTGAAGATTTGAGCTGTCATTCTTTGAAAACAGTATCTCTTTGAAAGAGCAATTAAATCTGTTTTGTTGGGTTAGACTTGCACTGAAACACCATCAGGAAAAAATGTAGCTGTGCAGAGGAAGTGCAGAGCTTTAGTTGTTCAGTATTTTGCAAATATGTTCTTTAAATTTGGATACTCCATGAAGATTTTTGGCTCATGTTCTGTCCTGAACATCTTTTAAGGTAACTGTAGCATAAATAAAAATACCATAGAATGGTTTGAGTCCAAAAGGACTTTAAAGATCATGTAGTTTCAACTCCCCTGACATAGACAGAGACATCTTTTATTAGATCAGGTTGCTCAGAGTCCCATCCAGCCTGGCCTTGAACTTTCAGGGCTGGGGCATCCACAACTTCTCTGGGCAGCTTGTTCAGTGCCTCACTGCCCTTGCAATGAAGTTGTTTTTTTTTTTTTTCCTAATATCTAATCCAACACTTCTCTCAGTTTGAAGTGCTTCCCCCTTTTTGTGTCACTACATGCTCTTGTAGAGCATCTTGTAGATGCTCTCCATCTTTATTGTAGGCTCCCTTCAGATGCAGGAAGGCTGCAATTAGGTCACCCCAAAACCTTCTCTTTTCCAGGCTGAACAATCCCAATTCTTAGTGTTTCCTTGTAGGAGAGGTTTTTCATATCTCTAAAAGATAGAATAGATGGACCTGTTGTTTTAAATCTGTTAATATGTTTACTATTAAGAATTAAGAGAATCATTTATAAAAAAGTATAGTGCCTGTTGGCTAGGCAGTTCTGCTGCTTATTATAATAAATACCAAACAGTAAATGTTTTTAGTTAGCATTGCTGTTATGTTAGTTTGGCTGTATGCTGGCTGATGGGAGAAATATTAAATTCTCTTCTTCTTTAGATCTTTTCTGTTTTGCTCATCTGAAAATAATTTGTGGTTTGCTTTTGTGCATTAGTTGGTTGCATTATGTAACACTGAAACTTTTTAATTTAATTTGCATCCTGGACAGTTTTTAAGGTAATTACTTGTGTCAACAGATGAATGTAACTACAGTTCTAGCTGCTTGCTCTAGTCTCATCCCAAGAGGAATAGCATGTGGCAGCTGTTGCAGTCGGCAGTGGCTTACAGCATCAGTTTGGGTGACGTGACTTGTTTTTCCCATCCTGAGATGCCAGGGTCAAGGTCCAAAAGATGAATAGAAAAGTTGGCCATTCCAGAGAAAGTCCTCAGCTGTCCATTGGTCTGCTGATGTTCTCTCTGTGGGCTCTTAAATGACAACAGAATTACTTTTACTCCAGTCCAACCAATAAGCAAATTATCAGCTGTTACAGGTCTGACTATTTGTTGCTGACTATTACTTGTGTCAGCACTCATAAACATCAAGCCAGTTTTTTGTTTTTCTTGTCTCACATGTGTGTTTGAAATGTGTCTGTTGGATGCAGATGGTGGTGCGCATAATGTGCTGTAACCTTATTGCTCTTCTGCTGGTGCTGGAATGCATGGTCCGTGGCTGATGGGAGTCTGTGTGGTGTTGGAGACCAGGACTTTGGGTTTTGCTGTAAAAATACATCCTTCAGTTTCACTGCTGGGAGTGGTGTCCTTTGTGATCAGTAAAGGCTGTCATTTTAGTCTTAGCTGGAAATACATGCAACTTTAATTAGACAGTGTGGTGTAGCCAGGAAGAGGGATGGGCTGAAATTGTTAGTGCTTTGGAGATGAGCACTAATATGGAGATTTTCACTGCAAGTCTAACTGCTTGGTCTGCTTTTATTAGCTTTTTCAATACAGAAAATTATGTCCTCAAAATGCATATTTCCTAGAACTGTGAGAAGCTGTACTTCACAACTGCCAGCAGAGGCCTCTTCTAGCCAAGTTAAGCGTCTGTTTGACTTTGCATTGCTCCTATGAGTGCATTTGTGAATAAATATCTCTGAGAGAAACATAAATAAACATAAAGAATAAATACAGTTAGCATGAATAAAACTTCCTGCCTAATTTTACTAATATTTTCTTTGCATTTTTAAGATTTTGAGATTCTTCTCAGTTTTGAAATAGGTTAGCATTTGTTATCTGCATGAGGAGATGAGGTTGCACCTACCTGGAGCAGACTATCATGGACTTCTAATGGCTCCCAGCAGTTATTGAAACTTTTTTTGGTACAATTCCTGGAATAGGTCAGCATGCAAACAGGGGCTAGATTTTTCTTTTGTTAATCTTCAGATGTCTAAGAAGGAGAAATGAAAGAGAAATGAAATTACAGGAGCTCATAGAGCTATTCTAGAGAAAGGATACTTCCACAACAGCATCAGCAGTCTTTTTTTTTCCATGAGATAAATTGGCCTCTGGAAATGTCATGCTTTAAAAGTTTGGTCTTTAAAAAAAAAAAGAGAAATTGTAATTTTCCTAATGTTAGGTGAGGCAAATTGAACTCTAATTTTGCACCTGAGAAATGACACCTGCTGCTGACATAAAGGATGTAAGTAGTTGGGCTGTTTAAAAAACATATCTGACATTTTTACTAGGATAAAAGCAAAGCATCTGTTTGCTTTATATACATTTCTGTACATTAAAATGCACACTGATCTGTAATCTTTCTAAGGTCTTTTGCAAGAAAAATGGGGTAGATTGTACAGATTGTACATGCACAGGCTTCCCAGTATATTACTTCTGAATGAGACATGAAGAAAAAGCAAACACGTGCTTTTTCCCTGCAGGATTGAAAGTAAACTCAGCATCAACTCCCAATATGTAGCTATATAAACCAGCTTAAAAAGTTTTGTTGTTATATGTCAGAAAAGTGACACAAGCTTGTTTAAAGAGTATGTGCTGCCTTAGCTGCTTCCTTAGCAAGTGTAATGGCAAAGGCTGTCCTTAGATTACTGAGCATCTTGTCTATGTATACATTTTCAAAACACAAAGTCATTGTGGTCGATGAGAAATTTTTTAGATCTTTTGTTTACTTTGACAGTCTTCACTGATTTCTGACTATAGCTCTTGTTTTATTCACTAGGATTGCAGTATAAGTGGTAAGCAGTTCTAACTCAAAGAGAGATGAGCTAGCTGTCCATAGAGTTGTTTTTTTTTGTATTTTTTTGAGGGAGAGAATGCTTTCCTGGTGCTTATTCTGACATCATCCTACATCTGTGTGTTTTATTGATGTGGATCAGGAGTGATTTTTTTTCCCATTATACCTTCACCTGTAAACACGAATGCATGAAATTGTGTTTCTCAACATATCCTGCTGATAAAGAAGCCTTAAATGCTCTGCTGACTCCTCAGCTGTTGCATGTGCATGCAGGCATCTGCATTTAGTGCAGCCACAGCAAAGATGTCAGTTCCTAACCTAGACAGATAACACTTTTCCACTACTTGATTGATTAGCTGTGTTATTATTGAAAGAATAAGCTGCCATGAAGGACACTGCTCAGAAAACTGAAACATGAGTGATATATGAAATGTCTATAAAAATGGTTATTTATAAGCCACAAAACTGTTTAAAAGCACTTTTTCTCCCTTTCAGAAATGAAATTTTCAAGCAGAAGTTTTATTTCCTTCACTATACTTAACAGATTTGCTTGGACACTTTGAATAGATTAGGCTGTGTGGACTTTCCTGTGTATGAACTGCTGGATGGTGTGGTATTGATTTAAAAGTCCATGGCACACTTCCCAGTTCTTCATTGGTCACATTCAGGGTAAAATTCTGTAGGTGTAGTGTTTTTTATACTGAAAAATACATTTTACTGGAAGTAGGAAATCTAGCTCGGGATTAAGTACTCTTAAAGGATTGTGAAGTTACTGTAGCTTTTTTACCCTGAACTGAGGCAAGAATGTTAATTTGAGTGTTGAACCGATTAGTATCGATCTGCCATTTTAACTGTGCAAGTGAAAATTTGCAAATGCACCTTTTTGAATTATTTAGAAGGTAAGTATTTGCCGTGCACAATGATACCTAGTTAGTTCTCTTAACTGTCTCTGAATGGTTGCTACCTTAGTGCAAAGAAATGTTGAGAATAGTAATTCAGAATTTGCTTCTTTAGGACCCTATGCTACAGTCAAGTGAAGGCATGTATATAGTTCTGGGCACTCCATGCTACTTTACTCCTCTTCAGGAAGGATTCTGCAGACCTCCTCATGGAGGTCAGCAAAAATGCTTGTCAGGCTGCAAACCCATCTGCTACTCATTGGAAAGAGCAAATCTGAGCAAAAGAAATAGAGTTCCACAGGGGGAACCTGGGGGTAATAGAGATTGAGCAAACTCTGTGCCTGTTTTTCATTGAGGCTCTTGACAGGAGCTTTTGTTTCCATCATGTATTGAAGCATTATCCTTAATGCACAAGTGGCATTTTTGTCAGATGTCATCAGTGAGTAATTTTCAGTAGTACATCTTTCATGTCCTATGCTTAATAGGCAGCATGTCCTAGCAGACCTATAGGTCCACCAGCTTGTTCCATTCCTTTAAGTTTACTTCATCTATTTGGACTGTGAATAAAAGGAAAATCATGATCAGCAACCCTGATGTGGGTTTTTTATGCATTAACTACACTCACCAGGCACTGAACTGTACAATTGTAGCACAGGTATCCTGGGATCAGATTTATGTTTCTTGGCTATCTGTTCTTGATCTTCTGCCATTTTACATGTTGCTCCTTGGATTTCTTATTGAATGGATCTTGCACCTATAAAATATGATTAAAGTTGTACTGCTTGCATGATGACAGTTAATTTTGTCACCGTTTCCATAAGAAACTTGTGTCTTTTGGTCTTGTAGTTTCAGGTTACTAGAGCATGCTGTGGACTGTTGCTTGGCTTCCAGAAGCAGAACGCTGGAGCCATACTTGGAGGCAGACATTTTTAAAGTTATGAGAATATATATACATAACCATTTTATAAATTAATTATTCATGTCTTTGTTTATGTTTTAAGAAAGCTTTGAAGCCTTGTTTTTTGTTCCTATGCATCTTGATTTTTAAGGGAGGTACCTCAGTGCCAAGGTGTTTGTCTATATATAATTCTGTTTTCTCCTTTCTCCCTCCCAATATAAAAATAGTTCTCAGTCTTTTTGCCTATATATTGACAAGTGATACTTGAGAAAGAGTCTAATTAGAAAAAAGCATCGGTAGAGAAAAGTCATTTGTGAGTAGTTTCTCTTAACATATAGTGCTGATGATACTGTCCATCAGTTCTTCATCAAACCTTTTCCCTTTTGCTCACATAATGTATTACAACCTTCAGATTTAAAGGCACTTATCCAAATAAATGGGTAGTGGTACATAGTCTATGGTTAGAAGCTATTTTATGGCTACAGTATGTGCATTTATTTTTTTCCTTGCAAGTGGTGCTGATTGAATTCTAATGGAAGTTGGGATGAAGTTCCATGATGGTAATCATAGATGAATCATTCTTCCACAGACATAATTATTGCTTCTCTACAGTATTGCCTTTCTTTAAATGTCTGTAGCTATTTTTCTTGCCATTATCACGTAGTTGATCCAGCTGCTCTTTTAGACTACTTTTTTTTTTTTAGGATTCACATGCTGTAGATTCTTCCTATTTGTGCTTTATTAATCTTTACCCCATGAGAACGAAGTTTTAAGTATTTCTACAGTAATTTCGTACTTCTGAAGATAATGTTGAATTTGATCATGCCAAGATTTAATCTACTTTTTACTGAATTATTGTCTAACAATATGCATTTATTAATAGCACAGTGCATTGTATTTAGCCTCTTGTAAGTTTTTTTATGTTCACAGTGAAGGCAATCTGAAATGCTTATAATAAAAGCATAGACTACAGAGATTTTCAAAGGCAAATATTGTTAAATTTTTTTTTGTAGGAAGGCTTTATTTTTCTTTAAGATATATATACTCAGATATTTTCCAAAGGTCTTAGAGCTGTCTTGGTATTACTTGGTTTTCATTATGCTGCTACTTTCTCTGATACTACTAATGTGGAACTGGACAAATATTTCCTAACCCTCTCATCTTTGTTTTGTGTTCAAGAGTCTGTACTTAAAGATTGCTTTCATTTTTTGTCTGCCACGCAGTAGTGTTCAGCACAGTCAATTTGTGATTGGATTTCTTCTAAATAAATTCAGTCTATTCCAGAATAACTTTTTCTTTCAAGCTGTTATGGAGTACTCCTAAAATACCCCAAGTCTCTCGAAATTCTTTTGGGCTGTTTAATTCTGCTCCCTGCAATCTAATGGGCTGAACTAATGCATGAAATCCTGAATATCTGATCACTTTATTGACTCCTTATGATAGAACAGTTACTGTCTGGTTATATGTATTATAACTTCTTGTTATATAATTTTTGATAGCTCTGAGATACATTGAGACCTTTACCATACTGAAATGTTTGAAATTCTGGTTATATGTTAATGTGTCCTCTACTACTGTTTTTTATCATATGGAGGTTGAAGTAATCTGAAAACCTTGCAATTTGCTTACTTTTCCTATGTATGTAATTTGCATTGTCCTGAAATTTATGATATTTCACTTCATAATATGATAGAATAGGACAGAATTTGCTTGGGCTTGGTGGACATTTTACTTTTGCATGGGGATATAGAAAACCAAAAGATTGATTTTTTTGTAATGTCACAAAAAATGTCCTAGAATGAGATGCATGTATTTAATTTAATTATTGCATGGTTATATAGTGGTTTAATGTGGAAAAAAAACAGGTCTGCATTTTTTTCTCTCCAGAAGCAGACTAAAAAATTAGACTAATTTCATTTTCTTAGCTTTTTGTTTGCAAAATATGCTTTTGATATGTAAAGCTGTTACTGCAGAAATTGTTTCACTTGATGTGCAGTTTTGAGAATTCTAAACTTTGTATGTTTCAAAGTTCTTGAGGACTTTACCATAAAAGGAAATTCTAAAACAAAATAATTAATTATATTTTTTGGTGGTACTACATTTTAGCAGTGTACTTTAGCAGCTTTTCCCCTTATCTGTGATTTCTGTTCAGTTGTTCTCTAGAACTAACCCTACAGAACTGAAAAGCTGCCTGTAGTGCAGAGTATTCTTTTTCAGACAACACATGACAATTTTAAGGGACAGAGATTAACTTTAACTCTTAGTCTCTTCTGCTTGAAATTTTGCTCCTGGCTAAATTACATTAATATTGTTGGTGTTTGTATGGTGGGTACAGCAAATGATTAATAATGCTGTGAAACCATGTGGCTTCATCTCTTGGAAGATGCTCATCTAATTTACCTTTAATATCAGCCCTTTAAGATCTCTGGAGATCTTTGCACCTGTTTTTTACTGGCATCTGAGCATATTCTGTTTTCTGTGCTGAAAAAGAGAAAAGCTTTGCTGTTACTCAACTTGATTCTTCTAGGCACAAAGGGGAAAAAAAAGGAAAAGAAGTACCTGATTACAGAGGTTCTCTTAGTCTCTCCCAGACACGAAGAGCAGGAGGAATGACTGTTGCAACATTTGTTACTGCTCTTGTTGCTCTCTTCTTCAGGTACCCTTTTGGTTCACAGAGATGTGTTACAGTAGTTTCTAGTCTTTGTACTTGAAATACAAACTAGTTAAAATGAGGAGCCGAGAGAAAGGAAGTGCTTTCAGCTGTGGCATGTATACATCATCTTTTCTTTGAGAAGAATGGAAAAAACCGAGCCTTAGTGGCAGGAAATGCAGGATGGACCAGTGACATCTGAGAAAAAGCAGGAGATTCCACTGGCAGTGCTGGAATGTTGTCATATGCTTGATTCATGTCCTGTTCTTCTACCCATGACTTGACGAAGAGCTACCCATCTGTAGTACTGCAAGTGCTGCGATTTTACTTACTGCATAGTGAATCTCACTACAGTGCTATATCTGCTGGGAAATTGGGTATTCTCTGCTTTTTGTGAATATTAGTACAAAATAAATTTCCTTTACTGTCTTGACATTGTTCTTCCCTACTTTTCTACTTGTGTGATTATTCTGCAAATGCTTTTGCCATTAATCAACCGAGTAGCTTGTCAGCTGGTGTTATGTAATTATTATGCCAATTTATTTAATTTAAAATAAGAGATTTTATTAATGAAGTTATGAAAAGTCTTTAGGGGAACTAGTTCAGACTGATTTTTCATCTCATTGATGAGAGAATATTAAGAATAACATATAGGAAAGGCAGTCAGAAATTAATAAAGTACTGGAAGGTCTTAATCTGAAGCAATCTAAAATGACTATGTTAAACATAAGAATAATCTTCAAAATTTTTTCAAATGTGTGGTGTGAGGGGAATTGTTCATTGAGCCTACTGAGGAAGCTGTTAGCATAATGAATGCTTACCCTGATATAAGTTTAAGATTATGCAATTGATTCATTTTTTCCATTTGATTCATATGTGAGGTGCTTATTAACTTGCCTAAGCAGTATTCTGTTTAAACTGTAGTCACATTACTTGGATCAGCAGTGAAGTGTGCTGTAAATTGGAACTGTGCTTTGTTTTGTGTCTTGTAGCTTAAGACTTAACAAACGTTTACAGAGAATGATAATCAAATTTTCTAATAAGAAAAAGAGGAAGTGGTAATTTAATACCACTTGGTTACTGTATAATGATTGTGCTATAAATGTGCATTCTAATTTCTCTGTCCAGCTGAGAACCCCCATATTGCCAGTTTTAATAAGCTCCTTGATCTGCACATGACAAAACTATAAAATCACTCTTTTGGCATGTGGTCAACACATTACCAATAAGTACCAATCTGTACTATATTATCACATCTGGCACTTGTGGTGCCTTTTTTGACACGCTCCCTAGACTTTGAAATTTACAAGTGCTGTGTTTGGAAGCTTTCAGATTTCTTAAGGAAGAAGGACAAATATGGCTGTGCTGCAAAAGGGGAATCAGTTCTGAGTTTAAACAGCAAGTGGCATCTATTTTTTATTTGCCATTAAACTGGTACGTTACTTTAGTAATAAAGGGAAAAATTGATTTATTAAAACTTTTCCAAAGTTTTAAAACATTTCTCTTAAAATTAAATTTAGAAGATGTGTGTTTTCTAACTGCTTTTTCTTACAGGGAAAATGGTGTTGAGGGGAAAAAAAAATTGGGTTATTAAGCTCAGCAGTGGGACCTAGTTTTCATGTGTTAATATGGAACCATTTGCAATATGATGGGGAAAAATGTTGCACTTTAACAAGCCCATGGAAACAATTAATTTCTGATTACCAGCTATGGTGTTTTGCTGACATTAGAAAACTGTCTTGATACTGTCATTTTTTTGGCTAAGAGCTCAGTGATGTTTTAAATAATAGATTGGCTAGGAGAAGATGCGATTTTTGGATCCTAAAACACTGTCAGCAGTTTGTGGTAATACAGTTTTATTTTCCAGAAAGAAAATTAATCTTTCAGAGTAATCTGTCTGCATAATCACTTGTAAATTGCCCTTTCTACTGGACAATCTAAATATATTTGAAGTAGTTAATGCATATGTTACTGGGTATGTCTGTGTCTAGATTTAAAGTATCATCTTGATGATCTGGACATCTAAGTATCACCAGGATTGATGTATCTATGTTTAAGTTCAACCTGAAAAATTTTGGCTGTTATATCTAATTGCATAGATGCAATACTGAAGTGTTTCAAAGTGTAGAGATTTTCTAAGGCAATTACGTGGGGTAATTGAAAAGCTAATATATGGACCCTTTCTTGTTTCAGAAATTACTTAGTAGCACACTGGGATTTGCTTAATAGAAAAGATAAATTTAGCTATATATTTTTTTCTCTGTGACATCACTACTTCTCACAAATTTAGTATAATTGTAACTTGTTTTGCTTAAGTCATCAGCGTAAATTTTCTGACCTGTATCGCACTAGAATAAAATACCTTTTTCTACCTTTTTTTTGTTGGGAAAAAGTGAAAATAAAGGTTTGTAGAAGAATCACATTCCCCCTCTCTCCTGGATTAATTTAGTATTTATTTCATTATCACCTAAAGTAATATCAGAACTGACACAATTGAGCATCTGATGATTCAGCAAAGTACAGAGGAAATTGCTGATGTGATGAATTTTTGAGCTTTCACCATCTGTGTTCTAAAGGAATAAAATATTTTTTGGCAATACAGAAATGCTGATCTTTAAACAAGTAAGCAGCTCTGAGCAATCTAAAATTCCATAATTTAGAGGCTCAATGGTTTCATAAGTAAACATCATTAGAAATGTGGAAGTATTGAGGAAGAAATTGGGATTTGCATTAGCCAAGTGCCTTACAGATCCTTTAAGATATTTGTGAAATTGCTCAATTTCTTTATGCTGTGGTCTTCCCATTTATAAATTTTATATTAATCTTTCATTTTTCCAGTGTTGCATGAGATAATTATGATTGTCTGATGAATTATTTAGAGCTTCCACTAACTTAAAACTTTAAAGTCTTTTTTCTCATTTTCTTTAAGTTTTCCTTAGTCCCCTTTTTCAGTTTTCTAAATCTAGCATTCTAACTGTTAGACTTTTGCTTAACCAATTCCTCTTGAAGAAAACCAAGTGACAACAAAGACTAACCAACAGTCTTTCTCTAAAATGATTGCATTCCACTGAAGAAAATTTTACCTGAGAACTCCAGAAA